>NW_026889764.1:2532500-2567500 GCF_033153115.1 Saccostrea echinata
CATCCTCAGGTAGTGTAGATTCAATTTTGTTCAAATCATGACCCCCGGAGGTATGGTGGGGCCACAATGGGGGATCTAAGTTTTACATAGAAATGTATAGGAAAATATCTTTAAAAATCTTCTTAAGAACAGCAAAGCCATGATTGGTTATATTTATATGAAAGCATCCTCAGGTAGTGTAGATTCAAGTTTGTTCAAATCATGACCCCGGGGGTAGGGTGGGGCCACAATGGAGGATCAAAGTTTTACATAAAAATATATAGGAAAATATCTTTAAAAATCTTCTTCTTAAGAACAGCAAAGCCATGATTGGTCATATTTATATGGAAGCATCCTCAGGTAGTGTAGATTCAAGTTTGTTCAAATCATGACCCCCAGAGGTAGGGTGGGGCCACAATGGGGGATCAAAGTTTTACATATAAATATATAGGAAAATATCTTTAAAAATCTTCTTCTTAAGAACAGCAAAGCCATGATTGGTCATATTTATATGGAAGCATCCTCTTAGGTAGTGTAGATTCAAGTTTGTTCAAATCATGACCCCCGGGGGTAGGGTGGGGCCACAATGGGGGATCAAAGTTTTACATAAAAATATATAGAAAAATATCTTTAAAAATCTTCTTCTTAAGAACAACAAAGCCATGATTGGTCATATTTATATGAAAGCATCCTCAGGTAGTGTAGATTCAAATTTGTTCAAATCATGACCCCTGGGGGTAGGGTGGGGCCACAATGGGGGGGGGGGTCAAAGTTTTTCATAAGAGTATATAGAAAAAAACTTTAAAAATCTTCTTCTCAAGATAAGCAAAGACATGATTGGTTATATTTATATGGAAGCATCCTCAGGTAGTGTAGATTCAAGTTTGTTCAAAGCATGACCCCCGGAGGTAGGGTTGGGCCACAATGGGTGATCAAAGTTTACAGAGGAATATATAGGAAAAAATCTTTCTCTCAAGAACAGGAAAGCCATGATTAGTCAAATTGATATGGAAGCATTGTTGGGTAGTATAAAGTGAAATTTGTTCAAATGAGCGCCCCCGTGGGTAGGGTGGGGCCACAATGGGGGATCAAATATATGGGAAAAAATCTTCTGCTCAAGAACAGCAAAGTTATTTGTTATATTCATATGAAAGCATTGTCAGGTAGTTTAAAATCCCCCATCCCCCCCTCTCTCTCTCCCCTGTTAACTTTTCAATACTGAACTGATTTTTGCTTTTTTCCTAGCCAATGTGCTCAGGTGAGCGATGTGGCCCATGGGCCTCTTGTTATGATAAGCAATGATACCTCTTCCAGAATTGTGAAATTCATGGCCCCCGCCGGGGGACAGGAGTTCTAGTGCTAGGGCGGGCCTATATAGATCCTAAAGTGAAGGTGAATTATTTCTTTGAAAATCTTCTTCTCTGCCCTTGGGTATTGTTTAAGCAAACTAAGTACATTGTTATGATACGCAAGGATGCTTCTTTCAAAATTGTGAATTTTATGACCCCAGGTTTAAGGGTTTTGGTGAAGGGGGTGGGGGGGGGGGGGCTTCTATTGATTATAAAGTGAAAAAGCAAAATTTCTTTGAAAATATTCTTTTCTGCTTCTGGTTAAAAAAGCAAAGAAGTTAAGTGTATAGTTATGATGAGCAAGAGTGCTTCTTCCAGAGTAGTGAATTTCATGACCCCAGGGTCAGATGTGCTGGTGTGAGGGTGGGGCTCTTGATAATATAGTAAAAATGCATTAATTCTATTAAATAATCCTGTTTGCTCCTTAGTGTTAAGCAGATATACAAAGTGATTAGTTATGATGAGCAAACTTATGGTCCCAGGGTCAGAAGCTCTGGTGTTGGGGGGGGGGGGGGGCTCTATTGATAATATAGTGAATCTGTAGTAAAAATGCATTATTTCTTTAAAAATCTTCTCTGCACCTGGGCATATCAGAGGCAAAAAGAGTAAAAGTTTTAATAAGGAAGGGTATTTTTACCAGATTTTTGAACACCTGGACCATTTGGTCAAGTGTTCTGGTCCTGGCCAGGGCTCTATTATTTTGTATTCTACTGAGAGGAGTTATTCCCCTTTGGCATTTGCTTTTGATAATTTATCACTGTCAATAATGTACTTGAAAGGTAAATAGAATAAGAGAATTAAGCAAAAACTTTTATTGTATAATACAAAAAGTACTTTTATAGTTTTAATGATCAGGTAGACTTGTAAGTAGTAGATAAATAAAAATGAGACAAAAATAGCTTGTCTTATTAAATGTTCATCAAGGACAAAGAGAGGCCAATGTAAAAGATTTCAACAAGGGATTAAAATAGTACAGAAGCATTGATAATTTGTTAATATACTGTATGGTGATAGTGATAAATGGGGAACAGATTTATAGAACATAATTTATGAACTGTTAATGAAAATTAAGACCAATTATTTTGTTGATCATGATCACCCTATTTTTCTTGCTTTTTGGCAACAAAGCTTCACCTTTCAGTTCATTTTATACTCTATGCATCCTTTAAATTGTTGTATCATACTCAGGTGACCTTTAAGGCCCTTGGGCCTCTTGTTCATTAATGCAGAACAAATTTTCAACTTTTCAACTTTTCTAAAATATTAAGAATAAATTTTACTTTGTGAAAGTGCAAGGATGTGAATTAATTAAATGCATTCCTGAAATTCACAGTTTTAATAATTTTCAGATAAAAGAAGTTTCTAAGCATGATTCTATAATATATCTGTCTGAAATGCTCTAGCAACATGTAAGTCATGATATATTATACTGCAAATCAAAGAAAATTTTATCTTCAATCTCTGTATAACCCCTTTAAATGGTAAATGTGTCATATTTGGATTATTCTATCCATTGTACACATTACTTCGGTGTTTAATGCATGCCTATGATAGCTAAAGTGTAATTGTAGATCCAGTTTTGAATTTTAATGCATATTGTGTAAAATTCAATGTATAATTCTGCAAATACACACCTTATCTGAAGCTCTGACTTAGCTCGTGATCTCTACCATATTTGTGAATTCATGTCCCATAGCCCATATTGGTTCAGGTCCTCAATGGGTTGGGCTAAGTTGGTCATAATATTGAAAGAACATTATATTTTACAAAATTTTCCTCTTTACTCATGGACATCTAGCAGGCAAACTGTTAAGTTACATAATTATAATGAATATTTTTTACCGAAATTGTGAAATTCATCACTCTAGGGTCCATGGTTCAGGCCCTAGGGTGGGGCTTAATTGGTCATATGGTAAAACACTCTAATAGCAATGTACCAGGGACAAACAATTTCCCTTATTATAAACATAATTAATTCATTATATTTGTTAAGTTCATAACATGTTTTAAAACCAGAGGAAGGAAATAACTTCAATGTGAGCGTGAATTCATTATAAGTATTTTACAGTACCAACCAGACACAACCTAACAGAAAGCGAACCCAAAGCGCACCCCAGGTTCGCTTGGGGTTCACTATAGCTGACCCCGAGTGAACCCGCAGTGGACCCAGAGTGAACGCCGAAAGCGAACCCCAAATTCAGTAGTGAACCCAGAGAGCGAATGCGTGTTTGGTGATGCGTAACAAAGCTGTCAATCAGGATTAGCGATAAAACGTGTTAACCAATCAGCGCGTCGACCAATCAGCATGCCAGTTTGTCCCATCGATGTAAATAAAACATTGTACAAGCAAAGCATGTTAATGTACAGTGTGAAACTATTTTTAACATTATCAAAAAAATTAAATTAATAAATTTTAATTATCCAGGTAGGATATTATATTTACACATTTATTTTCTTTATTTTTCATTTTCAAAATCCATTTATGTATATTGCATAAATTTATCAGAAAAAACGTACCTTAATGTATAAAAGAAGAAAAAAAAAAAAAGCAATGGTTATTACAGTTGTTACTAAAAACAAAAAAAAAGGTTTTTGACAAATTATAGCATTTCATCATCGCAAGATACTGTACAAGATTATGTTTATGTATGTGCTTTTATTCAGTTATTTTATTTTTATTATTCTAATGTACATTTTTGTTTAAATCCAGATCAACACCAAAATAATTGATCTTCTTAATTGAAAATAAAAAAAAAAAAAATTAAATGTACAGCATAAATGTACATGTATGTCCAATCGTAAACTACTACATTATGATATTATTTTGATTAATCTTTTACAAAAAATAATTTAAAGCTTGATTTAGCTTGTTGGTTTTTTTTTAAACTGAAATAAGTAAAAAAGAAAAAATGAAGCGCGATTTACATAATTGAACCAACTAATTTTCGGAGTAACTAAGCAATATAGTAAGTCGTACAGTATTGTATTCTCTTAAAATATCGTGACTTTTAATGATAAAAGCGTATTTAAGATGTTTAACGATTTTTCACTTAATATGTTAATTATGTTAACTGCTAATTGTAGTCATGATATTCTTATATCAATACATCAAAAATGTATATTTTTACCACAAAAAAACAACAACAAAATAACAACAACAAAAAAAAACAACAAACAACAACAATTCCCGATACTTATATATATTTAGTCAGCAAATGTACACGACATGATTGTCGGGGTTACTTTTCATCCCTGATACTTACTATTTTTTATTTATAATTTCTGCAAATGAATGAGTTTTTTTTAAAAATTGATTATCTTTGAAATTCATAAATGGAAAGATGATTATGGTTTAATTCATTTTAGGCCATTTTTAAAAATCTACCCCCTTAATGCATATCATATAATACAATTGAATCAAAACTCAGGACCAACCATATCATGTGATAGAAATGCAGCATTCGATCATAAATTACATGTTTATGTATCAAAAACATAAAAAAACAATTTTCCTAAGTCTGAGAATTACATATTAAATAATTATTTGTAATCTAAAATGACTAATAAGTCTTATTTACATGTAGTTTCAAAAATATCCATTTCTAAATATTTTTTTTTCAGTTTTCCAAAGTCTATGAATTTCCGCAAAAAATATTTTTAATCTAAAATATCTATTAATTAAAATAATTGAAGCCTTATTTTGTCTTAAAAATATCCACTCCTAAATATTTTAAACTATTTTGCTTATAAAAATCATGCGTTTGCATTAACAATAATGAATGATCGTGTAACATGAAGAATCGTGTGAGTGAAGGATCGATCGTGTAACAGGTTTAATCGTGCATTAATCGTGCGGAATTGTTCGTGTAACGTGATCGTTCCTATATGTTGTCAACAATAATGTTGCAGCCATTGTACATGCACATGTATCAATCGCTTCAGGAACAACAATGATCGATTTCACTACTGTATTTGGAATATACAAGGGGCGGGGCTTACTGGCGGCAAGATTAAAGCGGGGTCCGCTTCGTGCATGAGTGCATAAAGTGAACCCAGAAAGTGAACGCTGGGTTCGCTCTAGCGGACCCAGAGCTGACCCCAAGCGAACCCAAAGCGCACCCAAGGTGAACCTGAAAGAACTCAAAATTTCTGAAAGCGGACCCCAAGCGAACGCAGAAAGCGAACCCGGGGTGCACTGTGGGTTCTATCTGGTGTAAGGTTGTGTCTGGTCGGTACTGTAGTTATAAGCACATTTTAATGTATATTGAAAATTCTTTACAACTTTGGAAATCTTCTCAAGTCATGGTCATTTAGCAGGCAAACTATTTTCATGATTATTATTAACATTTAGGCTTCTACCAAAATTGAACAAGAAGCCCAAGGGCCTTAACGGTCACCTGAGTACAAGTACAACAATTTAGAGGATATACTGATAAATGAAGCTTTGTTAAAATAGTTTCACTAGGATCAACAGTATAATTGGCCTAGTATCTATCTGTCTCCCATTTATCACTATCAGCATGCAGTCTGTTAACAAGATATCTATTTTTATCCCCATATTATTACCTCTCACATTGGTCGATCTTGGCCTTTGAAGAACATTTAAAAAGATAAAGTTATTTTTGTCTCATTTTATTCATCTATTATTTCCAGGTCTACCTGATCATTAAAACTATGAAGTACTTTTTGCATCATACAATAAATGTTCTTGCATAATTCTCTTATTCTATTAACCTATCCAATACATTATTTACAGTGATTAATTATCAATTGAAAGGTGAATGGCAAAGGAGAATAACTTTGCTCAGTAAAATACAAATTAATAGAGCCCTGCACTCAAAAGTCTATGTTCTTATGAATTATTCCCCAAAGGAAAGATAAAGGGGGCGGTGGCATTGTACATGTTTGTTTACAGTGCTGTTTGTATAGCATAACTCAATTTTTAGTTCACTATCATTTACATTTTAAACTTATTTTGATAAATCATGTACAGGTTTTCATGGCCAGGACCAGAAGACTAAATGGTCCAGATGTTCAAATTTCTGGTAAAATACCCTTGCTTATTAAAACTTTTACTCTGTTTGCCTCCAATATGCCTAGGAGCAGAAAAGATTTTCAAAGAAATGATGCATTTTCACTACAGATTTTAACACAGCCCTACCCTAAACCAGAACCCATGACTCAGGGTCATGAAATTTACAAATACGGAAGAGGTACCCTCTTCATCATAACTATGCAATTAGTTGAAGATTTTCAAAGAATTCACACATTTTCACTATATTATCAATAGAACCCCCCCCCCCCCCTTTGGTGAAACATCAGAATCCCTGGGACCACAAGTTTTAAAAATTTTGTAAAAGCACCCTTGCTCATAATAACTATACACTTGTTTCTTTGCTTTATAAATAGGAGTACAAAAAATATATTGAAAGTCATTATGCATTTTCAATATATAGTCAATAGAGCCCCCCCTTCCCTTCACCAGAACCCTGGGGCCATGAATTTCACAATTTTGGACGAGGTATTCTTGCTTATCATAACCTTGCATTTTCTTTGTTTAAATAATACCCAGGAGCAGAGAAGAAGATTTTCAAAGAATTAATGCATTTTCACTATATAATCAATACAGCCCCGCCCTAACACATGAACCTCTGACCCAGGGGCCATGAAATTCACAATTTTGGAAGAGGTACTCTTGCTCATCATAGCAATGTACTTTGTTAATTTGTGTCATACCAAGGAGCAGAGAAGAAGATTTTCAAAGAATTAATATATGTTGATCACTTTATAATCAATAGAGCCCCACCCTAAAACCAGAACGACTGTCCCTGGTGCCATGAAATTCGCAATTTTGGAAGAGGCACTCTTGCTCATCATTACTATGTACTTTTAGTTTGTTTCGTACCCAGGAGCAGAGAAGAAGATTTTCAAAGAATTAATATATTTTCACTATATAATAAATAGAACCCAGCCCTAACACCAGAACCCCTGACCCAGGGGGCCATGAATTTCACAATTTTGGAAGAGGCAGCCTTGTTCAACATACATATGTACTTTAAGTTAGTTTATTTAATACATGAGAAGAAGATTTTCAAAGAAATAATGCACTTTCACTAGATATGATCTATATAGCCCCGCCCTAGCACCGATAGCAATAGGTACCTGAGTGACTTAGGTGACCTAAAAATTCATTGCTCCAGGACCTAAGGTCCAGGTTCCAGGGTGGGGCTATGTTTTTCTTGTTTCCTTTTTTTTCATTTTATTTTCTGCCATTCAAATAACAATTATATAAGTATACAATATATATATATATATATATATATATATATATATATATATATATATATATATATATATATATATATATAACATTGTGGATTTTTTATATTAAACATTAATTCACTTACTCATTCTCTGTGTTCTCCTATTCTATTATCACCATGAGACAGATATTATATATATATATATATATATATATATATATTCTATAAAAAATATGTATATTTAATAATTATGTATACAATGCTTACTATGGATATACAAAGGCAAAATAACATGATGTAAAAAAAAAAAAAAAAAAAAAAAAAAAAAATGCAGTGTTTATAATTGCCACATGTACAAGTATTGAACATCTTTCAAATAAATTATATATGAAAAATGACCATCTCTTTTATATTTTGAATTTCATTAAATATCAAAGGTTTACAATTTCTAGATTGTTGGTATACATACTGTTTCCCAAGTAAGATAATGACATTTAAAACTTTATTTTCTTTGCCAGAATTATGCCTCATTTGATAGATATTTGATCCTTAGTTTATATTTTGCCAGTTTTTTGTAAAATCCATTCTTTCATACTAAAGTGCGCATCATCAAAGAATGTCATATGAGAAGGAATTTGTTTTCATAAAATGTTAACTTGATTATTTCAGCTAAAGTGCAGGTGGACTTTGCTTTGATTGTATATGTAAACAACCTTGGTTATCATTGTTAACCATGCATGATAGGAATTTCTATTCTAAAGCTACATCTTAAAGGTAGTGCTGTACTTCACTTATAAATGACTCATCGGTTGGCCAAGATCAGGTGCCCATGTTGGTTGCAGATTAACAAAAAAATGAAGTCAAATGAAATGTATTACAAGTATGTTCTATGTGACACTACATCCTTTTGGCAGATTGTCTGAAATTTCTGTCCATTTCTGTCGAGCGTTTAAAAAGATTTCACTCTTACTATAGCAGAGACCCAAGTGGGCTACGGACTATACATATTCAGGCATAACATTTATCTTTATCATATTCAACTTAACAAAAAAAGTATAATTCAAATACAAACTCTTCAGAAAATATTGTCTGAGCAAAAAAGCCCACATAATTCATTTCCATTTAAATGTTACTGTATATAAAGGACATGGGTAAATTTATTAATCTTAGAGAGTTTTTCTACTCTTGATATTTGGACATTTGAAATAAGAATACATTAAAGTTCTTTCAATTTTTCTTAAGATACTGTATATGGGGATGAAAATTTCAAATTTGTTTGGTAATACTCAGAGAAAAACTGTGTCAGATATTTTTTGATTGACTATTTTGAGACCTTGGGCTATGGACTATACATATAGTATTTTCAATTAATGAGAGACCATAGAAAAATAGTTGCTTTTTTCAGTAAATATTTGTTAAAATTATCATCTTGGAGTTCAAACGTGTTTAATAAATCCTTTCATTTGGATATTAAATCAATTCATACAAAATCCTGTGAAATTTAACAAAATAAAACAAAAACTTTATATAAATTCACAATAAGAGTAAAATATAAATAGTCAGAACAAAATAATACATGTCAGAATTACATGTAATTGGTTTTTGGTAATAAAATATTGTTTAAAACCATCTAAAGACTAAGAATGAGCTTTAATTTAGCATCTAAGAAGGATGAATTTCATGTGAGGACGGGGGCTACGGACTATACCGTTAAACATATTGATTGTGGACAATCAACTTAAAGAAAATATAATTGTTTAATTAAATTTTGGGCATTTTTTTTTTATTAATTGGTTTTCTATAACAGTTCACACCACTTAGTTTGAGTATTTAAAATACCATACTTAAAAATCAATTGTCTAATGTACTATGTACTTTCAATGCCAAATGAAATTCCAGTTCAACTACTTAAACCATAACTGCTGTTCAAACTATAATGAATAAAAGCAGCAGGAGCTGAAATTAAATCAAGGCAGGATTTGTGTGTGTATGGGGGGGGGGGGGGGGGGGGTCGATTTAATGTAATGCATATAACTCAAGATGGTCATTCAAAAGGTGTATCAATATATAATTTATCATAATCATATGGTGTAATTAATAAAAAATAAAAAAAAATTGCAAAATATGATTGACCATTTGAAGTAATAAACATAATAGTACAATATTTACCCTTAAAGAATCAATGCTTTTTTTTTAAAATTATAATTAACAATTCAGTGACAAGCAGATTGGATGGAGCAATTATAAGAGTAAAGGCCTCACTTTGTACTAAATTGCAAAGCAAGGAGTTGATCCTTATGTTTTGGGATCAAATTCCACAATGAGATGTTAAGACTGGTCGATGAGAACTAATAAACCATTGAATACCCATTTTGCAGTAGATACAAGTAGGGAAAAAAATCTCTTGCTAATACAGAAGTGCGGTTATATGGTCTGTAAATTTGCTAAATTTATTTGTAGAGTCCATAGCCCTTTTGTAAGTAGGATTTGTGTGGCTAAATATTCTTTTAAAAATATTCCAATGCTAATCATTGTAAATGGATTGATAGTATGTATCACAAGAAGAAAAACTTTATCATGTATATTTAGAAATATGTTGTGACCACAAACATAACAGGACAGACTACAGAAGCAAGCCTTTAGTTGAAAAAATGTTAATTTTCAGATATTTTATTTTTTATTACAGTGGTATTTGTATTTAAAAACATTGCATTTGTTCGAATAAACATATTTTTGTATTGTAGTTATTGTATCAATAATGTATATGACTTTTTCTGGAAGTTATTATATTGGGGCTACGGACTATACAGGGCTACGGACAGCAATCATTCTTCTATAACTTCTTTTTGTTGTTAGCGCAAAAGCTATTCATTACTGTTTTTTACTTTACTGGTAACTGTGAAAATATTAAACAAGAGCATGATTAATTCTACATTCTTTTGTTGAACACAAACTATAATGAAATACGGGGCTACGGACTATACAAAATATTAGATCAGTATGGACAATAAAATACAAAATGTGCACACATTTTACAATATAACCACTATATTTTTCTCATAGTACTTATTTTCTTAAGTTAAATAAAAAAATTTAAACAAATTCTATTTGCTCTTTTTTGATAGAAATTATGCATTTATTCAAACATTGATAAATCTTAAATTATATAACAAAGGTATATCTGCACACATTTATTCATAATTTCCACAATTTTTTTCCTTTTTCTTTTCTGTAAAAAATAAACTTAACCAGAATGATTTCTCTAGAATAAAGTACATTTATTTTGGAATGTTTCATTCAAAATAATTTTAATCAACCATTATTCAAAATGTAAAAAATCAAGTGCAACAGCATAACGCTTCAAAAATTATGAATCTTTGACTTTATTCTGTTGTTTTTTTCAAAAATGCAGATACTATATATATGATATTATATACCAATGGAAAGCTCTCATCCTGATCTTTGCAATGCAACAAAAGACATTTAGATTAAATGTAACTATAAAGAGTTACATCTATATAACATCATTTAGTTGGAAATAGGCACTTGATCTTGGCCAAGGTGTCATACTTGCATAAAGTATGAGGGGCTTAAAATTCACTTATAAGTGACTAATGCTTGCATAAAGCAAAAGTGGATAATACTTGACTTATAAGTCTAGCACCTCATTTGCATAGAAAATCCTAATGAGTCACTAATTAGTCACTTATATGTTAAAAGTATCAGTGAAGTATAAGTCCAGAATAAATGACTTATAACTAAAAAAAATTAGTCACTTATTAGTCACTTGTCAGAAATTTCTGTAAGGGAAATCACTTTGGCATGATGCAAAAATCAATCCCTTAAAGTTTAAAAAAGATTGGCTGGGCAGTTACTGAGAATAATGAAATTGGGAAAAATTTTATATTTGTTTGTTTCCATATTTGTTTATGTCCATCCATCTGTTCGTCTGTAGGTCTATTAGTTTTTTTGTGTCCAGCTCATTACTTTAACATTAAGCCTAAAATTATAAAACTTTGTCAGCTGATATTACATCTTTGGGTAGAAGATGTGTCGCACATTAAAAGTAGGTCACTGGAAAAATCCTGTTCTGCTCATAACTATAGAAAAGTAATTTGAGACCTAGAATCATCAAACTAATCGGTTAATTAATGCATCTTAGGTAGAAGGTGTGTTGCATCCTACATGAAGGTCACTGTGTCCTTTAATTGAGGTGTGTTTTCTTTTTTAAAAAAAACAAACATTTTTTTTAACTTTTAATTTCACAACCTCAACAGAAGTAAGAGTAATGCAGTTACCTTATTAAAAATGTTAAATCAAGAAAATACATTTTTTTTTCATGATATACTTCCCGCTTTCAGCAATCTACATGTGTAACAAATATAATGTTTATTTTGTGTCAATAATAAGAGAAATCCCACTTCTCGCATGGGTGTAATTATCAAGATGGTCAAGGATTGAGAGTTTCAATTACAGAGAAAAATATTGCATGTCAAATTAGAGATTATTAATGAGTTTAGTGTAAGGAGATTTCTGGTAGGGCATCTCTGATCAAGCTGGTGTTATCTATATTAACATTAGGAATGGAAAATATTAGTATCAAAGTAGACACAAATTTCTTCCTTGCACTCTAAACTGTTTATGATAATAGAACAATATTTGATGGGTGTATCATACCCCTGTGGCGGTGCACTTTATTAAATAGACTTGGTGTTTATTTAAATTATGAAGTTTCCTGAAGATTTATAAGCCATCTGCAAGAACTCATGCAGACAAAATTATAGGTGGAAAAATAAAATGTTCCTCTGACTTCAATTATAGATGGAGCAATAACAATACATCCCCAAACTTTATAACTAGACTTGGTAATTATTAATATTTTAGAGTTTCATTTACATTGTCCAAGTCATCTGTGGAACTTCTGCAAACAAAATTGTATAAGGATTGAATAATAACAATAAGTTCCCCGACATGTTTGACACCTGACTTTTTGCAGGGTGACAATTTAGCCTTGTTGGGAAACATTTTACAATGATTAGGCCATCTGATAAGCAATGAAATTTTTTTTAAGTCATTGTGAAATTTATTTCTGCATTAAAAATGATAATAACACTTTACCTGCACAGTTTGTCTTATCTTCCTTTTACGCAACTGAGTATAATTTCTTCCTCTTTAATTTCTAAGGAAATCTATAAATAAATACAGGTAATACTTATAATTTTTCAAATAAAATGCTGGATTGTTTTTAGCTCACTTGAGCCATTAGACTCAAGTGAGCTTCTCTGATCAAAGTTTGTCCGGCATCCATCTGTCGTGTGTCATCTCTTGTCCGTTGTCTATAAACTTTTCACATTCAACCAAACCATAGGCGGTTAAGAACCAAATTTAATTGCCATAAATATGTGATAAGTCACAGACCACAAAACTGTACAGGAGCCATAAAAAAACTGGAATTTGGGTGAAAAAACTGTACACTGCCTATCAAAAAACAGTACAAAAAACGGAAAATATCGCTTAAATTCTTTTGATAAGGCACCTTATTTCTAAACCAACAAATATGTATTGTTGCAAATGTCTTTATTTTAAAAGTTGTAATGGAGATTTGAATGCTTTAAAATTTCATATATTGTGTTTTATAATCACAATGTTCTTATGAATCGACTATAAATTAAGCTTGTTTAGATGATAGTTTGTTTGACAGCTTTATATAGTATTAACGTGAGAGTCAATGTCTCCAATTTACATCTTGTTCATATTACTGATATATACATCAGCAATGCTAAATAACAGCAGCAAATACAATCATATATAAATTTCAGCACATAAAAACTGAAAACTATATCCTTTATTTCAGCGTAATCATGGTAATAAACATCGTATATTTTATACCTACGGAGATCTGGGTCAGATTCATGTATATTATTAAGTCGTGTATATCAACTTTAGAGTTGGCTTAATTTTTTTCAATCAAGCTACGAAACAATAATTAAGTACCCCTTTAAAAATAAAGCTACCTAAAGGGGTATCTTGATACGGATTTATAACAAGATAATTATCCCAACTGGCAGTTCACACCTTCACACGCGATGGTTTGTGTACACTACTCAATTATCAGAAGGTGAAGTGTCAAACACAGGTGGCGTTTTCCAGTGTCTTGCGAGAGATAATGAGAGGAAAGTGGCAGCATTTAAGGAGAAATTCAAATTTTCATATTCCGTGAATTTTGGTGTCCAGCCGGTACACAATGAATGGGCTCGAAAAAACTGTACATTTTGTGTACGGCCAGTACATATCACATGTATGCATAAAGCATCCTTGGGTGTAAGGGATTTAAATTTATTCACAGAAAGTGCCACACCCTCCTTTAAGGGAAGATAATTAAGAATTCCTGAAAATTTAAAAATTTAAAATCTTCTCAAGATCCACTTAGCCAGAAAAGATGAAACTTATGTGAAAGCTTTATTACATAATGTAGATTGAAGTTTCCTCATATTATGACCCCCAGGGGTAGAGAATTTTATGGCCAAAACAGGGGATCAAAGTTTTACAAAGGAATATATGAGAAATATCTTTAAAATTCTTCTCAAGAAAGCTAAGCCACTGTTAGTCATCTTAATAAAGAAGTGTCCTTAGGTAGTTTGTTCAAATCATGACCCCCAGGGTAGGGTGAGGCCACAACAAGTTAGTTACTGTAAATAGAAATACACGTTAGAATTAGTTTTTAGAATCATGCAATTATAGATAGTTTTACAAATTAAATATCCAGGAGAGATATACATTGATAGTTTGGTTAAAAAAAATAATTATTTAAGTTGTAATTCACGTAAAAAAAAAAGCAGCAAAATTTTGGTGGAGCTAAAAGGGTAAAAGGTTATCTACTTTACATATTTAGCCAAATTCTATGGTTAGAGAGGGAAAAAAATCTTTCCATCACTGTTTGCCAATCAATATTATTAAGAACCCCACCACCCCTTTTTCCTGAATCTGCCACTTAGTCAGTAGAAATTGCATATTTTAATTCACATTAAACAAGAAGTCAATGCATTTTGTGACATAAAAATTTCAGTCTCGAAACATGCATGCATCTAAGATAGTCATTATAAGCAGAAAAGTTCAAAATAGTTAAATGTGCGTATTTGAAATTGACAGGGAGCATGTATCAAATTCATGCGGCTTAATTATTCCAAGTGTTTACAATGTATTTTATTTATTTTTTATTTATTTATATATTTTTTGAGAAATGTTGGAATCAGATGTAGAAATGTTCAAAAAAGTGTTTTAAACTTCTTGGAAATACTCGAACCTCGCCTTTGGCGTGACGAGACTTTTACAGCAGCCAGTGTCAAAGGATTCAATTGACAGGACAAGCACATGGACTTTGTTGAACTTAAAGCAGGAAAATACCCTTTAGGGGGTATCTGATGTGAAAGCTTAACTCAAATGAATTTGAAATCTCTAACAATACATTCTTTCACAGACACTACCGCTTCAAATTCTTGTTGTTTATCTCAGCAGTGACACGGTTTTTGATTGGTTAACTTTCAATTACCCACAATTCTCCTCAAGAGAAGGCTAGTAGATGTAAAAAATCCAAATCCACACTTGTTCTGGCTAATACCTTACTGATCTTCACTTATAAGTGAAGTATTAACAAAAAATGTGTTCCTCACTTTGACTTATAGTACACTTTATAAGTGAATCTCCAAACTTATAGGTGACTTAAAAGTGGCTTATAAAACACTTATAAGTTTCCATTGTTTTTCTCTGTAAGGGGTAGGGTAGATTCAAGGTTATTCAAATCATGACCTCTGGGGGAGGGTGGGGCCACATATATAGGAAAAAACCTTTAAAAGATCTTCTTCTCAAGAACAGCAAAGTCATAATTAGTCATAATACATGTAATAATCATGTAGTGTAGATTTAAGATCATTCAAATCATGACCTCTTGGGTAGGGTAGGGCAAAAATGGGGGATCAAAGTTTAAAATAGTAGAAGAGGAAATACACTAACAAACTGTTTATACCTATGTTTTCTACGATAATTTATCTACACAACCATGGCATGCTTGTCTTTATTTTCTTTAGTCTCCGTAAACAGCGTCAAAACTCTGCTCGTCGAGTGGAAAAGTCGAATTCAACCATGAAATGGTTTATGCTAATCCCGCACAGAGATTTTGATTGGCTAAAAATCTGTTTCTAAAATTACATCGGATAAACATTGTAATGTTTTCAGGGAAAATCAAACGTAAACAAGTTCTATTTATTCATGCAATATTTAAACACTGGAATTGAATTTTTAAACCCACTCATTTTTTAATTTTGTTCTCTGTGCGGGATTAGCACATACCATTTCATGGTTGAATTCAACTTTTCCACACGGCGAGCAGAGTTTTGACGCTGTTTACGGAGACTAAAGAAAATAAAGACAAGCATGCCATATATGGTTGTGTAGATAAATTATTGTAGAAAACATAGGTATAAACAGTTTGTCAGTGTATTTCCTCTGAAAGTGTAAATGAGTGCGATTCTGGGGGAGGGGGGGTACTCCGTGTAATTCGGAGTTAGATACCTTGTGTTATTATTATACTATGGGTTAAATATTTATTACCGAAACAAGTGCCTGTGGGTGGGACCACAATGGGTAATCAAAGTTTTACACAGGAATATGTAGGAAGTTGTCTGTGAACTTTTCACATTTTTGACTTCTTCTCAAGAACCACTTAGCCAATTTCAACCAAACTTGCCACAAAGCATCTTTGTGTGAAAGAGATTTAATTTTGTTCGATTGAAGGGTGGCACCCTCTTCCAAAGAGAGAAATAGTGAAAATTTAATCACATATTCTAAAAATTTTGTTCTCAATAACTAGGGCTGGGTATCGGCTGTGAATTCCATATTGCGATATATTGCGATATTTTAAACTGTATTGCGATATGTATTGCAATATTTTAAATAACAGTTAAAATGCTCTTTTCTTATTTTATTAACCTTCATTTATAATCAGTGAATAAAACTACATGTGTATATATGTACGTTGTAGCAAAAAAAATGTTCTTGTCAATTTCACTTCAGTTTTGCAAAATTCAATCATACAACAGCAACCCTATTGTTTGGCATGATTGAAAGCATTTTTGTCATCTTAAATTTCATATTTTACTTTAGAAATCCCAAGCCTAAGCATTTAACCGATATATCGATACTGGAAAAAACGTATTGCAATATGATATTTTTTGTTAATGAATAGCAATATACCAAAATATTGATATTATTGTGCAGCCCTATCAATAACCACTGGGCCAGTAAAGATGAAAATTATGTGAAAGCTTCATTACATAATGTAATCAAAGTACTGAAAGAACTGGGAAGTGCTAGGCATATTGCAATTTGAAATTCATCAGAATTATTTTGAATTTAAATTTCCTGTTGTATTGGAATTTAAACAATATCTTGCAATTGACAGTGCGGCTGAACTAGGGCGAGCACAGTTGTTTGATACATAATCAAACATGTGAGTCATGAAAATTTCCCCTTGGGCATTGAAATTCAACATTGTTGTATGCCCTTTTATTTTAAGCATTTTACATTTTCTTCTTCTGTCAAAAGATCAATCAATTTCACATACATGAGATTGCAAGAAAATATTTCTCTGTTTCTTTTAAAAAAAAAAAACCAGGAAAAAAACAATATACACAATTTAAATGGCAGTTATTTACTCCAAACAGCAATATATTTATCAAACCTAATAAAATAAAGAAGAAAAAAAACGTGTAAAAATATTTTCTCTCTTCATCTCCTTATAGGAGTTTATAAGAGGTGGCTTTGCGTATAAATCGCAATTGACGATTTTTCCGACCAAATTTAGACTATAAATGTAGCTATACATTTGCTGGAAAATGTATATTGTAAATAATTTTGAACACTTGAAAATGTCGTTGAAATTCCTCTCAATTATGTACAACTGACCGACAGCTAAAATGTTCTGATGATAATATTTAGCTCACCTTAAGGAAGTTGGGGGTGCTTATGTAATACCCTCGGCATCAGCGTCTGCATTCCAGGTTAAGGTTTTTGGAGCAGTTTTCTATTCAAGTACTTCTATGGTCTATATTAGTCAGAGATGCATGGAGGATGCTTCTAGTGTGTTCCATTGTACCAGTCAAGGTTTCAGATGCTGCGATTTCAGCTAAAAAATGACCAGGTTAATGTTTTTGGAGCAGGTAAGAGTTTTTGGAGCACAGGTCTCATTTCCAAGTAACTATAAGCCCAATATTGACAAAACTTGCATGGATGATACATCAAAGGATGCACACTACTGGACTTGTTTCAGATGCTGGATCTGACCTATATTTTCCGGATGAGTAACCAGGTTAAAGTTTTTGGAGCAGATCTCATTTTCAACTAACTATAAGCCCTATATTGACTTATTACTTGCTTGGATGATACATCTAAGGATGCACACTACTGGACTTGCTTTGGATGCTGGATCTGACTTACATTTTCCGGATGAGTGACCAGGTAAAAGTTTTGGAGCAGATCTCATTTCTAAGTAACTATAAGGCTTATCTGAACCAAACTTGCATGGATGATGCATCAAGGGACGAACAATCTCAAACTTGCTTCAGATGCTGGATTTGACTTACATTTTCTGGATGAGTGAATACTTTTAAGTTTTTAGATAAGTCTATTCCCAAGTAACTGCAAGCCCTATCAGACCAAAATTTCATAAATGTTGCATCTAGGGATGCGTACTCCTAGATTATTAGTTTAGTGTGGGACTTTGCCTTACTTAAAGATAACATTCGTTGAGGTGAGCTCTGTAATCTCTGATTACCTATGTTTAATAATAAATTCATTCCGTGTTTTCGAGTGTTTCAAATTGAAGATTGGCTGTCACGA
The DNA here is from genome assembly GCF_033153115.1 of Saccostrea echinata. Lineage (NCBI taxonomy): Eukaryota > Metazoa > Mollusca > Bivalvia > Ostreida > Ostreidae > Saccostrea > Saccostrea echinata. The sequence continues at coordinate 2,550,985 of NW_026889764.1, forward strand.
TTTTTCCCCAAAGATATCACGATAAATCGTGATATTTTTACACGCGATTTTTACTACAATTTCAAATGAATTTCCATAATGTTTCTTAAAAATATGTTATAAAAACATAACTTTACTTTTTAAATTTTCATTTATTTAATATAAATCATGTTTTGCTGCCATTGTTTTACTTTTTTTAACATTTTTTTTACACTTCCTGTAATTGTCATTCAATAGTTTGATCAAATATATGAATAATTTCCGGAATTTATAGTTATGTACCAAATACCGGTATTTTAGTCTCCGTATCACGATACGTATCACACAATAAAAAACCGGTATACCGATAAAATCGCGCATCCCTAATCCTTTTATCTCTGATTTTCATATACATGATTAAGGTCTTCCGTTTCCAACGGAAGACCTTCTACTGATTCTGTTGTTTCTTTTCCACTGTTATTAAGGTCTTCCGTTTCAAACGGAAGACCTTCTACTGATTCTGTCATTTCTTTTCCACTATTATTATTAAGGTCTTCCGTCTCCACGGAAGACCTTGTAGTGATTCTATTGTTTCTTATTATTATTAGGTCTTCCGTTTTCAACGGAAGACCTATAGTGATTCTACTGTTTCTTCTTCTTCTTCTTCTTCTTATTTTTTTTTTTTGACTTTCTAATTTTGTGCACGCGATTTCTCGAAGACTATTGGATGGATTTACATGAAATTTTCAGGAAAAGTGTGTTGTAACATGAACTTGATCTATCTGAGAGATTTTTTGGAAATTCCCTTCTGGTGCCAAGTTACAGACCATTTTCTGATTTCAAAATGACATTTTGTCCGCGGATAATCTCAAGAACGACAAGAGATATCAATGTCAAACTTTCAGGGATTATAGTTCGTGATAGGTACTAGCCGGGTTGCGACTTTACGTTCGTCGTCGGCACTTCCGGTCGCTTACGGAAGTGATCAAAGAAATCGTAAAATTTCAACTTTCCTTTTTTGAATTAATACTTACATCACATTATTGGATCTCTTTTGTAGTTTCGAAATATGTTGGTCCCACCGGAAACAAAAGCGTCAACTTCCGGTTAGAAGAGAAAAACGACATAATTTGAGTATATTTCTTTCCCATTAGTATCTTTTGTAGATAAAGTATTTGAAATGAATTTTAAATGTGCTATTCAGAGTGCAAATGTCTAGAGTAACCTTAAATATTTTTTCAAAAATTCACTTCCGGTCGCGTGTTTTCCTGTCCTCAAAATGAAAAGTTGTGTGAGCAAGATCTCAGTAACGGTAAGAGATTAAGACACCAAACTTTTATGAGCAACAGACCTTAAGATGAAAGCAAAACCAATTGGGTTAAGAGCGTCAGTCGTCACTTCCGGTCGTCACAGGAAGTGATCAAAGAAAACGAAAATTTCAACTTTTCTTTTTTTAATTATAAATTGCATCACTTTATTGCATCTTTTTCGCAGATTCGAAAGATGTTCGTCCCACCGGAAACAAATACGACAACTTCCGGTTAGAAGAGAAAAACTAAATAATTTGAGTTTTTTAATTTCCAGTAAATATTCTATATAGATAAAGTATTTGAAATGAATTTTAAATGTGCTATTCAGAGTGCAAATGTCTAGAGTAACCTTAAATATTTTTTCAAAAATTCACTTCCGGTCGCGTGTTTTCCTGTCCTCAAAATGAGAAGTTGTCTGAGCGAGATCTCAAAAACAGGTAAAAGATTAAAACACCAAAATTTTAAGAGTAATGGATGTTGAGGGGTAGGTGAAACCATTTGGGTTAAACGCGTCAGTCGTCACTTCCGCTTGCCACAGGAAGTGATCAAAGATATCAAAAATTTTAACTTTTCTTTTTAAAATTAAAACTTACATGACTTTATTGCATCTCTTTTACTGTTTTGAAATATGTTAGATTCCACCGTAAACAAAAACGTCAACTTCCGGTTTTAGGAGATAAGCTACGTTATTCTTATATTTAACTTTCTCATAAATATCGCTTATCAATGAAGTACCTGAAATGATTTTATGCATGTTGTAGATACTGCAGATGTCAAGAGAACAGTCAGAGATTTTTATAAAATTCACTTCCGGTTGTGTGTTTACCTGTTCTCAAAATTAGAATTTAGTCCCACAATATTGTTCGGCAACAGTAAACGACTGAGGACTAAAACTTTCAGGACTGATATTCAGTCATCAGTTTATTTGAATCGTGAGAAAATCTTGCATCGCCGTTACTTCCGGTCGTGAAAGGAAGTGATGTAAAAAAGTGAATGGTTAATGGTTAGCACGTTGGATTTTCATGCTGACGATTAGGGTTAAATCTCCAGAGTGTCTGAATTTCTTTTATCACTTTTTCAGCTTGAATTTTCGTTTTTATTTTCAGAATCGGACGGAAGACCTCTCATTGCTCGCAATGAGTTTCTAGTTAAGGTCTTCCGTCTCCACGGAAGACCTTATAGTAATTCTATTGTTTCTTATTATTATTAGGGTCTTCCGTCTCCAACGGAAGACCCTTCTATTATTCTATTGTTTCTTTTTCACTTTTATTAGGGTCTTCCGTCTCCAACGGAAGACCCTTCTATTATTCTATTGTTTCTTTTTCACTTTTATTATTATTATTATTATTCTTTTTTTTTCTTTACAATTTTTGTGCAGAAGATTTCTCGGAGTTGGCTCGATCGATTTACTTGAAAATTTCAGGGAAGATGTATCTTTGTCTGAACCTTATACGTTTTTTTCATTTTTTTGAAATTCACTTCCGGTCGGAAGTTATCGCCCTTTAATCAAAATTCAGAGGACCTCCTTGTCTGCAATGGAACACAAAAACGATTAAAGCTAGAGTGCTGAAATTTTCAGCGATGATAGAGGACATGTTGCCATTGATCACCTGGGTTTTCAAATCTTCCGGAAGTGCCTAGTATGGAAGCTCGGTAGGGCTCAAAATTTAGGACACGAATCATGAGTGAATTTTAGAGACATTTCTTACGATAACTTTTTAACTATGAGTATTTTGTTAAACCATATTGAACAGAAATAGTGTAGAATTACAAGATCTTTTATACGATATCAAAGAAAAAGGGCTGACTCATCACATTAGGGGCTGAGAAGGGCCAAAAGTCTTTAATCTATAACTCTTTAAAGATCAATATTTTGTAATGCATTACTGAAGCAAAAATGTTTATCTCAACAATTTACAACTATATATTATGATATTCACATCATATGTTACATGATTAGGGGCCATAAGGGGCCAGAATGCTAAATCTTTGACGCTTTATATCTCAAAAGTGGGAAATATTTTGATAAGCAATATTGAACAAAAGATGTCCAAAATAATGTTCTAAACAAGATGCAACCTTTCATTTTTTGCTAAACGTCCCCATTAAGGAGTTGAAGGGCCGGCCCCTAAATATTTATTTTCCAAATATCTCAGAAATGAAAAAGAATTTCTGACTAGTTGTTGAACAAAAAGTGTTCAAAATCATGAGAGCTTTAAAGTGATATGAAGAAAAAGGGGCTGGACCCTCACAATAGGGGCTGAGAGGGGCCGAAAGTCTTTGAACAATAACTCTTTAACGATCAATATTTTGTAATGCATTACTGAAGCAAAAATGTTTATCTCAACAATGTACGACTATATATTGTGATATTCACATCATATGTTACATGATAAGGGACCATAAGGGGCCAGAATGCTAAATCTTTAACGCTTTATATCTCAAAAGTGGGAAATATTTTGATAAGCAATATTGAACAAAAGATGTCCAAAATAATGTTCTAAACAAGATGCAACCTTTCATTTTTTGCTAAACGTCCCCATTAAGGAGTTGAAGGGCCGGCCCCTAAATATTTATTTTCCAAATATCTCAGAAATGAAAAAGAATTTCAGACTAGTTGTTGAACAAAAAGTGTTCAAAATCATGAGAGCTTTAAAGTGATATGAAGAAAAAGGGGCTGGACCCTCACAATAGGGGCTGAGAGGGGCCGAAAGTCTTTGAACAATAACTCTTTAACGATCAATATTTTGTAATGCATTACTGAAGCAAAAATGTTTATCTCAACAATGTACGACTACATATTATGATATTTACATCAAATGTTACATAATTAGGGGCCATAAGGGGCCAGAATGCTAAATCTTTGACGCTTTATATCTCAAAAGTGGGAAATATTTTGATAAGCAATATTGAACAAAAGATGTCCAAAATAATGTTCTAAACAAGATGCAACCTTTCATTTTTTGCTAAACGTCCCCATTAAGGAGTTGAAGGGCCGGCCCCTAAATACTTCTTTTGCGAATATCTCAGAAACGAAAAAGAATTTCAGACTAGTTGTTGAACAAAAAGTGTTCAAAATCATGAGAGCTTTAAGGTGATATCAAGGAAAAGGGTCTGACCCCTTAAATAAGGGGCCGAGATGCGCCGAAAGTATACAATCAATAACTCTTTAATGATCAATATTTTGTAATATATTACTGAAGCGAAATAGTTCTTCTTCACAAACTTTATCTAAATAACATGATGTTGATATCATATGTTACGAAATAAGGGGTCTTTAGGGGGCCAAATTGCATAATCTTTGGCGCAATATGTCTTGAAAAGGAAGAATATTTTGATAAACAGTATTGAACAAAAGACGTTCAAAATAATATTCTGAACAATATGCACTCTTTGAATTTTTGCTAGACGTCCCCATTTAGGACTTGAAGGGCCATTCCTTAATATTTCTTTTGCATATATTCCGAAAACAAAAAAGAATTTCTGAATAGTTGTTGAACAAAAAGTGTTCAAAATCATGAGAGCTTTAAGATGATATCAAGAAAAAGGGGCTGACCTCTCACATTAGGAGCCAAGAAGGGCCGAAGGTCTTTAATCTAAAACCCTTTAATGATCAATATTTTGTTAAACATTATTAAAGCAAAATTGTTCGTCTTAACAATTTATTTATATCATTATATTTGAACGAAAATCCCAGTCAAATTCTTATCTCATCTTATCAAAAATCGGACGGAAGACCCACTCGTTGCTCGCAACGAGATCTCATCTAGTTATTATTAGGGTCTTTCGTCTTCAGCGGAAGACCCTTCTATTATTCTTCGGTTTCTTTTTTACCTTTATTATTATTCTTTTTTCTTCTTACAAAATTTGTGCAGACGATTTCTCGGAGATGGCTCGTTCGATTTCATTCAAATTTTCATGGTAGATGCGTTGACATCTGAAGTTAATTCCGGCAATTTCGTTAAGTGATATTTACTTCCGGTCGGAAGTTATCGCCCTTTTATCAAAATTTAGAGGACCTCCTTGTCTGCGATGGAACTCAAAAACGGCTTAAGCTAGAGCGCTGAAATTTTCAGTGATGATAGAGGACAGGTTGCCATTTTGCACCTGGGTTTGGATATTTTCCGGAAGTGCCTAGTATGGAAGCTCGGTAGGGGTCGAAATTTAGGACACGAATCATGAGTGAATTTTTGAGACATTTTATATCATATCTTTTAAAGTATAATAAATTTGTTAAAACATTTTGAACAAAATTTGTGCAGAATAAAAAGATCTGTAACATGATATCAAGAAAAAAGGGCTGACTCATCACATTAGGGGCCGAGAGGGGCCGAAATCTTTAATCGATAACTCTTAAACAAGCAATATTTTTGTATACATTACTGAAGCAAAATTATTTATCTTAACAAACTACAACTATATATTATGATTTTTACGTCATATGTTGCATAAATAAGGGCCACTAGGGGCCAGAATGCTTAATCTTTGAAGCTTTATATCTCGAAAAGGGGAAAAATTTTGAAAAGCAATATTGAACAAAAGTTGTTTAGAATGATGATCTGAACAATGTGTATCCTTTGAATTTTTCCTAAACAGCCCCTATAAGGACTTAAAGGGACGGCCCCTAAATATTTCAAGTCTACATATCTCGAAAACGAAACGAAACTTCTGAATAATTGTTGAACAGAAAGTCTTCAAAATTACAAGACCTTTCATGTGATATCAAGGAAAAGGGGCTGACCCCTCAAATTAGGGGCTCAGAGGGGCCAAAAGTCTTTCATCTATAACTCCTTAACGTTAAATATTTTGATATTAATTATTGAAGCAAACATATTCATCTTCCCAATCTGCATTTATATATCTTAAAATTTTTATTAAAAAAAAAATTCTTAATTAGGGGCCATAAGGGGCCAGAATGCTAAATCTTTGACGCAAGCTCGTCTAGTAATTATTAATTTCTTTAACCTTTCTGAGCAGAAATCTCTTGAAATGACTCTGTTTATTGGATCTTTCCACCTATCTGTATGACCTTGACCTTTGACCTTGATATATGACCTTGACATTAAGGTCAGAATGTTTACTGAGGAAGTGGAGAGTTGATTACAACTCCCAGTGTGTAACAGGCTAAGGATTATTATATAACCCCCCCCCCCCTTTTTTCGTGGAAAAAAAAATGACAGCAGTTGCAACATGCGATATCTCTCTAGAATTGAATTCACACATCGGATCGACACGAAACTTTAGAGAACTGTAGCTGAGACTCCAAAGTAACTTCTTGTAGAGTTTTATGGTCTTTCTCTGAAAAATGTAGAAATTACATTTTTTTTCCGGAAAAACTTCAAAGAAAAAAATCATCCCGAGAGCAATGTGAAATCTTTCTCTTAGTTTCAAATCACACTTCAGATAGATATAAGATTTCAGGGAGTTGTAGCTAAGAACCTACTGGAACTTTCTTAAGTTTTATTGTCCTTCTCTCCCTCTCTCCAAAAAAAAAAAAAAAAAAGAATAATGAAAATTATCGGCAAACATGACTTTGGGTTAAATTTGAAACTAAGGACATGCATCCAGCTACAGTAGCAGGTTAAAACATAGAACGTAAAGAATTTTTTTTTTAAAATGACCTTGACCTTTGACCTTGACCCAAAGGTCACAATCAAGCTTAAGGATGTGGAAGTAGTTACAATTGTTAGTTTAAAAAAAACATAAAATAAATAACTCACCCCCCCCCCTTTTCTTAAAAAAAAAATCACATCAACAACAACGTAGAATATTTCTGTAAAATTCAAACCAGACCTCGGATCGACACCAAATTTGGTACAAATGTAGTATAGACCTCAGAGAAACTTTCTGGAAAGTTTTACGGTGAGTCTTATAAGTATATAGAAGTCATGAAGTTTCACGGCAAAAACTACAAGTTCTGTTGTGTTTGAAATTAAAGTGCAGGTGAACGAAGAAATGATCTTAACCTTTTATTGGCTATTTCTTCAGATGTCGTTAATAGCATTCGATTCTCCTGATATGATATGACATTTTAATAACGAGCATTCTCTCTTTCTTTTACATGTGGAATTTATTTGATTTTTATTTGGAATTAATCAGTTTCCAGAAATAGCGATTTTCGATATATTAAAAACAATTCTCGCTTTCATTGTCGTGTTTCCCTTCTAAAAATGCATGTTGGGAGTTTAATTTGTGCTACATATATTTAATATAACCCAAAGAAATGCTTATTTAAATGTTTCATATTTATTTCAGGATATTCAGTCAGAAATGCTAAAATCCGAACCCGATCTTTAAAGCTTTCAACAAAGCTACATGTATTTACAAAAAAATCAGCATGCTCACAATATCGATGAATCGGGCCACAGTCCACTAATACATTTTCATTAGGGAACAGTGTTAACGTTTTCTCACGCAGCCCGTCCCTTCTTATTTTATATACTGCTTGCAAGTTCAGGAACTATTTCCTTTTACGGAACTTCTTTCTTCCCCTACCGATTCTAAAAATACGCTTGCATCTATTCTATAGTCCTAAACATTTTAACTTACTACTGTTGTCGGAATGCGTGGCCTAATGGTTAGCGCACCTGCCTTTCAACCCAAGGGTTTTGAGTTCGATCCCTGCTTGAAGGGCAATTTTTTTTTTTAAATAGACTTTTACGGAAACATCCAAAAATGATTAACGACTAGTAATTTGTTTAGGAGAAGTGATTTCTCTTATGTTTTGTTATGGTCTTTCGTCTTCAGCGGAAGACCCTTTTATTATTCTTCGGTTTCTTTTTCATTTTTATTAGGGTCTTCCGTCTTCAGCGGAAGACCCTTCTATTATTCTTCGGTTTCTTTTTTTCCTTTATTATTATTAGGGTCTTTCGTCTTCAGCGGAAGACCCTTCTATTATTCTATTGTTTCTTTTTCACTTTTATTAGGGTCTTCCGTCTTCAGCGGAAGACCCTTCTATTATTCTTCGGTTTCTTTTTCACCTTTATTAGGGTCTTCCGTCTTCAGCGGAAGACCCTTCTATTATTCTTCGGTTTCTTTTTTTCCTTTATTATTATTAGGGTCTTTCGTCTTCAGCGGAAGACCCTTCTATTATTCTATTGTTTCTTTTTCACTTTTATTAGGGTCTTTCGTCTTCAGCGGAAGACCCTTCTATTATTCTTCGGTTTCTTTTTCACCTTTATTAGGGTCTTCCGTCTTCAGCGGAAGACCCTTCTATTATTCTTCGGTTTCTTTTTAAGGTCTTCCGCTCCAGGCGGAAGACCTTCTACTGATTCTGATGGTTAAGATTATTCTTATTATTCTTTTTTTTTTTCCTAGACGCCAACTTTGAGACCTCATATCTCGCTCATTTCTCAACGGATTTTGCTCAAATTTGCAGGGATTATAGGCGTTACAAAACTCTATCAGAATGTTGTCAAACATTTCAAAAATCCACTTCCGCTTTTGGGTTATTTCCCTTTAAATGAAAATTTAGGGGGCTTCATTTCCAGACAAAGGCTCAGAGACTACAAGAGCTGAAGTAGAAATTTTACCGAATTTTAATAATAGAAGCATTGAAGTTGTGCACATTGGTTTTTGTTTTTCAATTTCTGTATTCAAAATGGCGCTAGAGAGGGGTCAAAAATTAGAACGCCTAAAAGACCGAAAATTTACACATATTTTCTTTTTTTTCTTCTAAACTAAAAATATTTTGATAAGACATGTAGAATAAAAGTTGTGCACAATTTTAAGGCCTTTCATTTGACACCACTAAAAAGGGTCTGGCCCCTAAAATTAGGGATCTGGGGCCCTTTAAAGTTTTTGCTTTATAACTCAAAAACGGTAAATATTTCGAAAAAGATGCCGCAAATAAAGTTGTTCTTTAACATCTTATTAATCTCATGAAAAGGTTATTTTGTTTGAGTTTTGTGTTCTAAATGAGCTAGAAGCATAACACATATACAGGTAAGTGTTTTCATTCAGCAAGTAAACAAGAGCTCTTCATGCGTGTAATTAAGATAAACTTACTATAAATAATAAACCTTGCTACATTAGATGCTAATATTCTTTAGAATCAAGTTCTTGAAGTATTTTGTGCTTTATTTCCAGATTATTTACTGACAACTTTCCCTTTTATTTCGTTTGTTTTCAAATTTGGATAAACCAGTCTACTAAACAGGGAAAAAAAGAGATAACCTTTTCTTCTTATCATATAAAAACAAACAATAAAGTTGGAAAATAAAGCAAAACTTTAAACATAGACTATTCACAGCCAGTAAGTACACGCCTTTTACATTCACCTTGTGTGCTTACAATTATGTAACCCCTCCCTCCATAGCGCGTGGCAAAGGAGGTCACCGAGGATCAATCGGCGTGTGAACCAGCGACCTAAGGTCATACACAAAACAAACTATAGAATAGTGATGAGTGGATAAATATGTTGAATCTTTCAGATTATTTCATATCTTTGATTAAGTCGCTAGTACATTTCAATTTATATTTTATTCGCTAAATTACAAGAAAGTTGCATATTTATTCTTATAAACATTGCATTGTTGAGATAATTGCGCTTTGTGGAAAATTACTTTAAAATAATTTCGAATCTTTCATATGATTTCGTCTTACTGTTTAATTACCACTCGCTTGTTTTAATCAGCTAGTCTTAACTGCCTTTCACTTATTCACTTCAAATTCAATGCATTTTGAATGCCGAAAAGACCACTTTCTTTGCGTATTAAAGAAACAGTTTATTTATCTCTCTAATGTTATTATTTAACGAGTTGCTATTTCTTTCATGAACATTAAACAGGATATATATAATTATCACGATAATTGTATGTTGAGGTCACATTTTTAATTGTCAGGAAAATCGAAAATAAAATTAAGTACTTTTGAGTTTGTATTATTTTCTTCCTAACTTACAATATTATTGCATTCAAAATACTAGGTCGGACGCAAGTAACCTAAATCTTTCACTTGTATTTGAAAATTCTATCGAGCGTCGAATGAATTTTACCCGTTAAAAAGTGTACCAAAAAAACCCTTCCTATGCAGTTTTCTTTGGGAATCAATTGGCTTAGATAGTCTACTCCGACATGTGTTGACAAAACTCACGCAATGAGAAGCCATACATTTCAAACTTGTGACTCTTGGTCAGTGCATGTGAAGATTACGCATGGCAATTAGTGTCTGGAAAACGAAGTATGTTTTATAAGTGATTTGACAGGTTAAGATTTGTTCTCATTCCAAATTAAATACAATCACAAACCCGTTATTTTCTTTGTTATTTTATACCGTCAGTTATACCGTCCGTCTTCAGCGGAAGACCCTTCTATTATTCTTCGGTTTCTTTTTTTCCTTTATTATTATTAGGGTCTTTCGTCTTCAGCGGAAGACCCTTCTATTATTCTTCGGTTTCTTTTTTACCTTTATTATTATTCTTTTTTCTTCTTACAAAATTTGTGCAGACGATTTCTCGGAGATGGCTCGTTCGATTTCATTCAAATTTTCATGGTAGATGCGTTGACATCTGAAGTTAATTCCGGCAATTTCGTTAAGTGATATTTACTTCCGGTCGGAAGTTATCGCCCTTTTATCAAAATTTAGAGGACCTCCTTGTCTGCGATGGAACTCAAAAACGGCTTAAGCTAGAGCGCTGAAATTTTCAGTGATGATAGAGGACAGGTTGCCATTTTGCACCTGGGTTTGGATATTTTCCGGAAGTGCCTAGTATGGAAGCTCGGTAGGGGTCGAAATTTAGGACACGAATCATGAGTGAATTTTTGAGACATTTTATATCATATCTTTTAAAGTATAATAAATTTGTTAAAACATTTTGAACAAAATTTGTGCAGAATAAAAAGATCTGTAACATGATATCAAGAAAAAAGGGCTGACTCATCACATTAGGGGCCGAGAGGGGCCGAAATCTTTAATCGATAACTCTTAAACAAGCAATATTTTTGTATACATTACTGAAGCAAAATTATTTATCTTAACAAACTACAACTATATATTATGATTTTTACGTCATATGTTGCATAAATAAGGGCCACTAGGGGCCAGAATGCTTAATCTTTGAAGCTTCTTTATATCTCGAAAAGGGGAAACATTTTGAAAAGCAATATTGAACAAAAGTTGTTTAGAATGATGATCTGAACAATGTGTATCCTTTGAATTTTTCCTAAACAGCCCCTATAAGGACTTAAAGGGACGGCCCCTAAATATTTCAAGTCTACATATCTCGAAAACGAAACGAAACTTCTGAATAATTGTTGAACAGAAAGTCTTCAAAATTACAAGACCTTTCATGTGATATCAAGGAAAAGGGGCTGACCCCTCAAATTAGGGGCTCAGAGGGGCCAAAAGTCTTTCATCTATAACTCCTTAACGTTAAATATTTTGATATTAATTATTGAAGCAAACATATTCATCTTCCCAATCTGCATTTATATATCTTAAAATTTTTATTAAAAAAAAAATTCTTAATTAGGGGCCATAAGGGGCCAGAATGCTAAATCTTTGACGCAAGCTCGTCTAGTAATTATTAATTTCTTTAACCTTTCTGAGCAGAAATCTCTTGAAATGACTCTGTTTATTGGATCTTTCCACCTATCTGTATGACCTTGACCTTTGACCTTGATATATGACCTTGACATTAAGGTCAGAATGTTTATTGAGGAAGTGGAGAGTTGATTACAACTCCCAGTGTGTAACAGGCTAAGGATTATTATATAACCCCCCCCCCTTTTTTCGTGGAAAAAAAAATGACAGCAGTTGCAACATGCGATATCTCTCTAGAATTGAATTCACACATCGGATCGACACGAAACTTTAGAGAACTGTAGCTGAGACTCCAAAGTAACTTCTTGTAGAGTTTTATGGTCTTTCTCTGAAAAATGTAGAAATTACATTTTTTTTCCGGAAAAACTTCAAAGAAAAAAATCATCCCGAGAGCAATGTGAAATCTTTCTCTTAGTTTCAAATCACACTTCAGATAGATATAAGATTTCAGGGAGTTGTAGCTAAGAACCTACTGGAACTTTCTTAAGTTTTATTGTCCTTCTCTCCCTCTCTCCAAAAAAAAAAAAAAGAATAATGAAAATTATCGGCAAACATGACTTTGGGTTAAATTTGAAACTAAGGACATGCATCCAGCTACAGTAGCAGGTTAAAACATAGAACGTAAAGAATTTTTTTTTTTAAAATGACCTTGACCTTTGACCTTGACCCAAAGGTCACAATCAAGCTTAAGGATGTGGAAGTAGTTACAATTGTTAGTTTAAAAAAAACATAAAATAAATAACTCACCCCCCCCCCCTTTTCTTAAAAAAAAAATCACATCAACAACAACGTAGAATATTTCTGTAAAATTCAAACCAGACCTCGGATCGACACCAAATTTGGTACAAATGTAGTATAGACCTCAGAGAAACTTTCTGGAAAGTTTTACGGTGAGTCTTATAAGTATATAGAAGTCATGAAGTTTCACGGCAAAAACTACAAGTTCTGTTGTGTTTGAAATTAAAGTGCAGGTGAACGAAGAAATGATCTTAACCTTTTATTGGCTATTTCTTCAGATGTCGTTAATAGCATTCGATTCTCCTGATATGATATGACATTTTAATAACGAGCATTCTCTCTTTCTTTTACATGTGGAATTTATTTGATTTTTATTTGGAATTAATCAGTTTCCAGAAATAGCGATTTTCGATATATTAAAAACAATTCTCGCTTTCATTGTCGTGTTTCCCTTCTAAAAATGCATGTTGGGAGTTTAATTTGTGCTACATATATTTAATATAACCCAAAGAAATGCTTATTTAAATGTTTCATATTTATTTCAGGATATTCAGTCAGAAATGCTAAAATCCGAACCCGATCTTTAAAGCTTTCAACAAAGCTACATGTATTTACAAAAAAATCAGCATGCTCACAATATCGATGAATCGGGCCACAGTCCACTAATACATTTTCATTAGGGAACAGTGTTAACGTTTTCTCACGCAGCCCGTCCCTTCTTATTTTATATACTGCTTGCAAGTTCAGGAACTATTTCCTTTTACGGAACTTCTTTCTTCCCCTACCGATTCTAAAAATACGCTTGCATCTATTCTATAGTCCTAAACATTTTAACTTACTACTGTTGTCGGAATGCGTGGCCTAATGGTTAGCGCACCTGCCTTTCAACCCAAGGGTTTTGAGTTCGATCCCTGCTTGAAGGGCAATTTTTTTTTTTAAATAGACTTTTACGGAAACATCCAAAAATGATTAACGACTAGTAATTTGTTTAGGAGAAATGATTTCTCTTATGTTTTGTTATGGTCTTTCGTCTTCAGCGGAAGACCCTTTTATTATTCTTCGGTTTCTTTTTCATTTTTATTAGGGTCTTCCGTCTTCAGCGGAAGACCCTTCTATTATTCTTCGGTTTCTTTTTTTCCTTTATTATTATTAGGGTCTTTCGTCTTCAGCGGAAGACCCTTCTATTATTCTATTGTTTCTTTTTCACTTTTATTAGGGTCTTCCGTCTTCAGCGGAAGACCCTTCTATTATTCTTCGGTTTCTTTTTCACCTTTATTAGGGTCTTCCGTCTTCAGCGGAAGACCCTTCTATTATTCTTCGGTTTCTTTTTTACCTTTATTAGGGTCTTCCGTCTTCTGCGGAAGACCCTTCTATTATTCTATTGTTGATTTTTCACTTTTCTTTTTATTATTATTATTCTTTTTTTTTCCTTACCGATTTTGTGCAGAAGATTTCTCGGAGATCGCTCGATCGATTTGCTTCAAATTTTCAGGGTTAATGAGTTGCTATCTGAAGTTTATAACGCCGCTTCAATTTTTGAAAAATCACTTCCGGTCAGAAGTTATCGCCCTTTGATTGATTTTTTGATAGACCTTGTGTCTGCACAAAAACTCAAGAACGACAAAAGCTAGAGTGCTGAAACTTTCAGTGGTGATAGAGGACATGTTCAAGTTGTGCACCTTGGTTTTCAAATTTTCCGGAAGTGCGAAGTATGGAAGCTCGGTAGGGGTCAAAATTTAGGACGTGATTTATGAGTGAATTTTAGAGACATTTCTTATAATAACATTTTAAATAAAAGTATTTTGTTAAAACATATTGAACAAAAATTCTTCAAAATCACAAGACCTTTTATTTGATATCAAGAAAAAGGGGCTGACCCCTCAAATTAGGGGCCCAGAAGGGCCAAAAGTCATTCATCTATAACTCTTTAATGATGAATATTTTGTTATGAATTACTGAAGCAAAAATGTTCATCGTAACATTCTGCAACAATATAGTATAAGATTTTGATCATATGTTACGTAATAAGGGGCCATAAGGGGCCAGAATGCTAAATCTTTGACACATTATATCTCAAAAAGGGGAAATATTTTGATAAGCAATTTTGAACAAAAGATTTTCAGAATTATGTTCTAAACAATATACACCCTTATAATTTTTGCAAGACATCCCCATTAAGGAGTTGGAGGGCTGGCCCCTAAATATTGTTATTCTATATATCTCTTAAACGAAAGGAAATTTCGGAATAGTTGTTGAACAAAAAGTCTTCAAAATCACAAGACCTTTCAATTGATATCAAGAAAAAGGGGCTGACCCCTCAAATTAGGGGCTCAGAAGGGCCAAAAGTCTTTCATCTGTAACTCTTTAATGATCAATATTTTGTTATAAGTTATTGAAGCAAAAATGTTCATCTTAACATTCTGCAACTATATATTATAATATTTTGATCATATGCTACATAATAAGGGGCCATAAGGGACCAGAATGCTAAATCTTTGACACATTATATCTCGAAAAGGGGAAATATTTTGATAAGCAATTTTGAACAAAAGATGTTCAGAATAATGTTCTAAACAGTATACACCCTCATAATTTTTGCAAGATATCCCCATTAAGGAGTTGGAGGGCTGGCCCCTTAATATTGTTGTTCTATATATCTCTTAAACGAAAGGAAATTTCTGAATAGTTGTTGAACAAAAAGTCTTCAAAATCACAAGACCCTTCAATTGATATCAGGAAAAAGGGGCTGACCCCTCAAATTAGGGGCTCAGAAGGGCCAAACGTCTTTCATCTGTAACTCTTTAATTATGAATATTTTGTTATAAGTTATTGAAGCAAAAATGTTCATCTTAACATTATGCAACTATATATTATAATATTTTGATCATATGTTACGTAATAAGGGGCCATAAGGGGCCAGAATGCTAAATCTTTGACACATTATATCTCGAAAAGGGGAAATATTTTGATAAACAATAATGAACAAAAGAAGCTCAGAATAATGTTTTAAACAATATGCAGCCTTTCACTTTTTACAGACGAATATCTCAGTCAAGATATTGACTAATCCTATCCAAAATAAGACGGAAGACCCACTCGTTGCTCGCAACGAGAACCATCTAGTTATTATTCTTTTTTTTCTTTACAAAATTTGTGCAGAAGATTTCTCGGAGATGGCTGGTTCGATTTTATTCAAATTTTCATGGTAGATGCGTTGACATCTGAAGTTAATTCCGGCAATATCGTTTTTTGAAAATCACTTCCGGTCGGAAGTTATCGCCCTTTTATTAAAATTCAGAAGACCTCCTTGTCTGCGATGGAACTCAAAAACGGCTTAAGCTAGAGCGCTGAAATTTTCAGTGATGATAGAGGACATGTTGCCATATTGCACCTGGGTTTAGATATTTTCCGGAAGTGCCTAGTATGGAAGCTCGGTTGGGGTCGAAATTTAGGACACGAATCATGAGTGAATTTTGGAGACATTTTGTATCGTATCTTTTAAAGTATAATTATTTTGTTAAAACATATTGAACAATATTTGTGCAGAATAAAAAGATCTGTAACATGATATCAAGAAAAAAGCGCTGACTCATCACATTAGGGGCCGATAGGGGCCGAAAGTCTTTAATCGATAACTCTTAAACAAGCAATATTTTTGTATACATTACTGAAACAAAATTATTTATCTTAACAAACTACAACTATATATTATGATTTTTACGTCATATGTTACATAAATAAGGGCCACAAGGGGCCAGAATGCTTAATCTTTGAAGCTTTATATCTCGAAAAGGGGAAACATTTTGAAAAGCAATATTGAACAAAAGTTGTTTAGAATGATGATCTGAACAATGTGCATCCTTTGAATTTTTCCTAAACAGCCCCTATAAGGACTTAAAGGGACGGCCCCTAAATATTTCAAGTCTACATATCTCGAAAAGGAAACGAAACTTCTGAATAGTTGTTGA
>NW_026889764.1:3170000-3510000 GCF_033153115.1 Saccostrea echinata
TGCTATGTTTGTGTTTATTGTATGTAAAAACTGTACCGTATCAGAGTTCTCCCCCTTGCTGTATGTAGAGTATGTCAGCTGAACATCACAGTTTCTTATTTGGTAAGATACCACTTCAATACAAGTTTTCTGATTTTCTGGAGATGGTTGAAAAATGATTTTGCAGTCTCTAGTTATTTTCTCTCCGCTCCAGTCTATATTGAAGGCGACATCTCCTGAGACTGGGTATATGTTCTGTACGTTGTGACACGTTACTTCATTCAGACTGACTGAAAAGAAACATGAAAAAGAAGGTATTTTTTATTATCAAGTTAAGAAAAGTAACGCAAAATGCTTTATGTAGACATGTAAATTAAGTACTCGGTAGTAAATTATGAGTTTATATTTGGGTAGCTTTTATTAGATTTTTTTATGTGTTGATGCTTGTAATTGTAAAATTTAAGATTTGCAAGTTAATTATTGAGTACCTTGACTGGGCCATCTAATGTGTTGATCATTTTGTAGACAAGTAAGATTATTATATTATAGCCTTGATTGCATTTATTTATGTGTTGATAACTGTTAAAACCTGTAAGTTAATAATTGAGCTACCTTTATTAGATATACTTAAGTGTTCAGTATTGTATAAATTTGTAAGTTAATATTGGATCTACTTGCGAGTTGATGACTGTATAGATTTGCAGGTTTAATGGTTGAGTAGCCCTGATTAGATTATACTTATATTTGTATTTGTTGATAATTGTATACACTTGTAAGTTGATAATTAAGCAGCCTTGATCAGTTCTACTTGTTTATTGATGATTATGAAGACTAAAAAGTAAATAATTGAGTAGATTTAATTAGATTTTATCTCATATGTTGATAATGCAATTAAAGAGATTTGTAAGTTAATGATTGAGTAGCCTTGATTGGATCTACTTAATATGTTTTGGTGATTGTTTAAACTTTTAGTTAATGATCGATTAGCATTGATTCGATCTTCTTACGCATTCAGTATTGTATAAATTAGAAAATGATAATTGCCTTGCCCTTACTGGATATACATATGTGTTCAGTTTTGTTCAAACGTGTAAGTTAAAAATTTAGTTACATTGATTTGATATACGTATATTGTGTTGATAATTGCATAGATTTGCAATGTAAATGTTTAGTAGCTTTGATTGGAAATATAGATGAGTTGATAATTGTAAAGACACTTGTATAATAATGGTTTGATTAGTTTTGATTAGATCTACTTATATGTTGATAATTGTGCAGACTTGTAAATAAATAATTGAGTAGCTTTGATACGATTATCTGATGCTTTGATATAAGAATTATAGACTTGTAAGTTATTGATCACAGTCGTAGGAAAGATGGGGTGGGGTGGGGGGGGGGGGCGTCGCAACGGGTGCGATAGCACCACTTTATAAAACACGTGGGGTATAATGTTTGAAACAAAATGATTTTTTAAATTAAAGTTATGTTGCCTTATTTTGAATATTTGATATTAAAAAAGAGGAGACATGAATAATGCACGATAACCATTCAAAATTGTACATTGTTATAAAAGAAAATTCTGCTCAGAGGCATTGATAACAAAACCTCCCTTCATCTGAATTCCCCTTTTTAAGAATCTTGGCGACGGCCCCGATGATTGAGTGGCCTTGATTGGATCTACTTATGTGTTGATAATTGTATAAATTTGTAAGAATGATTAAGTAGCCTTGATTGGATCTACTTATGTGTAAATAATAGAATGATTGAATACATTGACTGATTCTATTTATGTGTTGATAATTGTATAGAATTGAAGGAATAATTGAGTAGCCTTGAATTTTGTTGATAATTGTATCGATGATTAAGAATGATTAAGTAGGCGTCATTGAATCTACTTATGTCTTGATAATTATATAGATTTTTAAGAATGATTAGGTGGCCTTAATTAGATCTACCGGGGGGTACTTATGTGTGGATAATTGTATAGATTTGTAAGAATGATTGAGTAGCCATGATTTTGTTGACTCCCTTGTTAAAAACTAGTCAAAAATAAGTGCTCAACATTTAGTATTATTTTTATGATAAAGATTGTGAAGCCTTTGATTTGAAAGAAGTAATTTTGTTTCTGAATAATTAGCTATGCGTATATGTAAGTGGTTGATAAGTATTATAAGTAAATAATGGAACATATGGATTTCTTCGTGATTGACATTAAGTGTATGTTAATGTTATGTAAGAAGTTCGTCAAACTATGTGTATTCTCTGCTACATAAAATGTAAGGCGACCTTTTGACTAGATTTGACTAAATTTGAATCTGAAAAAAAACATGGACGGTAGTGAATTTTTAATAATTCCCTCAGTCAAGAGTGGTTTTACCTTAAAAAATAATAATTGGATGCCACCCACTTAATCACAAAACTGTAAATTAAAGGTCTATGAACCGCAACGAGATAATATACAATGTGTGTTGCATTCAAAATATTCATTCCATTAAAATCAAGGGAAATATAATGCATATAATATATAATGCATGCATTTTACAAGACAGTTTCTGCTAGTACACTTAGTTTGGCATTGAAAATACTTTTCAAATATTAGCCACGAGTTTTTTTTTTAATTTGCATTATTGCTTAAGTAAATATTTTGATGAAGATTGCAATACAAAACATGAACGGATACAATTATCAAATAAGTATTATTAAGTAAAAGAATATACGTTTAGCAGGTTCAAGGATGAAAGATACATCCTTCTATATTTCTAAATTTGAATTAAACAAGAGGTCCATGGGCCACATCGCTCACCAGAGTAACTTTGGTCATGCTGTTCTTTACCAGATTTCCCCCCTTTTAATATACCTATTGTAGCCCCGCCCTACCCCCGGGGGTCATGATTTGAACAATTTAGAATCTACACTAGCTCAGGATGCTTCCATATAAGTTTCAGCTTTTCTGGCCCAGTGGTTCTTGAGAAGAAGATTTTTAAAGATTTTCTTATGTATTTCAATGTAAAACTTGGATTCCCTATTGTGGCCCCGCCCTACCCCCGGGGGTCATGATTTTAAAAATTTAGAATCTACACTACTCCAGGATGCTTCCATACAAGTTTTAGTATTTCTGGCCCTGTGGTTCTTGAGAAGAAGATTTTTAAAGATTTTTCTTATATATTTCAATGTAAAACTTGGATTCCCTATTGTGGCCCCGCCCTACCTCCGGGGGTCATGATTTGAACAATTTATAATCTACACTATCCCAGGATGCTTCCACATAAGTTTCAGCTTTTCTGACCCAGTGGTTCTTGAGAAGAAGATTTTTTAATGACCCCACCCTATTTTTGTCTTTTCTTGATTATCTCCCCTTGTAAGGGGACTTGGTCCTTTATTTTAACAATTTACACTCCCCTTCACCCAAGAATACTTTGTACCAAGTTTGGTTAAAATTGGCCCAGTGGTTCTTCAGAAGAAGTTGAAAATGTGAAAAGTTTACAGACAGACGGACGGACGACGGACAACAGGTGATAAGAAAAGCTCACTTGAGCTTTCAGCTCAGGTGAGCTAAAAAACCGAAACCCGAGGTTCAATGTAAAGAAGATGATTAGTGGATTTAAGAACACATTTAAATTCAGTAACAAGGACAATCACGTATTCTTTGTAATTCAGTCATTTGATGTTAAGCAGTAAGAGCATATATAAAAAAAAAATAATTCCTCCGAAGTGTTGCTGAAAAGTCTTTACAAATGCTAATACAATTTTTAAAAATAAATTCACTGATTTTAAATACCACACACGATTGTAAATCATATTTAAATACCTGTACTTACTTGTTCCTAAGTAAGCTGTTGCTGTATTAATAATCTGGAACACGATGAACATTGACGTGCAAAACCACTTTTTGAAATCCATCTTCAGAGTCTATTCTATCTATAATCGGAATAGGAAATGATCACATGATCATACAATGGTTTGTGAAATGATTATCCTAAAATAAGCATATATTTTTTTAAATGTTTTTTTTTTTTTTTTTTTTTTTTTTTTTTTTTTTTTTCAAATTCCAAGAAAAGTTTTCAAAATAGGAATTGCTGACATGACACTGAATTTAATAACTATAAAAAATAGTCATGTAATCTTGACAGCATCAGAATGAGTTTCTTTTATAGGTCGAATAATTATGTTAAGAGTAAATGAAACTTACCTAATATCAGCTTACATAATTCAGAATAGGCATGTTTTATATAATTAATGTTTTAGACTGAAATTTATTATTTCAATGAGCCAGTAAAACTCCTCTAAGACAGTTACAAATTATGTAGGTGCATCCGTTGTTAATAAATCAAGGCCACAACTTCATTAAAGTTGTCATAATGAAAAGTAAGGAGTTGATCCGCTGCATGTTGTAAAACTTCTGACGACTCGTATATGTCCCAGTTAATGTTGAGTGGCTGTCACAGTATTTCCTGAACTTTATTGCTATGTAGTTATTTAAAACATCTAAGGATAGTAGATATCGTTGTATTTTAGTAAAATGTTGACCTTAAAAAAATATAAAATATTGCATCTAGCTCTAACCTTTCGAGAGTTGTCCCAATTAATCATAATCTTTGCTAATTCATTAAAATTAGGGAACACTGTCAAAGAGTTTGACTTCAGTTTTATAAATTATACTATGTACTGCACATTGCATGAGCATATTTCTGAAGAAAATATGTGAATCAAAATCAAGGCTGTCTTGCACAAGGAAAGATATCTTAAATATGAAACATAGAGATAGGGAACAGTAATTAAGCTCAAAGATGCATTGAAACAAATCGGAAGCAGAGCAAACATGGACCCCTAAAACACATCACAGGTGGGATCGGGTGCCATGGAGGAGTAAGCAACCCCTTTCAACCAGTCACCCCCGCGGTGTTATCATTGTCATGATCGGGCAAACGGAAAAAGTCCCTTAACAATTCAGTGTTTAAATAATGGCCTTACATTTAGTATCAAAAACGTCAGTCAGCATTCAACTTAATGATCGATAGTATTTGCTGACAAGGTCATTGTATCGACCATAGAACTTGCAAAATGATGACTTCAAACGAGACTGTTGATATTCTTATTTCATCAACTTGTTTGTCAATAGCTTTCCTCATTTTAGATATTGTTCGTACCTAGAGCATGCTCTTGCGTATCGAATCAACTGGGGGATATAAATCCAATATGCGGGTGATTAGGGTATATTGCTACGTAAGTAAGGGAAGTTGACGATGGAAAAGTTGAAGTCATCACTTTTATCATACAGTTTTGTTGTAAGGTTACCATTGACCCCTTTGTCTAGTAAAATATTCAAATATGAAACAGATGTGTCAGACTCTGTGGTATCATTTTATTTCAAGTTCACTGGGATATATCGAGTCGACATATTAATGGAAGTAACTATTGTTAATAATTATACGTTGTCGATATATCTGAATGTCTGGATATCTGAATAATATATGTTTTCATATGTTTAGATGATGTATTTCATATATGTCGAAGGATATAAACGGAAAAGAAAAAAGATCAGAAAATCGTACAATGTTAATGAAACCTTTGAATTTTTCTAACAAGAGTATTCTTCTAATTTGTCACCCAGTTCTTCATTATAAAATTATAATTGTCATATGCTAATTCTTTTCTTTAACGCCCAAATATTATAACTATTATTTTAACTCTTTCATAGTCATGGAATTATATCCTAAACGTTTAGAATCTTAACACACTTTACAATTATTCTAATCCTTAATTTCAATTACCCTATTGGTTATTACAGTAAAAAAACATTCTTTAAATTTTATTAGTATTCTCAATATTTTTCTTAAAATTCATGAGAGAGAGAGAGAGAGAGAGAGAGAGAGAGAGAGAGAGAGAGAGCCTTCCTTCACTGCATTAATAAAATTTGGTCAGAGCTTTAAACCTACCTTTTAAGATATAAAGTTTATCTAAAAATTTATACGTTAAAGATATCCTGTCAACTTATTCACAAATTTAAACAAAACATGCACCAGAATAAAAAGTTGTTGAACTAGAGTTAAAAACATAGCCAAACAAACCAGACTTCTCTTAATTTAGGGACATGTGCACACAGGTAATGCAGTAAACATTATTCTGAATGATTGACGCATTCTAGACGTTTCTTTATTCTAAGAATGATTAACAACATCATTCTAGACTATTATAAGACCAAGATATATAAATATAGTCGAAAAAATGTATTAAAAAAATTCTTTACCTGATACTGTGTTCCTTCTTGAACAGAACAACTGAAAGAATTTTCACAGGGAAATAAGGTAACATAGTTATATTACCATTTCCAATGTTGTTGCATAAAATTTCTTCTAATGTATTATTGTTTTTGGATGTTTCATAACCTTTTGAATTGAAAAACACCGAACTCTCTTAATAAATGTCAGTTCTTTCACAAAACGTCAAAATGCCTTGTTACATTGATGAAAGGTTAAAAACTGTAGAATAAAATAAGAAAAATAATTTGTATTTTTAATATGAAAATATTAAAAAGCGATATTCTGTTAATTATTATCATACTTGTCAAAATTATTAGGAATCTGCATATTAGTTGTCTAAATAGTGTCAAGGTAAGTATCATTTTCAGCCATACTCTGACTGCATAGCGTTTGAATACTGATCTTGCTTTCATGTTTCCATTTCACATTTCCAAGTTTAAGTTTTTCGCAAATGAAATTCGAATATAAGAAAGGAGTTGATAATTTGAAAATATTTAAACGAAATTTCATTTTGATTAACTTGCTTTGCTTTAAAAATTTAAAAGGATTCACTATGATGACCTCCAAAAATGAACTAAACCAAATTTTATATTAAAAAATAAGGATATTTAAGCTATTAAATGTTTTCGTTCTTCGTTGACACGTGGAAAATGACAGAAAAATAAATAATCCGTGTTAATAGGTTATGTATTTTTTCTCTACGATGATTGCAACCGTTAATTGTCGCATGGCAAAGAAAGGAAGACATTTTATTGTTTACATTTATATCTGCATAAATTAATCTTATTAAGTGGATGAAAGTATATAAAATATGGTATTTATTGGTCCGCACATCACATTACATTAATGAAAGAGCCCACTTATTAGGAAATCATAATCTTAAAAACGGTTCTAACCAGTTTGATTGTTAATGGATATAAAAAGGACAATCGGTTTTCACAAGAAAAAGTCGAGAAAATATTTAGTGGATGTAAATATATGCTAATTACTGGTGAATTACACCAAATAGAAATTATACCATATTCTTTTGACCATTGCTTGAAATTTTATATCGGAAAAAAAGTCATACTGCTTTTTTAATTTTAAAGAATGAATGTCACAATACGAGAAAAAAGTTAATAAGGTCATGAATTTGCAAATTTGGACGGTGTAAAGAAATTTGTCATAAAATGTCATTCGCTAACTTTTTCCTCAGAGCCGTGGGTTTACAAATAACACATTGAATACAAATTACGAGGTCACTAATTATATTTCACTTGTTTTAAGAGCGAATCTGACCTTAAGCTTATTTTTTTAAGTGAAACATTAGTTATTATAGAATGTCTGAGTCATGACATTTTATCAACTCTTTATCAATGCACTACATCAATTTGGAACTTCATGAAATTTAGAAAATATATTACAAATTCTTATACAAATGATGGCCTTTTACTTTTGAAAGTTAAGAATAGTAATATTCAGAAAAAAATTATGAATGAACTTAAGGCAATATTTTTGTAGCTATATTTCTTGTTCTCTAAAGGTGACCATTTCGATTTGGTTAATTTTATACAAAAATCTTGGTAAAGATTTTCCATTGAAATATCACTTTTACTTATTTTTTTAAGCTGTGCTTTCATATACATGCATATACATAGATAAATAAAAAACACATACATGTGTATGACATGACCTACTTTAATATGACTTTGCTGTGAAAGCTTAAAGTACAGGAATAAGAGAGAAGAAAAAAAGGAACGAAAGAAGGTAAGTGCAAAAGGGTGTGTGTTAGGAATAGTATTCAGTAATACACTCGACTCGTGCATTTATATATAGATTTGATAAATATTACAAATCATAACATACCACAAATATTTTTCCAGTGCTTTTCATACTCCGAAAATTTACATTTTCTCAATAAGTTTTAAAGTTAATATTCTATCTAAGAGTACAATAGTTTTATGGTATTCGCATGCTTAGATTAGGCACATTGCTATATCCTATGTAATTTAAAAATGTTTTTCTTCTTGAATTTGTCAAAAAAGTCATCTCTTCTATCAAAACTCATGAAAAAAGAAATTTATTTATAAACCACTCCTCAATGTGAAACTATATATATATATATATATATATATATATATATATATATATATATATATATATATATATATATATATATATATATATATATATATATATATATATATATATATATATATAAATACATATATATATATATATATATAAATACATAGAAATATTCGAAAAATAAAAGTTTCTACTTATGTGTACAATAGGAACATACAGATGATTCAATTAGTTTGTGTTTAGGTTTTCATTTGTTGCGATAATCCCATGCAAAATCTGAATCTGCAACCAGTAAATCTTTGCTTCTTTAGTGACTTTAAATGCAAGTTCAAATATTTTGTTCCAGTCTGTCTCCTCAAAAATATTCCATTATTTTTCAATTTTCCAGTGCCTTAATTATTGGCCCTTTTCTTCTTAATGAGAATATTGTACATATCTTTACAACCTGTTGTGCTTTTGTTAACAGAAAAGCGAATTAAAAATAAATGGTCCATTTTCATCTTGTTTTTTTTCAATATCTGTACTTTTTAATATTTTTAAAACTCCTCTTTTTAAATCCGCATATTCTACAATTATTTTACACTTTAATTTGTGAAGCACTCAAGGCTTACAATTTTTCAAAGTCAAACATTTCTCTTACAAAGACAAAGCCTGCATCGACATATCTTTTCAAAGAAATGTAGATTGATTGCTCAATTTAATTCTTGGATTAAACTGTATATGTTTATGAAGAACTTGCAAATTATTTTTGGCTACCAGAGTCAATGATGTTGACTCAATTTAGTAAAAACTCTAACATTAACTAAAAGAAGTTTTTGCAATTTTGTGTTTGAGTAAATCAATCTTTGTATCCATGTTGATTTTAATGAACATAAAAACCCAATCATTTTCAATCCCCTATTTCTATAATCTTGAATTATTAAGTTTTTAAACTTATGGACATGAATTAAAATTATATACAACATGTAATTAAAAGTACAGAAAATCCGAACAACAGTCGAGCATGAGAAAAAAGAAACAATGAGTATGTATAATTCAATATATTCACCCTTCTCTATCATTGATATTTCAGGCCTTATGATTTAATAAGTTTACTGAAATCATAGAGACAGATTTAAAGTATCATTCCATTCATAAGAATTCTTTTTCATTTGTATTCAACACTTATCGAATAATAATCTTACGCAAACTATAAATTTACATTTGAAAGTTACAAAAATATTTTTCAAAGATATGCACCTATTTTAGTAGTGTCATTAAAATACACTTTCATGACAAATGTTTTATTCTTGGAAATACATGATAAAGAAAAGACCCACCATTCGTTAATTAATTAAAGAAAAAATACAAAAGATGACTGAATAAATAACAGTCTATCCAAAGACTTGATGGAAAAAAGCAAAGCTGAGAAGAGACTAAACATTTTTTTCTACAATTAGTGAATAAGGAGAAATACACTTTAAAATGAACAACACTATCCGACAGTCGGATTTCAGAAAATATCAGATGACATACTTTGGTTACATCTAGTTCGATGGAAAATGGCTGTTCTAGAAAACTATTATCATTGTCCCCCACTTGCGCGAAAGCAAGGGGATATTAAATCTCATTTTTCTGTCAGACTGTCAGAAAAAAACTTTAACCTTGGTCTGACAAAGAAAGGATCCCTCAGAATCAAAACTGGTGTTGTAGAGTAGGATTTCCCCCATAGCCAGCTTTCCCCGGAAATTGTACTCTAGAGTAGGATTTCCTCCCAGGGGAAATCTCACACCAGAGCCAAATTTCCCCTCTTTCTTTCTCAGAGTACGATCTCCCCTCGTTATAGAGTCAATATAAACCAGAGCCGCAATATTTTTCTGTAAAAAAGATAAAGTAAAAACTGATTTTTAAATGGTAAATGAGACCAGACTAAAATACTGTTCAATTGTAGTAAAAATTTCCTAAGCATATATTTCAAATCATGGAGTCTCAACCGGGGAACCCGAATGTTAAGCTTTCAGAAGAAGTGTAAAACTCCTCAGATTCAACGTCATAACACCTCTAATGCCATTTGTACGAGGGGTTATCAAAAGTTCGTGGAATGATGTGATAAAATTTATACTATGTAGTCTGTGCTCACTAAATTTATAAGGAACGTAAATCAACAAAAGTTTAAGAAATGTTGAAAATTTTAGCTTTATACGCTGATAATTTGCCAAATTATTCTGAAATAAAAAAAACGATATGATGACCCGGCGCTCTCGCCGTTTAGTTTCATGAGGTCCGACAACGTCATTGTTTCTCAATGTCCATTCCCTCTACATCATACACTTATCTTGATGAGATTACCTGGAGTTATAAGTTAGGACTTAAGCCCGTCATGTTTATATGACTTTACAATGTCATGAACACCTGCTTTCAGTGCATATAATATTGCAAATGGATCTATACATAGGGAAAGATCCTCACTTGATTATGCCCGAATACTTGTTTGAGTTCATTATCTACGACACATGATTAAAGTCAATTTTCGACGTGACTGACTTTTGACACCCTGACTACAAATCGATATTAACTTTGCATCTTTCATCTCTCTGAATCTTTTAGGTATTTTAAACGAGTACTCTGGATGCATTTTATTTTTCTGTAGCCCGTTAAAACATTCCCTAGGTCTATACCAGTTTTTCCAGGTGCGAAACTTTATAGAATGTTGCATAAAGAAACCCCTCCCCCTTTTTGACGTAATGTTCAAGCCCTTAATTGTTTGGACACTCCATATAAAATTTACGATAAAATTTTATAGAATTTACAAAATTGGGTAAAATTGCAAATTTTTGGGAACAATTGTGTTGTACCAAATGCCTGAATTTAAAGGATTTTTTCAGTTACACTCAGGTAGAATAAAACGTCATATTTGAAGTTGCGCCGCCTGGACATATCATTGCTTACAAAAACATTAGCAATTTATTAGAAAATAAAACATGATTTATGGTTTATTCTATAGATAGAAAAGATGGTGCTAACTGAATGTATAAAAATTCATTGATGTACCTAAAGCGGTTTTAATTTTATCGCATCAGTCCACGAACTTTTTAATAACCCCTCGTATGTATCACATATTTTTGTGCAGTATATAAATGCTATTTTAAATTTACAGACTCAATTTGCTTTCAAAGAAAGTCATATATGTATACTTTTTACTACTTGTATGTTGCTTGAATCCAATGAACGAAACAATTGTTTGAGTTAGTTCTTGTTAAAATGAATTTATTATTTCATAACGAGTTAGTTATAATTATCTCCTTATATTAACCAGACATTTATCTCGTTAAAAGAATATGATTATCTAATTATACCGAGTAGGTAGTTATCTCGTTTTACTATACTTTCATGTCAATTAGTTGAATTTGATTCGTCGAGAAATATTCGTTAAAAATCACTATTACCCGCTGAATAATGAAGCCACGCCCTCCAGCGTAGCAACAGTTAACACTGCTTGAGGACGGGTGATTTTCAAAAAAAAAAATTGACTGTGCAGAATTCATGCGCTCAAGGTCACTGTAATATGTATGTGTATAAAACATTCAGAATAATATAATAAATATTGCATGTATTTGACTGTAACATTGAAAATTTTCACCCCCGAAAAACCATTGTCAACCTCGGCTGCGCCTCAATTGACAATGGTTTTCTTGGGGTGAAAATTTTGCACTCTACATTCAGTATTAATAAAATAACGAGTTTGTTATCTCGTTAAAACAAAATAGTGTTTTTGTTAGTAACATTTGTATGAGAAACTATGGAATGAGAATTACAAAATCGATTTTGAATTAATTATTATCATTCAAACTAATGATAAATGGTTGAAATTAAATTTTGCGCTGGGTTTAATTATGAAAAAGAATTATCTGTCTAGTTGTCAATAATCATATTTGTTAAGTAGAGCACATTAAAGCATTAGCTGCATAAGATTATCACTGTGGGAAAAAAATTATGAAGAAGAAATTTTTCTTGGACTTAAAAAAAACACTAATCAAATGTACAAAACAACGACCTCGCATGCTTCTATTTCTTAACCTCTTGATTATTGACACTACACACACATTTTATCAACTCGACTCCGTTTATTTCCAATTCTGGTATTCTTTACTAAGATGCCAGATGAAAAGAATAAGATTTTAATGCTAAAAATGATTGGACAGATGCTGAGAAAAAATGAGATTTAAAATTTTCATTTTTCATTCTTCGTTTGTTTCAATATATCTGGTCAAAATTTTAAAGAAGGGACACTTGACGATTGAAAAGTTAAAGTCATCACGTTAATCATTAAGCTTTGTTGTTAGATTACCATGGACATCTTTTTCTAAATATCCAAATATGAAACAGATGTGTCAGACTCTGTGGTATCTTTTATTTCAAGCTCACTGGGATATATCGACATAAGAATGGAAATAACTATTATTAATTGATAATACGTCGTCGATATATCTAAATGTTGAGTTGAAGGCCACAGCAAGAGATTTCTTTTTCTCATGTATAAGATTTTGGACAAGTTCTGCTTCATATGAATGCAAAAAAGGTCTGCTAGTAACGGGGTGCAATTGGTACCCATGGGAATTCCAACAGATTGTTGGAAGACCTGACCTCCAAAAACCACATAGATATTGTCAATCAGAAACTCAAGCATCTTTTAATATCAACTTAAGAGTGTTTGTGTGTACAATCAGAATGTTTTTTAACAAAATAATTTTGCAGATGA
Source organism: Saccostrea echinata (assembly GCF_033153115.1). Taxonomy (NCBI): domain Eukaryota; kingdom Metazoa; phylum Mollusca; class Bivalvia; order Ostreida; family Ostreidae; genus Saccostrea; species Saccostrea echinata. The sequence goes on from NW_026889764.1 coordinate 3,183,045, forward strand.
CTAATGACAAGGTAAGTAAATCTACGAGTTCCATGTTTATTGAAAAAGCAGCTGTCAATGATGTCAAAAGCTTGGACTTTTCTTTATCGTTGGGAATCGTTGTATACAGAGCTGAAAAGTCGTAAGTTTTTATGCTATTGATTTTGGTAAAATTTTGTGACTTCAAATTTTCCAAAAGTTCCTTAGAATTTTTAAGTATCCACATCTGATTTACACCACTTCTCGAATATATTGTTGCACAGTACTTAAGTATCTCCTTCTCTACTGTTAATATTTTAGTGAGAAATAATGAAAGAGGCTTTGTAGAATATTTACTGGAACTGGCTATGTATCCTTGTTTATAAGGATTTTTACGAAGTTTCGGAATCCAATATAAATATGGTAATTCAAATTCATTTTGGTTGTTGGGAATATTAAAAATATTCAAAACTGACATATGATTTTGAAGAATTTCCTCCTTAGAAAGGAAGTTATGGGTATAAGTTGGATTGCCACTTGTAGAATTAAATCTCATCTCTTCTAAAATACAATTAAAATAAAGATAAATACACTGTAATTACAGACAAAGACAATGTTGTTACCTGCTTTGTCAGCTGGGACCAGTACATATTGATCGTGTAGTCAATCGAATTCTTTTTTTCACATCTGAATTATTAAACACGGGAGAATATATGGTTTTCATATTGTCCCTAAATCGCTTAATGCCAGATTTTAACATACATCTGATACATTTAATCCATTCTGACAAAGTGTCAATGTCTTCTTTTTCATGTCTGGCCCATCGCCTAGGTAATCTTCCACAGAATTCATAATATTATGAAATTATGATTCGAGCTGAAAGATCGCGGTTCCCTAAATTTTGGCCCTATTACAATAAGTGATTTAAGGTCCGCATTGTTAACTCATTAAAATATTGTAGCATATTTGCATAAAATTTGAGTGAAGAAATCACTGAAAACTGTTTTTCTCCCTTATCTTAAGATCAATAATTTTTTTTTTTTTTGTTTCAATTTAAAGCAGTTGATAAAGTCTTCAAACTGTATGAAAATTAAAAAAAATTAAATATACGAAGCATAGAAAAATAATGAATATTCCTTAATAAATTACAAAAATTAGGGGAAATTCGGGCTAACAAGTATATATTTTACTAAAATTATTCATCTCAGTTTGAAAGTGTTAACTGATAGAGTTTATGTGGTTTTATCTTTTAATGCCAAAAGATGAATAGATAATACTTTTAAATATTAATGGGCATAACATGATGGGCAACAGACATTTTTAATCATTAAATTCGAGGAACAACATGATGACCTGGGCATGACCTTTCCACTCGAGTAAGACGGTCGAATTATATTGTTTATATTTTTTATTTATGTAAGTTTAGATGAATGCAATTGTTCTGGATCCGGTTGCACGAATGTTAGTTAAATTTAACTGGCCGTTAACTTTGCGTTAACCCGACGTTAAATTTAACCGGTTGCACAAAAGTTACATTTGTAACTACAAGTTAAAGCTTAATTAATTTTCTGATTTAATTAACAGATTTAACTGAGGTTACCTAGGTACATTTAATATTTAATAAAGCATTAAAATCAAAATCGCGGACTTGTTATCATTTCAAAACTTGTTAAAGTGGAAGGAAGAACTTATACAAAGATAATAGAAATGTCTGATTTGAGCAACGTGCAAATTTTATCCCGATTTCGATTTAGGCAAGACTGTATTATACATGTATATATTGCGAATATATGTTGCGATATTATCTGCAAAAAACAACAAGACGAAATCATTCCATATGAGTGGATATATTTATACTTTTTTTGTATCCGATTATGCATACAATATATGCCATTATATTTTATCGAAATGATCGTCATTTTAAAAATATTTTAACGTCAGACAATTAACCGAAAAGTAGGTTAATCGTTCAATTCAAACTTAAGGCACGTAAAACAGGGCGGGGGGGGGGGGGGTGTTCCTCTCCCACTTTTGAGAGATTTATTTTTTATTATTTTCAATTTCCCCTCCCAAAAACCAATGCCTCGTGTTAGAGCTTTTAATACAGAATACTTACTTTGTAATTGCATTGTTTATACTTTCAATGTAAAAATTCATATTTCAAGTAACTATCTTTAATAATACATTTAATATATTTTACTAATGTAAAATTAATATTTATAGTAAATAACCTTAGCAAATTTAAAACATTTATGAATTGACGTAATTTTGATTATGACGTCAGAAATTTTCCACCATAGGTAAGGCAAATGCGCGTGTAGACCGATTTTAACAGAGAGTTAACTATAAGACATCAATTAAATGTGAGTTAGCTAATTTATTTTTAATAGACTTTCGATCAACACTTTTTTAACTGACAGTTATGTAACTCGTCGTTAAAATTTTAACAGCTAGTTACAACACTAACTGGAAGTTAATTTAACTTACGTTCGTGCAACCGGATCCTGAACGAGACACGTCTTGGAAAGCGATTGTCCTGAATTTGTCCATGCATTGTTTTTAAAACAGTTCAAAGTTGAAAACTACCACTGCAACAAAGTGCAATTTTTTAGGTTTGGGGAAAAAAATGCTCATTATTTCTGAAATAGCACCCAGGTTTTTTCAATCCTTGGAAAGTGATGAAGGAAAACTTTTGCGTTCGGATCTTTTAATTAAAAAAATTTAAATGCATCTTATATTTTCCATATATATATATATATATATATATATATATATATATATATATATATATATATATATATATATATATATATATATATATATATATATATATATATATATATTTGTTTATTTCTCTTTCCTAACATATTAAGATACATTCTAATTGTAGACTTTCATGAAATCATTTGAGTATCATATGTGGCGAATCATATGTGGATCACATGAAAACGCATATGTAAAGCATATGGAGCAATATACATATGATACACAAATGAAAGGTTTGCATATGAGAATCATATGCATACTTTGAGGATGATCATATGAGAATCATATGAAACAGATCTGTTTATTTATTTGTCCTTGTTATAAACAGGTAAAATTCATTTCATTTTAATTCAATGAGATAAAAAAATATTTTATTCAATGTTAATCAGTTAACACTTGAATAATTTTATATCATATATAATTCTTGTCAATTTGTTTTTATATTCACTTTATATTAGTTAACTCCAACTTATTATATTAACAGTGTTGTCAACGAGTGCCCGGTTAACCGGTTAATCATCGAACGATGCGAGTATCGGTTAGTAACTACTACTCGGCTACTCGGATAGACATTTATATAGTAAATCAGTTGGAAAAAAAATGTAATTTTGTTTATAAATGTCCCCAATTTTATTTACCACTAGATCTATTTAAAGTAAGACCTAGCGTTTTGCCAATACGATTCATTTGTTTTGAATAGTTTTTCACAGTTTATATAACTGATGGATTTGATTGCCAAGGTGTATGTATACAAGTTTTTGAAGACGGGGGTAATTATAATTACCTCAAATAAACCTGTGTGAGCTAGTCTGCAATACAACATTTAAGACGATACCGCCACATTGAAATATTTTAAAAGAATCCGTGAGGTGTTATTTACGTAAAATGGAATTAACATATAGGTGGAACAACAAATATGCTAAACCACTGCAGACTGAAATTTAACTCTGAATCCAGCGATATATGAAGGACGTCCGCAAAACAGAAAAATATTATGGGGTGTTTGAGAACAAATTAGTGTGTGCTTGTAATTATAAATAAAATTCACATGCAGTGCATTTCTGTTTTACAAATGATAAGATAAATATAGAAATTGTAATGACTATGATGACGTTACATATTTTATATTTTATGTAATCATTCACGCCACATATTATGTAATCAATGTTTACTTATCAATCATATTCATAATTCGGCTTCATTTTGTTGTGATTTTTTGAGACAGATAATAGTAGCAAATTAATAATTTTATGGATTTCTTTACCAATTATTACGTAATTAATTACAATTATTTTCAATAATTAAAGTCACATTAGTGGCAAAGTGCAACATACCTAAGTGTTTTGTCGTTTATTAAAATGGAGAGTGAAGGCGGGTTCTTGAAATGCTGCGATATAACAATAACTGTGAGTTGGGTCCGTGACAGTAAACAGAAATGTTAGAGAATTAGAAGTTTCATAAATGAGCTATTTTATTAAAAGGAATTCGCATTGGCAATTGTACATAAAATGTACAGTTACAAATATGTGTATATATATCAAGGATATTTAGAGGTCTAAAGAAAAACATCCGAGTAATCGGTTACTCGATCGGAAAAGTAAGCGAGTAACCGATTACTAAAAATCGTCCGATTTGAGAACACTTAATATTAAGCTTTTGAAAAAAAAATTATACATTATAAATTATATATTATATTTTTGTATTTCTCATTAAAATAATAAAAAAAATTAAGATTATAGCTTAACATACTGAACGGGGGGATATTTCAAATCCTCCTAATTTGGGTAAATAAATATGTAGAAGTTTCGTTTGGTATCACATACCATCTTAATTTTCTCCAATGCACCATTACCTTTATTTTGATATGGAAAAAACTTAAGTAGGCCTTATTTACTGAAGACACTTTTTAGGACATATACTAAGATTTTTTTTAAATTCAACCCATACCGCTGGTCCGTTTTTTTTAAAATCTCTAGCTTTATTTACATTTCAGTTGCATCTTTGGGATATCAATCTCAGTCATGTGACAACATCAGTTAATGACTTTTTGAATCTTTTGAAGATATTTCTCTAATTTTTGGTATTTTCACATCCAATTGTTGCAGATATGGATAATGTCTTAGGTACAAGTGTTATCAAGCAATACAAAATGAAACTATTTTTATTACCTAAGTAGCAAAAAATACAGGATGTTTACATATGTCTGAGGTCACAGTAGCCGTACTAACCTCTATAGGACTGATACAAATCCTGCAGAGAAGATATGGATCTGCAGGGCTGATACAGATATGAGTATGTAACACATCCCTTGCGGAGAGTTTATGTCTCCCAATTGATTCGATATGCAAGAGCATGTTCTACGTATGAACAATTTCTAAAAGCAGGCAAGCTATTGACGAAGAAGTTGATAATACAGGAATATCAGCAGTCTCGTTTAAAGTCAACATCTCACAAATTCTATAATCGATGCAATGACCTTGTTAGCAAAGACAATCTATCGTTAAGTCGAATGTTGACTGACGTTTTCATTCCAATAGATAGGTCACAATTCTCAAACTGAATTGTCTACATTTTTTTCCGTTTACCTGATCATGACAAGGAGCACACGGGGTGTTAGCCGATCGAGAGGAGTTGCTTACTTATTCTTGGCTCCTGATATCACCTCTGATATTTTGAAAGGTCCATGTCAATGGAACTTTTTCAGTTTGATTTTGTCAATACATTCATATTTCATTCAACATTAAAAAACAGTGTTTGTAAAAGCAACCCTCTGTTTGCACATATTCTCTGTAAAATTTGCTGTATTTTATTTAAAACTACTTTTATTTGCTATAATAAGCTAACTGAAGATCATTTTATTGCACTTGCAGAATTAGATGTAGCCTTTTTCTTATCACTCAGTATGTAATAAACATGATAATACACATCCTTTTCCATATCACACCATTTATATATAGCCATTGACCAGCATCAACCCTCCGGCCTGCTGATATTGGTGTCTCGGACTGATAAAGTGTGTGATATGGAAAAAGGGTATTATTATTCTTTCTGCATCTATGCACAGTCAGCATTTTTTCATCAGTATATATAATGATTTATATTGTTTTGTCACATACCTACACAATCATCTTTCTTGCTGACATCATTTAATTGAATCATCTAAGGTCTTGTCCAAAAAAACATTTTGTTATGAATCATAATACCAGTCATTTATTATAATACAGCACAAAATCAGACACTGAACAAATAACACATGGCGTACTGCATTCTTAATAAGTGTTTATTTTGAGTGTCGATTTAATCGCAAGGATACAAAAGAGAACTAGCAAAATAATTCAGAAAAACGCCTTTATCCTACAACAGGGTTGTGTCTTGCAATTGGTGATAAAAGGTAACCAGAAAAGGTACAATAAATATTATCACTGCCTCCATAAAGAAAGGACCCACGGTGTTGAATATCCAGATACACAGTATCTCCCACATCCAACTCGAGGGCAGCAGAGTTACTTCCAGAGCCATAACCTCCGGAAGTATGGGCATACAGAGAGTTGACGTAAATGTAGTTATGGTACAGCTCCACCCACTCTGCTTTGTCATTCTGCGTTAGGGCGTGGTAATGAAAGACATAGATACCGGCAACAGGGGCCGTGAACACCCCAGTGTTTGCGTTGAAGCTTAGTCCGTGATTGAGGAAAACCCTATCAAATATCATTTTCGAGGAATCTGAAGAAGCCTCATTATGGGTAAGACCGGCGGAGAAAGCTATTTCCTGCTGTGTTGCCTGACCTAATTGAAGGATGAGAAGCATTTTTGCATATATAATCTAGATCATAACTTTTCAAAATACTTTTAAAAAACACGTCAGTAGCACAAATCTGCCCTGTTTATTTCATTGTTTTTGTATATCTAATGTAGTTTTAACTTAAAGCACTGAATAGATTACTGTTTTAAATTTTTTTAAAGTTCTTGAAATTTTGTTGAAATAGGATGTAGATGAAAATCTTCCTAAATTTGAAAATACTTTGCAATATATAGATTGATTGAAAAAGAAACATTATATGGTGTAAAGACATTCTCAATTCCAATTCATGAAAGCAAAGAAAATTACCACTGTTTTTGTAAATAGTTGGTGACAAAAGCGCTCCGCAGAATGTCGTGTAAAATTCATCAGAGGCTCCATAAAGTCTGGTGTTCGTACCAGGCCTAGATTTGGTTTTTACCATGTCTCCTTTTTTAAGGTGGAGAATAGCCGTGTTGCCTGCGTCAGCGTAACATCCATCGGTATATCCGTAAGATGAGATTACGTTATGTTCATTGTGGAAAAGCTCCAGCCAGAATTTCTGTCCAAGAAAAAGATTAAGTGTTTTTTTTTAAATCGTTGGTGGTCATTCCAAATGCAATACTCTTTTAATAAAAGAATTTATAAAATGCTAACATTGTCCTCAAGAGCCAGTGCGTGGAAGTGAAACAAGTACGTTCCCTCAAAAGGGGCGGTAAATGTTCCGGTTGTTGTGTTGTAGGCACTGCCGATATTTGTAATGGCTTTGTCGTAAATCACCGTTGATCCATCATTGATATAAGCGTGTTTGGTCATGATAGCTGAGAATCCCACAGGACCATTGAAGTTCTCAACATCTAGTTCTAGAGCATTATGAGTGAAAGTCATATTCCATATTTAGAACGATCAAATAATATACAGAGGATATTCAATGTTTTGTAGTATATATAAGGAATTTATTTCACGATGGGACAGGATTGTTTTTGACATTTATCACAAAATCCTGGTTCATGAGTGAAATAAATTCCATATTCAACTACAAAAGATTGAATTTTGTGCTTATTACATTTTCTTTCATTTTCTACTTAACTCTGTCTTTTCGTACCAGTGCCATAGACTGTGGCGTCATAGTTTAGCGGTTGGAGAAGCTTTGGCAGTTTTAGTCTTTGTCAGAATGATTTATTTTCTCTATCTTATAATGGTCAGGAAATATTTTTTGCAATTTTGTTTTCGTGAAGGGAAGAAAATTCGAGAGTTTTGCCTCATTTCTGATATTTTCTCACACTGTGATAGAAAATCATTTTGATATCTTTTCACGCTGTAACAAGATATCATATTTATTCAATAAATGAATTACAGTATTTCACTGTTGAAAATATAATAATACGATTTATTTTAACTACATTTAAAATTTATAGTTGATGAATAAACAAGTGTAATCAATACAAAGTAATGTGTGCAAATGGAAATATCAAATATATAAAATGAATTGTTTCACAAACATTATCTTTAAAAATGGCAGTAAACACTAGTATCCAAATAGAAAGCTATATCATAGTTTAATTTCTACATGATTGTACATGTAATATAAAGTCCCAGATTTTAAATAAATTTTAATATTTTAAAAATTGGCACTAACCCAAATTGTCTGCAAACAAGAGTTCCCCAGTTAATGTGGTGTAAATCTGATCTATTTTTCCAAACAGTGCATGATTATAATTATCGTGGGCTTTCACGTACACCTTGTCACCGGTATTTAAATGTACTATTGCAGCATTTCCAGCGTCAGCATAATCATTTATAGTATGACCAAAGACTGCAAAAGAGAAATTTTGACGTATAGTTCTTTTCGATAAAAATTATTATTGTGTGCAGATTTGATGTAACTTACTTGATGCAATTAACTGATCATTCTTCATCATTTCAAGCCAAAGTTTAGAATCCTCTGTAGTGAGGCCATAGAATGTGAAAGCATAAAGACCGGGGGTCTGGCAGACAAAGGATCCCTCTGAATCAAAGCTTGCTCCGATCTCTGTTATCCTTTTATTATAGGGAATTTTTTCACCTTTCGACACATGGACATCTATTGTTTGTCCTTTTGTAAAGGCTATTGGAGCCTGGTTGTTTCCGACAGGACTTTGTGTTTGGATCACTGAAAGATGATATCTATTGTTATCAGAAGTAGCAAGTAAACAAAGGAATAAAGTATACGACAAAAATCTTGTATTGATGTATGTATTTTATATTTGAGATCCAATTTTAAATTCATGATATAAATTTTAACCTATTGCTAAAACAGATAATATACAAATCCACGTTGCAAACATCTTGCTTCCTGCAAAGTAAAACAGAATTAAAGTAATGTTGAAGACATTGTTTTATTTTAAAAAAGTGTGATAGCGAAAAGATCTTTGACATTTAAGAAATATATGTATGAAAGTTTTCATATTTTGTGAACATAAGAGGAATGCTCATTTTAATGATGTGAAGCTGATATTAAGGAACTTCGAAATCTGAGTATGAAGAGACTTTAAAATTGCCATAAGAAAAATTGACTCTCTTGCTTTGACTAAAAAAAATTAATGTAATGTGATTGTTAAATAGTATCACTTGGATATCAATAAAATGATCTCATATGTCATTTTATGATTGAAGTGATCTCTTCCAATATTCTTGTTTCTCAGCATTGATCATATGTTAAAATAAAAAATATGTCTGAATATTAAGGCCTTGAATATAGAAATTGCACTTACAACAGATAAAAAACAAACTGCTGCATCAAAATTGAAAAATAAAATAGTAGGATTTCACAATCCACATAATAATTTAATGAATTAGAGTCAATACTTACTGTTCAATTTGTCTTATGAGGAGTGACTCTTGATACTTGATAAGACCTGAGGTTATTTGTGTCATTTAAACAGATGTTTTGTATAGCTCTCCAAGGTGTGCATGGTAAATGTAATGAATTATCATTTCTACAAGTTTTACTTTATTTATTGTAATACACATAAAATTAGGTTAGACCAAAGCAAAACAAACGAATGCAATTATCTAATTTTGAATAGCCAAAATAAAAGCTTTATTTCTTCTCCTTAAAATATATGTTATATTTTTCTCCCTTGAGAGCCCCGGTTCTTTACCTATACCTCCTGTTGGATGCCTTTTAACGTTCTACTATAGATTATAGAGATATTATCCATTACTTTGAGCTTTTGTTATACATGGAATCAAACAAACGATTCGAACGAACACTTAAGCCTTTATGAATTTTATATAGTTTATATGGTAAACAAGGATATCTACAATTTCGTTTGGAGTCAACATTTCGTAAATTCTACGGTCGAAAATATGACCTTGTTTGCAAATACAATCTGTTAGGTCGAATGTTGACTGATCAATCTCTTTCAAAAAATTAGTAGGTCATGATTTTCTTACTGTATTGTCTTCGTAATTCTCCGTTTACCCAATCATGACAAAAAGCACAGGATAAGTGTGACCGGCCAACAGGAGATGCTCACTACTCCATGGCACCTAATCCTACCTCTGATGTTTTTAGAGATTTATATTGTTTCAATGGACTTTTGCTTGTTGTTCGTTATCTTCATATTTCAAGAAAAGCTTCTGGAGCTGTTGGAATGACAAACATTGCCGTCTGATATAATAGAAAGCTTTATGTTTATTGGCTATAGTTTCATAGATAATGTTACGTGTCTCACACACTTCGAGAATTTTGTAGAACATTGCTGCCATGAAGTTTAGAATAGATATGGATAGGTTAAATTGTCCATGTTTATCTCGATTCCAAACAAGGTGCATTCATACATTGTGCTCCAGCCATAAAAGTTAATGTAGTTCATAATCCCAGAGCTAGACTAGCCATAGTCTCATTGAGTGACAGTTACCTTCAAACTAAGCTTAAGAAATGTTGCAAACCATGCATCAATATAATACTGACCCGTAATATTAGTTGATATGGATCTGTATATTACTATTGTCAATGGATTCGAAAGACAATTCATTGGTCAATTATACTGTTGTTTCTTTTAATGGTTATACTTTATTTTTGACTTTTGCATTTCAATTGTTTTGTACCATTTATTCTTAATTTCATATTTGTGATGTTTTACTTATATAATAATTTGATTAACGTATTTATTTTTTGCAAATACCTCATTTTATCATCATGTTATCAATGTTTCATATTTAATCAAAGTAATATTGCAAATCTAAAAAGATGTATATATATGCATATTCAACTGATTAGTGTACTTTCGAAGACTTTAGATAACTAAAGTAAGAATTTAAGGTTATCTTTAATAAATTAACGGATGCAAACTTTTTTTAAAATGACGTTTTCACAACCAAATACTTTACATTTCAAATGACTGCCATAAGAAAAACTAATGAGTCGGAAGGATATTGGAAACGATCCTGGTAAATTATAATATTTACATTTGCTGTTTTTTTTTTAACTAAACCAACTATTAAATTGACTTGAATGCCATTTTCTTGATTACTCACGCCCGATACACGAATAACCCTTCACGCTTCTATAAGTTTAACATGAGCGATCACGATCGATAACACAAGTGCATGATTGTTCACGCAAAATGGTAAAAGATATTTAGGAATGTACATTTTCGAAACGAAATGAAAATTATTAATTGAGATTGCTAGGGCGCTTCATGAAATATGCCTAGATGACAAATCTGACAAGTCCTAAAGACCATGATATAACCTAACTTAAATCAAACATCTTACGGAGGCTGCACTAATTCTATTTTCTGAAAGAATGTTTCAAAAATGAAATCCTTATAATCTGTATTAATTTACTTTTTAAAAAATTGATCCCATATTTTGGCTCCATCTTACCCTGAGGGGCATAATTTGAACAAATTGAATCAACACTAACTGTTTGCATACATTTATCACTAGTCAAGGCCCTGTTCATGACAACAAATTTTAAAGCATTTGATATTTTGGATACTTGAAGTAAACATCTAAAAACTCAAAATGTAAAAAGTATTTTGGATATTTAAAATTTGAATGTTTGAATCAAAATTCTTAATTTCAAAAACTCTAAAACGTTTGAAAGTTGAAATTAAGAAGTTTGATAAATGGTACTGAATTTTATATTGTTAAGCGTAAGCTTTCTGAACAAACGGTAGATTAAAAACTCAAAAGTTAAAAAATACAAAAATCGATTTTGGAAATTTGAATTTTGAATATTTAAGGTAACAATCTAAAAAATAAAATAAAAATTTAAAACCTGTTTGGAAATTCGAAAATTAAGATTTTTGAACTAAAATATTAAATTTCAATATACGAAATCAGTTTGCGTTTTTGAAATTTAGAAATTTGAACTAATATATTTAAATTCTAAAACTTTTAATAATTTTAGAAATTTGAATTGTTAAGTGTTACACGGGCCGTCCCAGAATCAACATTCTACAAGCCGATGAGAAAATTTCCAAAGTGGAGGAAAAAATCGTCGACTTTAAAAAAAACAATCCTATCCCTTCGAAGGATTGTGACCGTTCACGGCAGCTCGGTTGGTAGAGCGCTCGCTCCGTAATCGGGAGGTCGTGAGTTCGAGTCTCGGCCGCGACTGACCTAAGTCGATAAAAAATGGTAGCAACTATTCCTTCGCCATGCGCTCGGCACTTTGAAGTAAAAGTTACGGGTCCTTCGGATGAGACCTTAAAACACCGAGGCCCCGTGTAACGGCAGGCGTTGGCACGATAAAGATCCCTTACTGCTCAATAGCCCTGAGTGCCGAGTAAAGGTCAAAATTTGAAGCCCTTCACAGGTATATGGTGATGTCTCTATATAAGTGAAAAATTCTCCAATGGGACGTAATACAACATACAATCAATCAATCGAAGGATTGTGCAAATGTCATTTTCCAACAATGAAAACTATGATTGATTGATTGATTGTATTTTGTTTAACGTCCCTCTCGAGAATTTTTCACTCATATGGAGACGCCACCATTTGCCGGTGGAGAGCTGCAAATTTTGTCCTATACTCGGCACTTACGGCCATTGAGCGGTGAGGGATCTTTTTCATGCCAGCACCTACTGCGACAAGGGACCTCGGTTTATACGATCTCATCCGAAGGACCGGTCTCCACGTCCCACAGTGGGATTCAAACCCGCGACGTATGGATCAACTCCTTACTTCGCGACTCTAGAGCAGACGCTCTAACCACTCCGCCACGCGAGCGACTGAAAACTATGGAGATAACAAACAGTATTCAAGCTCAAAAGTCCATTAAACAATACAAATTTGGAGCAGAGCAAACACGGATCTCTAAAACATCAGAAGTGGAATCAGGTGCCAAAAGCTTCCGCTGCCGACCAGTCACACCCGCCGTGTGCTCCTTGTCATGATCGGGAAATAAGGAAAAAAATCCGACGACAATTCAGTGTGTAAATAATGGCCTAACAAACGTCAGTCAGCATTTGACTTAATGATAAATCGTATTTGCTGACAAGGTCATTGTATGGACTATTGAACTTACGGAATGACGACTTTAAACGAGACTGCTGATATTCTGTTTCATCAACTTGTTTGTCAATTACTTACCTCGTTTAAAAATTGTTCATACGTAAAGCATGCTCTTGCGTATCGAATCCACTGAGAGATATAAACCCCGTATGAAGGTGATGAAGGTATATTGTTGCATAAGTAAGGGAAGCTGACGGATGAAAAGTTGAAGTCATCACGTTAATCATAAAGCTTTGTTCTTAGGTTACCATTAACGTCTTTTTCTAGTAAAATATCCAAATATGAAACAGATGTGTCAGACTCTGAGGTATCTTTTATTTTCAAGCTCACCAGGATATATCGTATCGACATAAGAATGGAAATAATCATTGTTAATTGACAATACGTCTTCGATATTTCTAAATGTCGATTTGAAGGCCACAGCAAGTGTTTTCGTCTTTTCATGTATAAGATTTTGAACCTATTCTGCTTCATATGAATACAAAAATAGGTCTGCTAATAACAGGGCGCAATTGGTACCCATGGAAATTTCATGATTGTATGAAGACCTGGTCTTCAAAAACCTACATAGATATTGTCAATCAGAAACTCGAACATCTTTTTAATATCAACTTCAGAGTATGTGTACAATCAATGTTTTTTAACAAAATAATTTTTCAAATGACCAATGACAAGGTAAGTAAATTTACAAGTTCCATTTTTATTGAAAAAAAAAACAGCTGTCAATGATATCAAAAGGCCTGGACTTTAATTTATCGTGGGGAATGGTTGTATATAAAGTTGAAAAGTTTTACGTCTTAAAGTTTTTATGTTGTTAATTTTGGTAAATTTTGTGTTTTCAAATTTTCCAAAAGTACCTTGGAATTTTTAAGCATCTCATTTACACCACTTCTCGAATATATTGTTGCGCAGTCCTCCTGAAGTTTCTCCGTCACTACTGTTAATATCTTAGTGAGGAGTAAAGAAAGAGGCTTGGTAGAACATTTACTGGAAACCGCTATGTATGTTTGTTTGTAAGGATACTTATATTAATTCATATACGGTCAATGAATGCACTCATACCTGTTGTGGAACAAGTCAAAATTTCAAAGATTCAAATTAAATCAAAGTATGAAGGTAAATTAAAATAATGTAGATATATAAAAGTAAATCCAAGTAGCTTAAGATAAGAACAAGGTACAGTTTTATTACAAATATGTACTGTATAATTCTGAAATATGAAAGTGATGAAAGAAATTAAAACTATATACCTGCTTTCTAAATCGATATAGTTGAAATTCTTTGTACTAAGTTCAAAGAAATCGTTTTTCTCATACGACTTCCTTAATGCTAATTGTGACGTTATGAACTGGTGCATTTTCCAGTATTTTCTAAAAATGTTGCAGAAGACATTAACTCAGGGAACTTTTCTTTCAGATAATTTAGACCACACGCATCGCCCACAAATATTTTGGGAAGTGTGATTCTTCAAAGAATTTTACACAACAAGTGCTGATAAGAGAACTTAATTCAAATTTTTCATCTACGTCAACACTCCCCCATTTTCAAAGAAAAAAAAACAACCAACAACCTCTAGAACAATCCCTGAACTGTAAGTAATTCGTTCGAAAACATTCGTTATAGATTGCTAGAATATATCCGTTTGCGACAACCAGTGAACCTCACTTCTAAAGGGACATTCTGTAACTAGACTAGCCTAGTTAAGGCAACATCTGCCCCTGAAAATAGAAAAAATAGCCCACATCCTATTCATCAACAAATTGCATTTCCATCTTAACATCAGCAATCACCATTCAAGGGTGTTCAGCAGAGAGTTTGAAGAAAGCATTAGAGACATATTTGTCTTTGATGGAAGCATAGCGAAACAACTTGCGATGGCATTAACTTAATTTAGATGAAATAAAGAAATAACGAACATTATTCGAGCTCATAGTCCATTTAAACAATACAAATCGGAATCAGAGCAAAGACGGATCTCCAAAAGCATTAGAGGCGAGAGTAGCATCCCCTGTATACCGGTCGCATCCGTCCTGTGTTTCTTGTCATGATCGGGTAAACGGGAAAATCCGTAGAAATTTCAGTGTGAAAATAATGACCTAACAATTAGTATGAAAAACGTCAGTCTGCATTTGACCTAATGATAGATTGTATTTGCAGCTAATGTCATTGTATCGACCATAGAACTTGCAAAATGATGACTTAAAACGAGACTGTTGAAATCCTTGTTTTATTAACTTGTTGGTTAATAGCTTACCTCTTTTTAAAACTTGATCATAAGTAGAGCATGCTCTTGCGTATCTTATCAACTCTGGGAGTCATAAATTCCACATGCAGGTACTAAGGGTATATTGCTACATAAGAAAGGGAACTTGACGATAGAAAAGTTGAATTCATCACGTTTTTCATAAAGTTTTGTTGTCTGGTTACCATTAACGCCTTTTTCTACTAAAATAACCAATATGAAACAGATGTGTCAGTCTCTGTGGTATCTTTTATTTCAAGCTCACTCTGATGCATTGAGTTGACGTACGAATGGAAGAAAATATTGTTAATTGATAATACGTTGTTGATATATCTAAATGTCGATTTAAAGGCCACAACAAGTGTTTTCCTCTTCTCATGTAAAAGGTAAAGATAACGAACAGTGATCGATCTAAAAAAAAAAAAATCCTCAAACAAGACAAATATGTAAAGAGGGCATAAAACACGAACCCCTAGAAATTCCTGAGGTGTTAATGTTATTGGTTTTGGTAAAATTTGTGGTTTCAAATTTTCTAAAAATTCCTTGGAATTTTTAAGTATCCACATCTGATTTACACCAATTCTCGAGTATAGTTGTTCAATACTCCTAAAGTTTCTCCTTCATTTCTGTTTTAATATTTTAGTGAGGAGTAAAGAAAGAGGCTTTGTAGAACATTTACTAGGACCTGCTTTGTATCTCTGTTTGTAAGGATTTTTATGAAGCTTGTCATTATCTTTATAAATTTACATGTGCCGGTACAATTTTCTTCGAGCAAAATTGAGCATAATTAACATGACTCTTCTCTTATGCATCCTGCTATCTTTTAGTAACCAGGGATCTATGTACTAAAACCACTGATGTAACCTATTTTCTATTCATAATATTACATTTACTATGTTGCATAAATGTTAATAAGTAAAAATTTAGGTTAGTTTACTATCTTTTAACACATCATTTTCATGCCCCCGTAATCGAAGATTTGGGGGGATATAGTTTTTGCCCTGTCCGTCCGTCTGTCTGTCTCTCTGTCTGTCTGTCTGTTTGTCCGCAAAAACTTTAACCTTGCCCATAACTTTTGATTGGTTGGAGCTATGGCTTTCATATTTCACATGTGTATTCCATGTGACAAGATCTCTCTTTGGGTACCAAAAATTTGACCTTTTGACCTTGACCTTGGAGTTTGACCCACTTTTGCAATTTTTTTTTCAGACTTTTAACTAGGCCAAAACTTTTGAATAGTTGATGCTAAGGCTTTCAAACTTCACATGAGTACACCTTGTGACAAGACCTTTCTTTGGATACCAACAACTTTGACCCTTTGACCTTGACCTAGGAGTTTGACCTACCTTCAAAAAACTTTAACCTTGGCCAAAACTTTTGAACAATAGGTGCTAGGGCTTTCATACTTCACATGTGTAATTCTTTTGACAAGAACTTCCTTTCAATACAAAGAAACTTTGACACTTTAACCCTGACTTTGGAGTTTGACCTACTTTGAAAAAAACTTTAACATTGGCCATAACTTTTGAACGGTTGGTGTTAGGCTTTCATACTTCACATTTGTAATCCTTGTGACAAGACCTTACTTTGGATACCAACAAATTTGACCATTTGACCTTGTCCTTTGAGTTTGACCTACTTTTGCAAAACTTAAACCTTGGCCATAACTTTTGAATAGTTGGTGCTAGGGATTTCATACTTCACATATGTAATTGTTGTGATAACACCTTCCTTTTTGCACGAACAACTTTGACCCTTTGACCTTGACCTTGGAGTTTGACCTACTTTTAGAAAACTCTAACCTTGGCCAAAACTTTTGAACGGTTGTTGCTAGGGCTTTCATACTTCACATATGTAACCCTTGTGACAAGACCTTACTTTGGATACCAACAACTTTGTCCCTTTGACTTTGGAATTTTACCTACTTTTGAAAGACTTTAACTTTGGATATAACTTTTGAACGGTTGCTGCTAGGGCTTTCATATTTCACATGTGTATTTCTTGTGAGAAGGCCTTTCCTTGGGCACCATTAATTTTGATCATTTGAATTTGACCTTGATGTTTGACTTACTTTTGAAAAACTTTAACCTTTTCCATATCTAGTCAGTGGTTGCTGCTAGGGTTTTCATATTTCACAGGTATATTCCTTGACACAAGACCTTACTTTCGGTACCAACATATTTGATTTGCATTTGAGAAAGATTTACCTTTGTTATGAGTTGCCATACGGGGGCATCAGTGTTTCACAAACACATCTTGTGTTCAAGTTGCATATCTATTCATTATAATATATTATACTGACTGACTTATGGGTTGATTCTCTAAGTTACATTGTATCCAGTCATCATATCATTATCTTAATATACAGACTGAACAATGAGCTTATAAGTTACTTAATCTGTTTTATATGTATTTATGTGCAATCATAATTGTTATATGTCATGCCCCATGAGGCCTTAATTTGGAAATGACCTCTATTCTATTCTTATAAAGCAATATAAAAAAAAAACATGTGCACATACGGAATATGTATAGTCATCGACAAGAAACACTCTTTCAAAATGCATTTCAACTTTAAGTTTTATTTGGAATTCAGTTATGACCTTAAGGGCTAAAGAAGAAAAAATGAAGGCAAACAAAATATCATCATTTATCCTATAACAGGGTTTTGACTTAAAATTGGTGACAATAAATAACCAGAAAAGGTACTGTAAACGTTATTTCTGCCTCCATTTAGAAATGAACTATGGTGTTGAATATCAAGGTACACAGTATCCCCGGCATCCAAAATAATAACAGCGGAGTTACTTCCGGTGCCATAACCTCCTGAAGTATGAGCAAATAAAGAATTGACGTAAATGTAGTTATGGTAGAGCTCAACCCACTCTCTTTTTCCTTTTTGGGTCAGGGCATGGTAATGAAATGCATAGATTCCGGCTACAGGGGCTGTAAAAACTCCGGTGTTTGTGTTATAGCTTTGTCCATGATTGAGAAAAACCCTATCAAAAATTATCTTGGAGGAATCAGTTGTAGCCTCGTTATGGGTTAAACCGACGGAGAAAGCTATTTCCTGTTGTGTGCCATAACCTAGGTTAAAGGATGATAAAAATGTCATTATAACCCAGATCAGAACAATAATAAATAAATAAAAAATAAATAATAGATAAAAAAAGATATCAGTGTATATATTTTTTCTAAAAAGAATTAGCAACTCTGATTTCTTTTATTGTAAAAATAATTCTATGTCCTGCAAACATCAATCTAAAAGAATATCAAAGAGAGATATAACAGCTACACTTTACACTGTCATGTTTTTAGTTGTGTCTTAAAGGTGCTTAGACACAGATTTGAAGTTAATATTTACTCAAATTTTCTGTATAATTTCATGACTTATATGTTGCGATAGCATTTCATACAAAAATTTGATAAAAATCTTATTTTATCTGGAAGTTATTGAAACTTCGAATTTCTGGAGGCGTTTGATAGACACATCCTTGCACTTTCATAAATTTTATCTTTATCCTTATTACTCTAGAAAAGTAGCAATTTTGTTGTTTATTAATGAAAAATATTAAAACTATAATGCAGAAATTTCAGAGTAGAAATGTAGGAAGCAAAATCCTCTCACCAGTATTGTCAGTCCATGCTCAATCGTGTGTTCAGAGTTTAACAATTGAACACACCCGGTGAAACGTATACATTAACAACAACAGAGCTCGTGCCCTATTTACAAAAACAGTTTACGTTTCAAGGGTGTATTCAATTTGTTAAACTCTGTTCACAACTACACAACACTGAGCACGGGCTGACAATACTTAAGTGAGTGGGTTTTGCTTTCGCACATTTACTCTGAATTTTCTGGATTATAGATGTAATATTATTCATTAGTACACAACAAAATTGCTACTTTTCTTAAGTTAAAGATAAAGTTAAAAATTGTGAAAGTGCAAGGATGTGTTAATCAAACGCCTCCCGAAATTCGTAGTTTCAATCATTTCCAGATTAAATAAGTTTTTAATTTTATTTTCGTGTGAAATGCTATAGCAACATATAAGTTGTAATATTATACAGAAAATTTGAGAAAATATAAATTCAAATCTGCAGTGTCTAAGCACCTTTAACTTCAAATGTAGTTGTTTCAATTTTAAAAAGAACTGTTTACTTTTCTGTTATAACTTTTCTTGAAATTGGATGAGTATTAAAATTATCATTAAAATAGATCTTATAGTTGCTCGGAATTGATAGATTGAACAGAAAATAATGTGCATAGACATGTTCAATCCCGAAGCCGTCAGATTAAACATTTTGCACAGGAAATTACAACCTTCATGGACAGTTGGTGACAAAAGTGCTCCGCAGAAAGTTGTGTAATATTGAGTAGAAGTTCCAAACAGTGTTGCATTTGTTCCAGGCCTAGATTTGATTTTGACAAGGTCTCCTTTTCTTAGGTGGAGAATTGCTGTGTTGCCTGCATCTTTTGGTGAAGGAACAGTTGCCACCTTTTTTCATCGACTTAGGTAAGTCGCGGCCGTGATTCGAACACACTACCTTCCGATCACAGAGTGAACGCTCTACCGACTGAGCAATCTTGAAGGTCTCTTAAATTCGATAACAGTGATATAAAATTTAGAAATAGTAAATAGAAAGAAAAAGTCTTCGATTTTCTATAGTAAAAGCTGTGATACTAAAATGAACTAAAGTTAACTAAAGGAAAATGAAATATAGTAATAGTTAACTATAGTAAACAATATTTAACTATAATACTATTGTATCTTTTTTCTTTTTGCTAGAGATGCAACAGACTCTCAAGTCCTTAATGTTATAAATTGATCTTGTGATTTTTAGGCAGTATCACTCTGATAATAATAAATGGGCCAGGACCAATATGCCATTTGATAAACAAATCTATTCCAATGTTCGTGGTATTTTGTCCGCCTAAATAATCGATAAAATGTAAAATAAAATATTCATGAATATCACAGCTTGAATATTAAACCTTCTCTGTAAAAAGAAGCGAAGCAATATGTTTTTTTTTTCAAATTAGAAAAAAAAGAATACACAGATATATAGACTACGTCACTAGGTCTGCAGTCAGCACTTACCGTTGACTTTCTCTGCGGAGGATTGACTGTTTACATATGATCAGACACGATATTATTATGACACTTAAGAACAGAAATGGATGACTGGATTGGTATATATTTTTGAACCTATTTCGTTTATAAATGATACATAATAATAACTATTAGGAAATTGTTAACTTTCTATGATGTTCAAAATTCTACCTTTTTGCAACCATCCTTATTAATTTATACAACATTTTGTCATTTTAAATCTCAGAATGGTGAAGCTTCGAATGAAAAATTAAAAACTATGCGCTTAAACTTATTCATTTTACTTGTATAACATGATTTAAGTTGTTATTTTCAAGATTTTTATAAAAGTTAGTTTGTGTAATCTGTTCCTTAAACATCGTTTTTTTTAATTCCCCCATTTCAGGCATTCGATTTTAAAGAAATCGCAAGATACTGGTTTTCCTCTCATTGAAAGCTGTATATATACTGAAAGGGAAAAGAAACGCAGGGTAAACTTTTTAGTAAAATGAGGTTATATTTTAGACGTATTTTTCAGTATTCCTATCTAACATTAAATTTCATCTCTAATAAGCATGTAACCAAAATCTCATTTGATTTTCTCCAATAATTCATGAGTTATTGGAACTCATATGACGGTACCCCCCAAAAGTGAAAATTGAAAATTCTCATTATCTCACACATCTCCCTCGCGCATCTGCCACAGCCTTGATTCTCCCATGCAAGGAGTTCATCAGTGTGTTTATCTTTCTATAGTCTGTCCAACAACCGGAACGTCACCACTTTTTGCAAGATATCTCATAATAATTTTAGGCATTCGATTTTAAAGAAATCGCAAGATACTGGTTTTTTCCTCATTGAAAACTGTATATATACTGAAAGGAAAAAGAAACGCAGGGTAAACTTTTTAGTGAAATAAGGTTATATTTTTCAGACGTATTTTTCAGTATTCCTATCTAACATTAATTTTCATCTCTAGTAAGCATGTAACCAAAATCTCATTTGATTTTCCCCAATAATTCATGAGTTATTGAAACTCATATGACGGTACCCCCCAAAAGTGAAAGTTCTCATTATCTCACACGTCTCCCTCTCGCATCTACCACAGCCTTGATTCTCCCATGCAAGGAGTTAATCAGTGTGTTTATCCTTCTATAGATAGTTTTCAGTAGGCCCAAATTAGCAAAAGTTATTTCCCGTTGGCCGCCATATTGGAGGTCAACATGCTCATATTCCCTCTTTATTCAACCAACTTTAACTTTTTATACTGGCCATTGTGGAGTAGGAAGCATTGTTTTTCTGAAAAATATACATTTGTTAAAGCCTCCTTTATTTCATCATTTTTATTCTATAAAGATCCCCAAATATTTCTGCTACACCCTCTTAGATTTGGTAAGACAAAGAGGAATAATTACCAGACTGACCACCAAGATGGCGGCCAAGGGAAATAACTCGGAGAGAAAATACGTCATATGAAAACTATCTATAGTCTGTCCAACAACCGGAACGTCACCACTTTTTGCAAGATATCTCAAAATAAATAAATAAATATCTTGGCCTTCAACCTAGGTCTGATCGGTAGATTGATTTTTTTTTCCAAACTTTCTGCTTTTATTCGAACCCTCGAGGTAAACCAGTGTATAAACACGGCGGAAAATCCAAAGTCTTCGGGGATTTAACATTGCCAAAATGGCTGCCACTTCGGAAGGGTATCCGTCATTAATTTTTATTCTTCGGAATTTTCCGTAGCCTTCCGTCAGTGACGTCATTGACGTTTCAACGCTGCGCACGTTGGCTCTATTTACGCATGCGTTACAAAAATAACGTGGTTTTGCCGTTCACATAGGCCTTGACCATTTAATTTTTAAAGAAAATAACCAACTATCACAGCAGAATTTGCAAAATGCCACGGCAGAAAAAGAACAGACAAGTTGTAAAATCAGGTATAAGCATGAAAACAGAGGTATTTGTTGACAACTTTGAGCTATGCAGCTATGTTTGCAACCATGGACCTACGGTGCTATATTCTGGAAGTCCATATAAATTCCTAGAACAAGTATTTGTGTAGAAAAAAATTGACTTTACCTTGTGTGTGTTACATTATCTTGCTAATTTTGTTATAAGGTTTATCCCCCTTAGATATTGATTTTTTACATATACTTGGTTTGAGAATGCGCAAGGCGCCAGTTGTAATTTCCGTTCTGAAATACAGAGCCCTATACAAAAACGTGCTCCTCGACTTACTATCATTTATCAGTGTATTGGATCTCTGCATATATATAGAAAACATAACATGGTGTCAGAAGTCTCGTAAAAATGGATCTTACAGGCATCCCAACGCCATGCTTAGACTGGACATCGACAAATTTAGTCGATAGCTGGAAAAAGTTTCAACAGCACGTGCAACTCATCTTCGACGGTCCCTTGAAGGAGAAAGACGAGACGTCAGGATAAGTTATTTACTTATTTGGGTAGGCGACAAGGCTCGCGATGTGTATAATACTTGGAATTTGACGAACGACGAACAGAGGAAGCTAGATACGAACTACAAAAGTTTTAAGGCATACGTTCAGCCTAAGCTTAACCCAGTGTTTAGCAGATTTAAGTTTAATAATGAAGTTCAAGGTCAACAATCTATTGAACAATTCGTCACCAGACTTCGTCTGTTAGCTAAAGACTGTCAGTATAACGATACAGACAGAAATGATCCGCGATAGGATTGTGTTTGGGACAAATTCTGCCAAGATTAGTGAGAAACTTATTAATGAAGGGAAAAAGTTGTCTCTGGATAAAGCCATCCAAATTGCCCAAAACTATGAATACTCGCAGGAGCAGCTTAAGTCAATGGGTACCACATCAGAGGAAGTTCACGCTGTTACATCTAGGCCAGGAAATCGCGATTCCCACAGGACGTCCAAGACCGAACATAGCACCAGCCAATCTGTATGAAGACCATATAGTGACACAAGCACAAGCCATGCGTCAAGTAAACCCGTACATGTATGTCCGAACTGTGGATACAAGCATAACAAAAAGGAAAGGTGCCCTGCGTATGGGAAAACCTGCAAGCTTTGCAATAAACGAAACCATTTCGCCAAAGTTTGCCGTAGCAAGAAAGTTCATGAAGTTCGTGAGCCAACTGGAGCAGAATATCCTTTACACAGCTCTAATGACAATTTTACTTATGTGTTTGTTGATAGTATCAGTGTAGTTTATGCTCTTAACAAATCTGATGTTTTGTATGAACAAAACCAAGCATTTACACATGTCACATTAGGTCCAAATAATGTACCAGTCAAATGTAAGCTTGACACTGGCTCACAAGTTGATGTGATACCAATTTCTACTTATAAACAACTGGATATTGATGATCAATTGAGTCCATCATCTGATTTGTCGGGTTATGCAGGGTTCCCCGTTAGAATACTAGGTTCTTGTAAAGTAGCTCTTAAGGTTGGGGACAAGATATTTCACACTCAATTTCATGTTGTTGACCCTGACGGTAAGCAAGCCCCACCTATCCTTGGACTTTCTTCATGTATGAACATGGGACTTGTTAGATTTGTTAATTCGGTGACAGTAAACTCGACTAAAACAGACTCCACTGCAGACAGTGTACTAGACAGGGAGACTGTTTTGACACAGTTTAAGGATATCTTTGAAGGTTAGAGTTATTTCCAGGGGAATGTACTATCCATATAGATTCTGATGCTATACCTGCTGTCCACTCTCCTCGTAGAATACCACAAGCTTTGGGTGACAGGGTAAAAATTGAGTTAGACCGGATGGAGAAGTTACAGGTCATCACTAAGGTCGATACCCCCACATGTTGGATAAACTCCATGGTTGTTGTGGAGAAGCCATCTGGAGCTCTACGAATCTGTCTTGACCCTAGAGATTTGAATAAGGTCATTCATCGACCCCATTACCCCCTTAAAACTCTGTGATATTTTACCTGAGCTATCTGGTGCACGTTATTTCACCAAACTTGACGCACGATCAGGTTATTGGACAATTAAGTTTGACGACGATTCTAGCTACCTTACCACTCTCAATAGCCCCTACGGTAGGTTTCGCTTCCTCAGGTAACCCTTTGGCCTTAAATCTGCGCAGGATGAATTTCAGCGCAAGATTGACTACTGTTATGCAGACCTCAAAGGTGTTGTTGCTATAGTCGACGACATTCTTGTGTACGGTAAGACCCGTGCTGAACATGATAGAAACTTGAAAGCTGCTCTACAGCGTACAAGAGAAATGGGTATCAACCTCAATGATGAGAAGCTCGACGTAGGTCAGTCGCAGGTCGAATACTTTGGTCACTTGCTTTCTGCAGATGGAATCAAGTCATATCCAAAAAAGGTCTCTGCGGTTAAAGACATGAAACCACCTGAAAATCGTAACGAACTTGAAACAGTGCTGGGTATGGTAAACTACCTATCCAAATTTGCACCAAACTTGGCTGATATTCTAGCCCCATGCGACAATTGTTATTAAAAAGGTCTGAATTTGTTTGGGGCCCAGCCCAAGAAGAGTCTTTTACTAGGGTCAAGGACATAATAACAAGGTCACCAAGACCAGTATTGGCTTATTTTGATCCTAGCAAAGATACTGTATTGCAAGTCGACGCCTCCAAAATTGGTCTTGGAGCTACTCTCTTACAAGAAGGCAAGCCTGTTTCTTATGCCTCTAAATCACTTACCCCATCAGGTATTAACTATGCACAAATAGAAAAGGAAATGTTAGTCATTCTGTTAGGGTGTAAGCATTTTCATCATTACATATATGGGCGTGAAGTGTGCGTTCAAACAGACCACAAGCCATTAGTATCTATTATGCAGAAGTCTATACTTACTGCCCCTGTCCGCTTACAGCGCATGATTCTGCAATTGCAGAGATACAACCTTAAGCTTGTTCATGTTCCACGCCTAGGGAAACAGATCCCTGTAACAGATACACTTTCTAGGAAGTACTTACCTTATACAATGCCAGAGCTCTCCAAGGGCATTGAGGCTCAAGTACATTTGGTTCATGAAAACATACAGGTCAGTGATCGTCGTCTAGAACAGATTAGGTTGTCTGCAGAATCAGACCCCCAGTTTCAAACCTTAACCAAATATATTTTGGAAGGATGGCCAGATTCGCGCAGGGATGGCCCGAACCCCATTAACGAATACTGGGACTTCCGCGATGAATTGTAGTAGAGAATGTGCTCATTATGAAAGGTTTTAGAATTGTCATTCCCCGTGACCTCAGGACTGAGCTCTTAAAAATATTACATGTGGGACATACTGGTGTTAAAAAAAACCTGAGAAGGGCTCGTGACATAGTTTTCTGGCCAGGACTTACGAAAGACATTACAGACCTAATATTGAAGTGTAATGTTTGTTTAGAATTTAGGAATTCCAACTCTAAGGAACCTTTGCAGTCTCATGAAATTCCTTCATACCCCTGACAAACAATTGCCTCAGATCTCTTTCTTTGGGATGACAAGGACTATGTTCTATTTGTTTACTATTACAGTAGGTATTTTGAAGTCAGACTAACCAATACTCATAGTTCCACCATCATCTCGAAATGCAAAGAAGTCTCTGCAAGACATGGTATACCTGAAAAATTTATTTCAGACAATCGTCCACAATATTCAAGTTATGAATTTGCTGATTTTTCTAAGGAGTGGAATTTTCAGCATGTCACTTCAAGCCCAAGATACCCTAGATCTAACGGTCTCGCTGAAAGGACAGTACAAACCATAAAGGGCATTCTTACCAAGTGTAAGACTGACCGACAAGACATTAATTTGGCCCTTCTGACATACAGGACTACTCCTTTGGACTTAGGGCTTTCCCCATCACAACTATTAATGTCCAGAAGACTTAGGTCTAACACCCCTATTGTTCAGGAAAGTCTCAAACCCTTTCATCATGACACAGATAAGATAAGGGTAAAGCTACAAGTCAGTCATGACAAATCAAAGTTCTACCATAACAGATCAGCTCACCCTCTTAGACCTCTCAATGCTGGTGATTCAGTTCGGGTTCAGCTGAATGATAAAAAATGGTCCCCAACCTTTATAATGCAACCACATAGGAACAGATCTTATTTGGTCAAAACACCTGCTGGTTCTATGTATAGGCGCAACAGTAGAATTCTCCTTAAAACAAATGAGGCTCCCCAGCCAGAAGAGCTTGCTCTTCCCCAGTATGATGACATGAGCCTTTGCCAGACAATACCCAAATTTTGAATTCTGGTAATGATGTGCATCCTGGAGAAAATCCTGATACAGGTAACTCGTCTAAGCCTCCAGAGCAATCCAAACCATATGTAACTAGGTCTGGTAGAGTTGTAAAACAAAAAATTATTTCCTCTATGTAATCAAATTATCAATCAATTGTTATCTTAATGATCAAATCAGTCAACACTAATTGCATATGTATGTTAAAAAAAACAAACAAACAAAAACAAACAAAAAAAACAACAAAAAAAAACCCATTGTTGATATGTTCATTGTGAATCAGAACATTGTTTACAGCCTTGGACACTTATGATTTCAAATTGAATCTGTTTAATGCAGTATGATGATTTATACATGTATTAAGTGAATTTGATTTCTTTGTTAAAAGGGGAGATGTTACATTATTTTGCTAATTTTGTTAATATGTTGATGGTGTGACCGTTAGGGCGAGCGCAGATACTTTTATAAACTGTATTGAGACCCATCTCTTCAAACCGCAAATGATATTGTACGTCTAGACTCTGACGTCACAGGTCGCGTCGTTTGTAAGTTGCATTACCAAACCAAAGCCTGAACGTTTTATATACTATTTATCGGCAATATATCAATTAAATCAAGACCAGTTTATTTTTTGTTGAACTTTTGTTGTCATTCTCGCGAGAACGTAGCTTAAACAAGCAATGCATTGTGGGTCCAAAGTTACTGCGGAAAAAATTCTATTGAATGAATGTGCAGTAGTCCGAATTTTCTCTTCGCCCAGGCGTTGTCATTAGAGCTCGCAGTGACGAGCGGCGATCGCTATAAGGGTTATCCCCTTAGATATTGATTTTTTACATATACTTGGTTTGAGAATGCGCAAGGCGCCAGTTGTAATTTCCGTTCTGAAATACAGAGACCTATACAAAAACGTGCTCCTCGACTTGTTATCATTTATCAGTGTATTGGATCTTTGCATATATATAGAAAGCATAACATTGTGAGCATACCTCGGTAGTTAATCCAACACAGAGGACAGGACATTAAGCCTGTATACTTCGAATCTCGGTATCACCAAACAGTCGCACACACATAGGCCTATAACGTTCACCCTTGTTATATCCACTATATTTCACCTCAGCCATAACTTAAACACTGTAATTTAATTGCATTCCATATTCAGAGCACTCTACACACACAAAAAACTCCATAGTTGGTAAAATATAACAGGCAACAGTTTTGAAAGTTCTAGCTGTTGTGTTGACTGTCGTCTGCTCAAAAATGACGTCAAGAAACGACCTTGCCCTTTAACCAATTATTTTCTAACATAAAAAGAAAGTCAGCATTGTGTTTTTAATTTTATCGTTTTTTTCCTGAGTAGTTCTATAATGTCAAATCAGTTCATTAAACAATGTTAATCTGTTAACATATTAAAACTGGACTATATATGTTGTCTATAATGTAGGTCACTGGTATTTTGTCGTCTACAGGGACTTGCGTGAACCATGCGTTTTGGCATATTATCATAATACTTGAAACACTTCTTCATTGAACATTTGTAAAGCAGTAAACAACAAAACAACATTAAAAAAACTTACCTGTCTGAACAAGGGATGATGTAAATTTTTGCATCTACATCCGGCCTAATGTGAATGATGAGTGAGTGCGTCCATAAGCTGTTCTGTACTATATTCGGACTATTGACTCATTTTTCACGATAAAACTCGCTAAAATATTTTTGAATATTATGTGTTTCTCATATTTTTACTAAAAACACGTTGAACTAATTTCTTTCATTTTAAATACATTTTTTTTAATTTTTTCATTTGGAAAGAACGACTACTCCCTTGATAAACTGGTTCCCCGCCCCGTAATCTAGACGATGATGGACGAGTATACCATGTTAAATCCCCGTAGACTTTGAATTTGCCGCCGTGTGTATACACTGGTTGACCCTGAGGGTTCGTATAAAAGCAGAAAGTTTGAAAAAAAATCAATCTACCGATCAGACCTAGGTTGAAGGCCAAGATAATTATTTATTTTGAGATATCTTGCAAAAAGTGGTGACGTTCCGGTTGTGGTACAGATTATAATAGGGACATTATTCAAAACTTCCGACAAGGCAGCCCTAAGTTGATTGAGACCAGCTTGGGCATTTTGAACCCTATCGTCCACGTAGTCCCAAAGATGTTAGATGTGGAAAAGATGGACTTTACGGAAACCAGTCAAGTGAATGAATGTGATAGTTTTCGAAAAAGTCGATAAACCCTGGCAGCATTGAAAAGGGGGTTAACAAGCCGAAAAAAAAGGCAAACGACGCAATCGTGCGCGAGTGAGAGGAACACCAACGTAAAGTTGACGAGCTCACAAACCAAAATCGCGCCATCAATTTCCTTCAGTTTTGGGGTGAATGTAACGACTATCATAGCCTACTGTAATAATAGCAGTTTTAGGGTAATGTGATGGTGATTATACAGGTGGTAGGATGAAAAGCCCGCTCTTGGCATGGCGCTGTTATGCGTCAACGTCATCGTTACGGTTGGTTGGAAACCTTTCTAGGCCCTCTTTGACGACGGATAAGACGTTCTATAGTGGAAATATTCACAACAAACTGCACAGAAACCCGGTGTTGCCTTTGTCCTTACGTAGAGAATGTAATAACCAGACCCCATTGAACTTCCGTCAACCGTACCATGATTGCAAGAATTGCACATCGTCTGTAAATACCGAAAAAAGATGTGTATAACTCAAGTGCAGCAAGTGGTACTAAGAGATGTGTTGAAAAACATGTTCTCATCAATAAGCACGTGTTTTTGGCTTTTTACCACTTTCCCTACGAGATGTCATACATTTCACGGTTGAGTAATTCTGAACACTGATTTTAATGCACAGTAACCAAGATATCCCTTTGACCAGTTTTCATAATTTTCGGTTAAGCAGTACAAAAAAATTTCCATATTATGTTACCCTGCGTTTCTTTTTTCTTTCAGTATATATACCCGAAAGTACAAAGTAAAGGCAAAGCACAGCAAAACGATTACAATATCTCATGCTTTTGGCACAATCAGCAAAGTGTTTTATCTCTTCATTTCTTTGTTTTCTTCAACATTTGAAAGCCTTTCTTGAAATACAATAATTTTATCAAGATATATTTTGTTACTTTGAGAATAAATATCCTTTACCAATCTATTGCAATCTGAACGCAGATCTCGAGGCATCTGATAAATTAATTAAATTAAAGAAATCATGTCGTCATGGTCAACCAATGTTTTGTGTGGAAGGAAAACAAAGGTGACTTAGGGAACCCCAGTTTCCTCAAAACGGTGCCCCCTGTGTATATTCCAGCTCCTTCCAATTTGATTTTAATAAAAGGTTACAGACATACACACTGTATTTGTGATGAAATGCAGTTATATACATAAGAACACCAGAAATATTAAAAATCAAAATGACATCTTGATATTATGTTTATCTGGTACATTCTATAAATCTTGTTTGTTGATTTTTAGAAGTTGAAGTTTCGGGCAGTTGGACACACCCTACCAAAAAATACTATAGTAAACTATAGTTAACTATAGTTTACTATAGTTAACTATAGTTTCAAAGTAAAAACTTTGGAACTTTGATTTACTATAGTAAAAATTTTGGAACTTTGATTTACTATAGTAAAAACTTTGAAACTTTGATTTACTATAGTGAAAACTATGAAACCTTGATTAACTATGGTGAAAACGTAAGAACTTTGATTTACTATAGTAAAAACTTTGAAACTTTGATTAAGTATGGTGAAAACTTTGGAATTTTGATTTACTATAGTAAAAACTTTGGAACTTTGATTTACTATAGTGAAAACTTAAGAACTTTGATTTATTATTGTAAAAACTTTGGAACTTTGATTAACTATAGTGAAAACTTAAGAACTTTGATTTATTATTGTAAAAACTTTGGAACTTTGATTAACTATGGTGAAAACTTTGGAACTTTGATTTACTATGGTAAAAACTTTGGAACTTTGATTTACTATAGTGAAAACTTTGGAACTTTGATTAGCTATGGTGAAAACTTTGGAACTTTGATTAACTATAGTGAAAACTTTGGAACTTTGATTTACTATAATTAACTATAGTAAACTATAGTTTACTATAGTATTTTTTTTGTTAGGGTTAATTGCATCGGCTAATTGACAGATGACTTGTTTGTATCGTACCCTGCTAGTCTTTTCTATTCTACCTGCTTTGGATGCGTCTTATTATACAGTGACCTCCAATGTTTCTTTCTGTATCACTTATTAAGCTTTTATACATTGTTATATGATTTATAAGGTGTTTAATTGATCGTTTTACATCCCGTTAGAGAATTTCTCTCTCATGTAAAGACATTACCAGCTTAGGGCGAAGTACCACATCTCTTGATTAATGCGTGGCGCTTTGGGGAGGCATTTTATCCTGCAAACGTTTTAAATGACCAAAAATATTTGTTTCTCTGGAAGATCCTTTGTACTTCAAATTCCGGCTGCTTATCCAAAGAACTATATAAACGTCTTAAATTGATGTGGCGCCAGAAAAGCGAATAAAACCAAATCTCCTGATTAGATCCTGAACGCATAAATTCCTATAGAAACACTGTATTTCCAACATTCAGATCAAGAACGGCAGAGTTACAGTGTTACAGAGCCATAAGCGCCTGGGCATAAAGGGAATTGACGTAAATGTAGTTATGTTAGAGCTCCACCCATTCTGCTTTGTCTTGTTAGGTCAGGCCGTGGTAATGAAAGGCAAATATACCTGCTACAGTGGCCGTGAAATCTCCATAGTTCGTGTTATGATTTAGTCTATGATCGAGAAAGACTCTATCAAAGCTCCAACAAAGATGATCTTGGATCGAGGATCTTGCTTGGAGGAATCAGATGAAACCTAGTTATTAGATAGTCCGACGGAGAAAGCTATTTCCTACTGTGTGTCAAAGCCTAGGTTGAAGGATGAAAACATTTCGATACATTAATTTTAGATCAAAATATTTTCACAAATTGTTTGATATTCAAATCATATTGATCACCTGAAGGGTACATAATCGTTTTCCTATATAGTTCAGCTTTGAATAAACAAATCAAAGAAGACTGCATTAAAATTTAACTTGGGAAAAATAATAATATTCGGCAAACAAAATAAAAGTCCAAATTGATTACCTATTTACTTTGTTCACATCTAAAAAAAAAAAATATTTGACTTCGGAAAACTCTATGACCTGGCAAAATTGATTCAGAAAAGACATCTCTTTTATAAAATTTAACTTTCAGCCGTAGGGTATGTTGGTTCATTAAACTCGAAAAATAAGCGACTTATTCTAGGTTTGTCACTGCGCTATACTTATGAAGGAACACCAATGCAACTTCATTTTGTTTAGTATGAAACTATTTCTGGGCTTAGGCATCATGGTTTCATGGCTAAAAATCAGACAGCTGTTAGTTTTTAGTTAACCTTGATCGTTGTGAAAACTGTTGTTGACCAGTAATTTGTAATTAAACATGTAAACACAATTTGTAGCAAAGGTTAAGTTCACTGTATGACTTTAAAGCCCTAAATAAACATTAAAAAGACACGTTGCTTGTGAATACAAAGTAAACACAATTAAGAAACAAAGTTTAATTTATGTTTATCCAACAACAGGGTGAGTACTAGAAATTGGCGATAGGAGATAACCAGAAAATGTACTGTAGACTTCATCTCCACCTCCGTAAAGGTAGGTATCATGATGCTTAATATCAAGGTACACTGTATCCCCGGCAACCAATTCCAGAACGGCCGAGTTACTTCCGGGTCCATAACTTCCTGAGGTATGGGAATACAGAGAGTTGACGTAGATGTAGTTATGATAAAGCTCCATCCACACTTCCTGTCCTTTCTGGCCCAGTGCGTGGTAGTGGAAGGCATAGATACCGCCGACTGAGGCAGTGAAGGTACCTGTATTGATGTTGAAATTCTGACCAAGGTTGATGAAAACTCGGTCAAAAACTACCCTGGGACCATTGGTTGAGTCTTCGTTATGGGTAAGACCAACGGAGAAAGCAATTTCCTGTTGATTGCCGTGGCCTGCACCTGAAAACACCAGACATGTTAAAAAAAATGCTTAGACGCTTCATATATTTCATTCGTAGTAAAATTACAGTTCGTTATCAATTCATTTGCATAACAATGTCCCTTGATATGTCTTGGAAAAAAGATATAACAATTACAATGACAAAAGTACTAATTTTGTAGATATTATATTCGATTTTCACACATCATTTAACGTACCACTCCCATGAACAGTTGGCGACAAAAGTGCTCCGCAGAATGTGGTATAGTATTCATCAGAGTCTCCATAGAGCTTTACATCGGTCCCCGGCCTGGCCTTGACATTGATAGTGTCTCCTTTCTTGAGGTGAAGGACGACCGAGTTTCCAGCGTCGGCATACGATCCTACTGTGTATCCATAAGAGGCTACAACGTATTGACCGTTGTGGAACAACTCAAGCCAGGCTTCCTGCAAAACAAAATAGTTATTTTTTTTTTCTTATAGAATATCTATTTTATGAGGGTCTTCGGCTCAGGTGAGCTAAGAACTACTAAAAGTCTAGAGAATATAAGCGTTCAATATTTTGGTGTTTTATTGAACACTGGGTTCGAATACGAATACGAGTGTGTCCCAAAACGTTCAATATTGAACACCCTGACGTAAACAAAACATATCGTCTGGTCAATCGTTTAAATGCAATATTTATGATAGGCAGTGGCAGCTAGGTTAGATGTGTCTATTTTCACACAAAATTGAAATTAATGATTAATAATTTAGTACTCATAAAACTCAATACAAAAAACCTAAATAAGCAAATCATAATGCTTCGTAGAGTCATTGTAATGATGTGATGTTGAACACTCACAAGACAGACGTTGATATTGCACAGTTTTTATTTAAATACCGATACTGAAAAAAATCTCACACTATTTTTGATTTAAATAATTAGTATAAATTAATGCAAAATTGTTTTAGCTATATAATGAAGGAGTATTGTATTTATATCTGTGAATACAGGCAATCGTTGGCTGTACAAATGCACTCGCAAGCTCGTGCATTTGTATAGCCACCTCGTGCCAATATTCATCAGTATAAATTTAATAACCCTATAGCATTCAAGATACACACGTTACGTTAAATCCATTATTAAATTTCAATTGCAAAAAGGAGTTGAATGATCTGTTTTTAGAAATATCAAGTCAAATCAACGTTTGTGATGTCATCACTTTGGTTATTTTACAGATTATTGTTTCCATTTTAAGAAAAATCAAGTCAATATGATTTTTTCAGAATCTTTAAATAGAGGAACATGTCGATATTCTATTATATATTTGAACATTTGATCAAGTTAAAAACTGTTAGAGAGCTGGCAACAATAAAGAAAGATAATATTGCTGAATAAATCACGAATCCTTTTCAACGCACTATATGTGTGTAACCTCAAAACAAAGAATTTTCCTTCCTGGGCTTTGTTTTAAAATATTAGTAAAGAATGTTACTCTTGAAGGAAAAATAATTTGGAGTAATGACCTCATCAGAGTGAGAGAGTGAGTGGAAATGGAACAGGTACGCTCCTTCAACAGGTGCTGTGAAGGTCCCAGTGGCAGGGTCATAGGCGTTACCCATGTTAGTTATGGCTTTGTCGTAAATGACTGCAGATCCGTCACTGATAGAGGCGTTCATTGTCATGACTCCAGAGAATCCAATGGCACCGTAGGAGTTAACAGCGTCCAGTTCTAGAATATAAACCCACTGCAGTATTCATACCCAATGTATGATCTCGTAGAACAACCCAATGTACGAATTAAACTATCAGACATATTAAATATGTACATAGTATCTATGTATATACTATATATGTATACATATGAATATTAAGAGAATATTTCATGTTTTGTACTGGGACAGGACTTTATTTCATTAGTGGTTTTCTTTTAAATGTATGTTCAAGAGTGTCGAGTAAAAATTATCAAACTCTATCTCTATCACGAATGAAATGAATTGCATATTCAGCTACAAACATTAAAATTTCTGTTTATTTTATTTTATTTTTTTTTTTGGTTTCTGTTTGCCCTGTCTGTTCCTAAAGCAGTGTCGTACATTGTGAACAGCTATTAGACATCATAGCTAAGCCATTGTGAGGTTGAAAAATTGTCAAAATTGTAAAAAAAAAAAAAAAAAAAAAAAAAAAAAAAAAAGACAATGAACGGGATATAAACGAGAAAACAAATTCTTGTTTGCATCGCATTTAAGACGCATTAAAGACTATGCATTATTTTTTCGTCAAATTCCTGAAATGGCAATGAACTACTTAACACTTCTTTTTTTCGTCAAATTTCTGAAATGGCAATGAACTTCTAAACACTTCTTTTTTGATATGCCGTCTTTACAAATGCTTTTTTGGTAAAATAATGTTAATCGTGTTATATAAGCAAATGAGTTTGATTGTCCCGTGAACAAGAGAGTTCCTATACTAATTGATCACCTATCGTGCAATTAATAAGATCCAGATATTACTTGTTTTGCTTTTAAAAATGGGACATACCAACATTATCTGCATACAGGAGTTCTCCAGTGAATGTTGTGTAAATCTGATCTCCTTGACCATATAGTGTTTGATCATAGTCATCATGAGCCTTTAAGTAAACTTTGTCGCCAACGTTTAAATGTAAGATGGCGGCATTTCCTGCATCGGCATAATCAGCATATGTATAACCATAAACTGCAAATGAAAGACATTCATAACATCTCTGAATAACAGTAAAAACAATTTTATTGTTCCTAACTTCAGTTAAAATTAAAAACTATAAACTGAGGAAAACATAGCCCGTTTGAGTAAAGTGAAATAGATGAAAATAATAAACAGTGATCGTGATCAATATCAAAACAAACAAACAAACGAAAGAAAACAAAATATAACCCTACAAACAATATTAATCTATAAACAGGGCCTAAAGAATGGATCTCTGGAAATTCCAGAAGTGGGATTTAATATGATATTGCTTCTGCACACAGTTTCAGCATTTATTCTTTTTTTTTTTTTTATATCTTACTCGATGCAATCAATTCATCATTTTTCATCATTTCAAGCCAGAGCTCCCAGTTCTGTTCAGTGAGACCATAAAATGTGAAAGCATACAGCCCGGGTGTTTGGCAAATAAACGATCCGTTGACACCAAAATTGGCTCCGATTTCTGTGATTCTCTTGTTGAAGGGGATGATTTCACCTTTCATTAAGTGGAGATTTGTTGTTTGACCCTTTGTAAAGGCTGTAGGAGTCTGGAAGGTACCGGGATCCTGGCTCTGTACCACTGTAACATCCAAGTTAGCAAACAATACCAATCAAAAGCATATGATAGAGGACTATCAACAGATGTAAAGCAGATTATTTTCTTTATCGACTTTTGTGTTATTAAGACTCTGAGAGAGAATAAAACTTATAGATAACTGTTTCTTTAAGAGATAGTTACCGGTTGGTACCATAATAAGTAATAAGTTAATCCACCTCGCAATCATCCTGTTTCCTAGAAAGAACAAAACAAGTGAAAAGCGAGTTAAACGTCAGTGATGAACGTACAATTTGTACATTTGTACGGCAAGATATACGCTGATAAGAGTAAGTATATTTACTTGAGCATTGAGAGCAAATTTTGAAAAGAAGTTCAAGAACTACGCGGACTTGTTGCATAGAAAAATATTTGACGACATAAACAAGAAAAATGTCATACATAATATAAAGGAATCTTTACTTTTATGGTCCTCAAAATTCTATATCAATATGTTGTCAATTGAGATCAATTTTGGGCGATTTAACAGGACATATCACGAAGTCACGGTGCAGTAAAATCTTCGACGTCACGGGCATAACAATAATGTGAGATTTCATTTTCTCGCATAATCACCGGTGTAAGATTGACTTGTCCGGTGTGAGACAGCAGTGTGAGATTTTTCTGTCTTACACTGTGTATTACTACGCCGCGAACGATAACGTAAACATTCCGTCTTTATATAAAGAAATTGTAACAATGTTAAAAAATATTACATATACTTAAAATGTTGTCATTTAACTTATTAAGATAAACTTATTTTCATTCAAAATATTGTCGTATTTTCACTTTTTAAATGGCACTATTTTTAGATCGCGGAAGGATTCTTCTTGAATGAATGTGTACGCTATCGGATGGATAAGTTTTTTATTCCCAGTTTTTATCTATCTAATTAATTTACATGGACTGAAATTCATTTTATCAGTTTACACTATGTGTAAACCATTTTCAGGTACGCTCTCTCTGATGGTGTATTTAGAATTTTAATTAGATGGAAAATTAAAAGAATATATTTTTAGCCCTATCATGGCGATGTCATTGACAGGCCGTTATTTTGGATAAAATAATGCGAGAAAAATAATCATTCATTACTCACTCGTGTGGGAATAGTGAAATTCCACCTCGGGGCCAAGATTCACGATCTAGGACTCGGCAAAGCCTCGTCCTAGACCGTGAATCTTGTCCCCTTGGTGGAATTTCACTATCCCACACTCGTAGTAATGAATGATTCTATTATTCTCAACATTTTCCTTCAGTTTGGTAGTGTGTAGTTTGGGGTACCTTATCCACTCAGCATAAACATCCATATACCATTTCTGGTCAAGCTTAAAATGTATAGATATAGTATAGTATATTCTTTCTTGTTTTAAACCCCAAAACTGCCGAGATTTCTGAAATGTTGTGTGACGTTGGTCACTCTCAATCACGTTATTAACAGTTCAAATAAAGTTTTCTTCGCTGATCTTCCTCCCGTCCCCTCTCGGATTACCTTTTACTGAGGTCTAACCGTTTAAAATTCCACTTTACCATATGTCGGGAATACCCCTGTTTACAACATGTTTCATCAAACATACTTTGGTTCTATGTTGGCGTTATCTCGAACATTACATATTGAAATATTATTGTCAAATAATATGTTTTATGTCATCATTGTATCAAACAATTTATTTTTAATCTAGTATCTATTTTTGGAACTCGGTTTTTATAGTTATTTTTAGCCTAAGGGTCCATTATGTAGCTATTTATAAATTATTGGTTCTCGTACCCAATTGATATCCAATGAAATTTCAGCATAATGATCACGTGGGATGTCACTTTTGTTTTACCCTGTATTGAGAAGGATGTTTTTATGTACACAAGCAGATTAATTGTTTGTAAAGTTAAAGTCTGGCCGTGAACTTAAGATACATTGAGAAGTAATGTAAGCGGGAGGATTTGTTCTTGACAAAATTGCGGTATCACAAAAAAGTAAGTGTACGGATTAACGCACATTAGATATTTTACTTATGGGATAATATTTTTGCGGTTGTTTTCATAGGAATCTCATCGGAGAAAAATCACTATATTTCGTTTTTACTTCAAATACATGTATTACTTCAAAAAATCTAAATACATAAAGACAGAACAATAAAAAGATACCTTTGAGAATATTATGGAATAATATAGCAAATTAGAAAATAAATGAGTTAAATTTTGGTTCCGCACGTTTTTTTTCAAAATTTTAATCGTGCTGCGTACACCTCCATCAGCGATTTCAAAACAGCAATAATTTTAGAAAAAATTAATTAAAATCCAAAATTTTTACCAAATTTATTTGAATCTTTAAGAAATATGTTTCTTTGAATTTTTTTTTTTTGACGTCTGCAAGAGTAAATAATAGTAGAGTCAGTGTAATTTTTGAACGGTCCTCGTATGTTATGTAGTATTATCTATAAACCAAATATAGAGGATTAGTTAACCACAAAGATAACTTTTTTTTATCTGTTTTATGTACGCATGAAAAAAACGAAATTTTATTTTTTTTTTAAATATATCAATGTAGATAATAACAGATGAATAATTTGACTTAATTCCATCTTCTCCTTTTTATATTCATCAATCCCCAACTTTTATATACATTTATATTCATATTTTTGCGACGCGTAATTCCTACCACTCTGTAATTCTTACACTGCAGACCCATGTAATGTCAAGTTGATGAACTGTAATCATGACGTTAAGTTCAATTTAGCAATACAAATTGAGGGCAAAGAAAACTGAAAACTGTTTGGATCATGTTCCATGGAGGAATAAGTATACCCTTTTGTACGGTCACATCCTCTTTGATTCCCTTGTCATGATCGCATAAACGAATTAATCTATAGACAACTCAATGTAAAAAATATACATTTCCCAAAAATTTGTATTTAAAACGTCAGTAATTATTCTATTTAATGACAGATTGTTTTTGCAAGCAAGATCAATGTATGGATCAAAGTATTTTGTCTGCTGAAACTTGTATCATCAACTTATTTGTCAGTAGCCGGCATCGTTTCAGAAATCGTTCTACGTCGAATATCCTCATGTGTTTGAAATCAACTCGGATATATAAACACCAAAGTGATGTGATAAATGGATATTGCTACATAAATAAGGGAAGTTGATGACAGAAAAATTGAAGTCATTACGTTAATAAGTATAGTAAAGAGCATGTCTTCTTAATCTTTATATTTCTTAATGGTCATAAAACATTAAATTAATTATATCATCTTCATATAAACCTTCAGATATAAATTTTGGTACGTTTGCATTTATTCCCTATATACAATATTTTCAATTTTCTTGACAACTATAAGACTAGTGCATTCAAAAAGTGTGTCAGTCTTATCAGCGTTCGAAATTGAATTCCCTTGTTATATCTTAATGTGAATAGACGTGTCGTATGATTGAACATCAAATCTTTAAAATAGTGATCTCAAATTGACAGATTTTTTATTATACTTTAAAAAAAAAATAAATATATGGTTTCCATGCTTTTTTGCGAGTTTTTCTTCAATACAAGCTAGTAGTATGTTTTCTTTCTATAAATATTTGACAATATTTTTTTTTTAATGTTTCGTTCAATGAATGTCTACAGATCCATAGATATATATTTATGTCATAAACAAGATAAAATAGAAATAAAATAACTTCACTTTGATTATTTTTGCTAGATAACTGGTGTTTTATCCTGACCCTTTAACTCAGTGAAAAAAGAATATATTCCTAAAATTTGTACATT
The DNA here is from genome assembly GCF_033153115.1 of Saccostrea echinata. NCBI lineage: Eukaryota > Metazoa > Mollusca > Bivalvia > Ostreida > Ostreidae > Saccostrea > Saccostrea echinata. The sequence goes on from NW_026889764.1 coordinate 3,222,743, forward strand.
GATATAGACGATGTGGCGTTACTTACCCAAAGTACGTCTTCTCGTGAGTGTCTACTGAATTGATAAGACGTTATATAATTAAAACTGTGTCACCTTGCCTGTATCTATATAATTCTCTTACAGCATAAAAACTGTAAAGAGAAGGGGTGTGTAAACTTTGCTTTCATTTTTATTCAAAATGCTATGGGGAAAAATAAACACAATTACACATATTTCATATCTAGCAAAATATATTTTTTTTAAAGTAAAAATAATAAAGATCAATACCAGCACTTCCCTTTGAATTTGTATAGTGCTAGAATTTGATCCCTGAGATAGAATTTTCTTGTATTATTAGGTCAGACTAAATCGCTGTTATAGTCAATCACGGAGAGATAAAATGAAATGAATATATGTCATTATTAAGTATAATGGATAAAAACGGAATTTGTGTTTAATAATTTAGAATAAACATTTGCTCTCTAAACAATTAAACACTATCGAGTTATTTATTTTACTTAAAAAATCCCCCACTTTGAACCCCAAAGAAACAATGACCCATTCATTTATCAAACTTTGCAGTAATACAATAGCACCAATATATCCAATAGTGACCTAATACAATAGCCAAACCGAACAACCCTTTTATTCAAGAACTAGTGAGCATGAAGCTGGTGCTCATGTAATTTGAAGCCTTTTCATTCTACTGATCAGTCATGGAATTAGATTATTTTTTTACCCGAAGAAAAATGAAAAAGCTTCAAGAAGGAAGTATCAGAATTTTGACATATAGAGATTAGAATTTAGCATTACATATCAGATGATGATTTGTTGAGGAAACGTGATAGAAATTTTACTGACTTCCGGTCGAAAAATATTTCTAATACTGTCTAACAGAACAAACTATATATTGAACCTGAAAGCATTTCCAAATCAAAGATCAAAGATCAAAGATTTGCAAGAAAATTCGAGTCAAAATGTAGATGGACTGTCATTTTATTGAATTGATTAGGGAATTAGACTGAAACAGTGAGGGAATAGGGCTAACATTCGAATTATTTGAGAGAAATGTTGACAATGGAGACTGAAATACAGGATCGAGCAAGGAGAGATGTACTCTGAATTTGAATAAATTAATGTGAAAAATTTATAAGTGATATGCGTGATTCTAAATCTATCGAAATTCAAAACGAGAAACATTTCAGTTGAAATACTATTGGATACGTTTTAGATTTTCATATTGCGCAAAATCCAGAGAAATTATTATTTTTCGTAAACATTGGAAATGCATTTTTAACATGAATCAAATGGTGTAAAATATTTGGAGAAAGTATTGAGTATGTGTGTGTGTCTCTCTCTCTCACTCTGTGTGTGTGTGGGGGGGGGGGTGCATAGGAAATACATGCTTTAACAACTTGCCACTTTTTTTCATAACATATTGTAAGTTTCATGCACAGTTGGAAAGGATAGTATACAATTATGGACTCTTTCGATGGTGAATATGGTTTGTTATTCACCAGAAAAATATCAATCTTGACCGAGGCGAAGCCGAGGTCAATATTGATATTTTTCTGGTGAATAACAAACCATATTCACCATCGAAAGAGTCCATAATTGTTTTATTATATAGTCAGGGTTTAATAAATAAGACATTGAAGGCCGCCTAACGATTCCATTTTCATTAACGAACTTCTGTCGTAAAAACATAACAAATGTCCAGATCACAACCTATTACTTCCGTATTTTCTTTTCGTCGTGTGTAAGACATCGAAATGTTAAGAAAATAATCCTGTGATAGACTTGCGAGATAATTTTTCCTGCTCATATATGCAGCTAGCTCCGGCCGTTGCAACCATTGTTTACAACGTTGTTGAGGTATTGATTGTGACGTCACAATGACACTGCACGCGCACTGACCCTCCGGTGAATCCGACTTCAAATCCGGTGAATATGTAGTGTTATGAACTGTTTGCGTTTGTATAGATTGTATTGGGGATATTTATAGACTATATAATAATAATATTTATTACATTATCATTAGTGAAATACTGTGATTTATTTATTGAATAAAAGTGATATTCTGTCATAGTTTGAAAGGATATCAAAATGATATAAAAGGATATCAAAGTAAGTAAAAAATAATTTCTGGCCTGTCATAAGATAGAGATTGTAACTAAACTATCTTGATGGAGACTAAAACTGCCAATTTCTTCCCAATTATGTTGCTAAAATCCATGTTACAATGTTTTCAATCTCAAAATTGCTAAGCTATGACGTCTGAACTGCTCAACTATGACATCACAACCTATGACACTGTGCTAAGAAAAGACAGAGACAAAGGGAAACCATTGAAAATGTAATAAAGAGAAAATTCAGTGTTTTGTAGTTGGATATGGAATTTATTTCACTCGTAAAGCAGGATTTGTTGATATTTTCACTCGTGTTTTGCACTCGTGAAGATATCAAAAAATCCTGTTCCACTCGGGAAATAAATTTCATATCCAACTACAGTTATTGAATATCCTCTAAATATCCATCAGGTGGGCAGTTGGATTTTTATACCATATAAACAGAAATTTTAGCGAGGAATCAATTTTGGTATTTTAGCGTGGGTTTGAGATTGCTTAAATTAAATATCACTAACAATTTATTCCGCATCAGAGGTTACCGTTATCTTTGTATGCACCAAAAATGGCTAAAATTATTTCTCTCTAAAATAAAATACTATTTTTTAGGACAAATCGCTAAATTTGCATCTCTCTAAAAATTCCATTTATACGATATATCCATGAAACTAGTGATGATTAAATAGTAAACAATGCAAATTGTGAGCAAATCAAACACGGACATCTGAAAACAGAGGTTGGATCAGGTGCCATGGAGGAGTGAGCATCCCCTGTCGACCTGTCACACCTCCATGTGCCCATGATCATGATCGAGTAAACGAGGAATCCAAGACAATGCGTCTTAAAAATGATGGCCTATTTTTTTTTTTTTTTTTTTTTTTTTTTTTTTTTTGAAGACATTTCTCAACATTCGACCTAACGATTGATTGTATTTGCAATTATGGACATTGTATCGACCATAAATTTTACAATATGTTGACTTTAAAGGGTATCGTTGGTATCCTTGTATCATCAGCTCATCTGTTATTAGTTTTAAATTGTTCGTACGTAGAGCATGCTGTTGCGTATAGAATCAACTGGAAAGAAAGTAACACAGTTTTGTTAAACCTTGATTTCTTTAACATTTTTTGTATTTAAAAGTAGCGTAACAAACCTGTCAATAATAAAAAGTTTATCCATAGTTTGAGTTGCTATGTATAAACAAGTTAACATCGTTAATATAAATATTCATTCGGGAATTAGGTATATATATCACAATAATATAAAATAAAACACACTACATTTCATTTTTATTCGTAGTTGTATAACAAATGGGACGTCTATCCAACAACAGGGTGATGACTGGCAGTAGGCGACAAGAGGTAACCAGAAAAGGTACTGTAGACTTCATCTCCACCTCCATAAAGAAAAGAGTCATGATGCTGAATATCCAGGAAAACCGTGTCCCCGGCAACCAGTTCAAGAGTTGCAGAGTTACCTCCCGGTCCATAACTTCCGGAAGTGTGTCCATAGAGTGAGTTGATGTACTTATAGTTATGGTAAAGCTCTACCCAAGCTTCCTTTCCTTGTTGGGCCAATACGTGATAATGGAAGGCATAAATACCACTTATTGGAGCAGTAAAGACACCGGTGTTGACGTTGAAGCCTTGTCCAAAGTTGACGAAAACTCTGTCAAAAACCACTTTAGGACCATTTGTTGAAGCCTCGTTATGTGTCAGACCAACAGAGAAGGCTATTTCTTGTTGTCTGTTATGGCCTAATTGTTAAGACAATATTGTGTGACAAATAAAACAGAAAAAAGGATCTGTCACATTTACAGTGCAAAAACAGCGTTATTTGTATTTTCAAATAGTTATCTGTTCAGGCGTCAAATAAATATAGAAAATATCTTTTAAAAAGTGTATAAAAAGGCATAAAATGATAATTTTATCACATATTTCTGCTGATAATTTAAGGATGTATATAATGCCTTTGTGCCTAATAAAGACCAACATAATTTCAAACCCACCGCTTCCGTGAAGAGTTGGTGACAAAAGCGCTCCGCTGAATGTGGTGTAATATTCATCAGAGTCTCCATACAGTTTGACATCAGTTCCAGGCCTGGCCTTCACCTTGACAGTATCTCCTTTTTTAAGATGAAGTAAGACAGAATTACCAGCATCGGCGTAAGAACCTACAGTATATCCATAAGACGCTACTACGTATTGGTTGTTGTGGAAAAGTTCAAGCCACGCTTCCTGTTGAGCAATGCAGGAGTAAGTTACTATATTTCAAGTCATTAGTAACTCCCATACATAAAACAACACAAAAACTTTGTTATATCACACAAAAATACACCAACAGCAGCATTAGCATTAGAGCGTCTTTATTTCAGAGGTGAATGGACAATATTTATTTTTAATTACGGCCTTTATTTTTGGCAAGCTCTATTTTTGCATACTCTATGCCTTTGTGGCTATGCATTTATAATTTAAATAAATAGCAAGCGTATGATATGTGTAAATAATTTAAAATAGCAAATGTAGAGGCAGACGGTTAACAAAAGTGGTCATCTGAGGTCGGAGAGAACATACTGCCACTAAATTTCCCCTATTCTACAATGTAGTTTTCTTTGTTGGAGGGTTGGAGGATACAACATCGGTGTATGTTAACCTAGAACATTTCAAAATCTATTGATCCTCCCCTAATCAATAGCATAACGTTTACTAAAATGCCCGATCATTCACAAACATTGCAAACAACCAAATGCCGGTCTTGGAAGCCTAGTGATAATGCGCTCGCTTCTTGATCGGGGGCCTGGGTTTGATTCTCGTCCCAGCAACAGTCAAACTTATGACATATAACATAGGGAATGACTGTTTCTTTACAAAACGCCCGGCTTAAGCATTAAAGATCACAGTTCTTTTGGATATGACCTTAACAACGATGGTCTGGTGTCTGGTTGGCACAATAAAGAATCCTTGCTGTTCAAATGCTGTTGGAACACAGTAAAGGTCTAAGCACTTTACCGGTATTTGAACTCGTCTCATATGAGTGAAAGATTTTTGCAAGGGACGTAAAACAATAATCAATCAATCAATTTAAGTATCTCTTTGTAAGGAAATACACTGTATCACACAGTGCTTACCTCGTCGGAATGGGACAATGCGTGAAAGTGGAAGACATAAGTTCCCTCAATAGGAGCAGTAAATGTTCCAGTGGTGGCGTCATACGCATTACCAACATTGGTTATGACTTTGTCATAAATTACAGCAGACCCATCACTGATAGAGGCGTTCACCGTCATAACTCCAGAAAACCCAACAGCAGCGTAGGCGTTAACAGCGTCCAGTTCTTCGAAAACACAAACAGTAGTATGAATAAAGCCTTATTCTATATATACAAGAACAAAAATATTGACAATGAATTGTGTTTAAGGGAGAAAATTAATGCGGTGAAGACAGTTGTAATATTATGGAAGAAATCAAGGCTATTTAATTAATAAAAACAAGTTTGTTTAACGGATAAAAGTTTGTACGTACTCTAATTACTTGATGAAGTAGATTTACCTACCAACATTATCTGCGTACAGAAGTTCTCCAGTAAATGTTGTGTAAATTTCGTCTCCCTGTCCATATAATGTTTGGTCGTAGTCGTCATGGGCCTTTAAGTAAACTTTGTCACCTGCATCTAAATGAACAATAGCGGCATTTCCCGCATCTGCATAATCAGCATATGTATAGCCATAAACTGAAAATAAAAATATTCAATCTCTTGAATTACAGGTACATTTATTTTTATATGCCCCTTAATCTAAGAAAATATTCTTACTTAGAGGAATATCAAATATAGAAATCATATTTGTAAGATAAAAAGTGCCAAATGGTGATGAGAAATGTTTATATGAAAAAGGTAAATACATGTACAGAAAATCTTACTGGATGCAATCAATTGGTCGTTTTTATACATTTCCACCCAGAGTTCCCAATCCTGTTCAGTGAGACCATAGTATGTGAAAGCATAGAGCCCAGGAGTTTGGCAAATAAAGGTTCCATTGATGCCAAAGTTGGCTCCAATCTCTGTGATTCTTTTGTCGAAAGGAAGGATTTCACCCTTCGTTAAGTGGAGATTTGTTGTCTGACCTTTTGTAAAGGCTGTAGGAGTTTGGACACTTCCGGGATCCTGACCCTGAACCACTAAAATAACAATGTCTTGTGAATTTGCATAGCCGTTTTGTAAACAAATATTCGTCATTCACTGTAATTTTTGTCGCTCTGCATTCATATATTAATTTGTAAAAAGACACTGTAGATTCCCCTTATACAGAAAATCTAAAATCGAGTAATTTCGCTAGAAGCACCACTCGTTTTTATGTTTATATTGCAGAAATTACATATTTAAACTTTTGATCAAAAATCAACTCGCAAGTTTATATTCTTGCGATTTGACGTCAGCGAATTATCTGTGATAATAAGTACTGTACTCATATAAAACAATAAATCTAAGGTATCAAAACGGATTATCAGTGAGAAAGATACTAGGAAAAGTAATTACATGTATCAGATGGATATCGTATTGTTAATATGAGGTACTTACCGACCGTCCCTACCACAAGTAAGAGGCCTATCCACGCTGAGAACATCTTGTTAACTGTAGAGAACACAATTTGCTTCCCAAAGATGTGGAATATTAGTATAAGAGGAATAACATGATTCAAATCATATCCAAATGTTTATCCAAATGTGGATATTATTAGACTTATGATAAATATTTTTACAAGGTTAAAAGAACTTCTACGAAAATATCAATTTTATTAAATGAATAAATGATAATATTTCATTGTTGAGATTATAGAAATTAATCTAAGCTAGCTTCTATAAAACAAACACCAACTTAGCTTCTTAGCTTAGCTTGAATGGCAGTCATTTCAATACATGTATTAAGAACCATTATCAGTTTCTTCTCAAATTTATCCGCAATAATTTTTATTTTATCATAATCATGTCATTTTATGAATTTTTTTATTTTGAAATTTAAATATCATGGAATCTTGACATTGTTCTACAAAAATGCTTGCATTTACACATTATTTTAATGTCCAACACAACGAAGACTTTAAACATTACCTTCACGACCTTCTCTAAATTGACTGCCCCTCTGACGGAGTATAAAACAAGATATGCAGTATCCTTGAACTCCGTATAGATAAGACCTCATGGAACTAAGTCATAATGACTGCACTTTTACTACCATTCCCTAAAATCAAAGGTATAAAAGCTCTGAAAGTAGGACAAAAGATATACAGATAAAAGTGTCTTCTCAAGTTATAATACCTGGTAACTCGCTATTAATAGACATTCAAAGTTCTAATTCTTATTACAAAGAAAAATATCTTGTAATCACGGGAATTCTTTTTTTCTTTCTAAAGGCACTGATTTAATGTTTTACTCTTTGTTCATTGTCATTGAAATTTAAAAAGAATGGTCCGAAGTATGAAATTTGTTGACCAACTGATTAAGGTCAAGATCTAGTAAATGAGTTTAGACTTTCTTCTTGGTGCTAGATTCATTATGACGTCATAATTGATTTATACTTAATTTTTCCCGTACTTTACGGCTTCAATAGAATTATGTAGAAACTAAAGCACTTACATGGAATTCAATTTGAAATCATGTCATATGTAACCCCGATACCCTTATTCAGTTTAATATCATTTTAAAGTAGAGATCAAGAAGATATGAAAAACCGTTTTCTGAGAGACTGTAGGCAAAATTGATACATTTCCTTTGTCTGAGATGGAAAAAACCTCCCATATTTATACCAGACTTTCTTCATTTTTCATTGAAAATGGGCAGTTTATAATATGTTTTTCCGATGAGTTTACCCCAAAATTATGTCTGGGTACACCTTATTTTACCAAGCTATATTCGTAAAGGATCATTCAAAGAATGTGTATCTCAAATTTGAGAAATCTGTGGGCACCTGTCATTCACTAGATCTTGACCTTAAGATGTATTTCTTATTAGGATAAATCATAAGAAATCAGGAAGTATGTACGGCTTTTAATAGCCTTCATTTGGACCTTTGTAAGGCGAGGTGATGGGGTACACGGACGGCGGCTCTTCTTGAGTCAGAAATGAATCTTTTGTCGTTCAAAAAGGTGACCAATCTCATTTATCCCATAAACCGTGAAAAGTGAGAGCAGGGCCACAATCACGGAGCCCTGGAAAAACCAGAGGTTATTTAAGAATTATCAAATGTTCTATGTATATATTATAGGGGTGCATGGAAAAATTATTTTACATTTTTTATTTCTGGAGACTAACAAAGTTACAATTAGTCAAATAAGTTAAAAGCATTCTATGAAGTGCAGTTTTAATTTTGTACAAATCATGTAACATGAAGCTACGTTGAGGCCCCAGCACTGGTTCAAAATATTACAGAACTATATTATTTTTATTTAAGAAAAGTTAAAGAATTCCTCTAGAGCATAAAGATTTAAATGAAATATATGGAGATAACGAACAGTATTCAAGCTCAAAAGTCCATTAAACAATACAAAATAGGAGCAGAGTAAACACGGACCTCCAAAACATCAGAGGTGGGATCAGGTGCCATGAAGGAGTAAGCATCCCCTGCCGACCGGTCACACCCGCCGTGTGCTCCTTGTCATGATCGGGAAATAACGGAAAAATCCATCGACAATTCAGAGTGTAAATAATGGCCTAACAATTAGTATGTCAGTCAGCATTTGACTCAACGATAAATTATATTTGCTGACAAGGTCATTGTATCGACCATAGAACTTACGAAATGATGACTTTAAACGAGACTGCTGATATTCTTGTTTCAACAACTAGTTTGTCAATAATTTACCTCGTTTTAGAAATTGTACATACGTAGAGCATGCTCTTGCGTATCGAATTAACTGAGAGATAAAAAAAAAAGTATGCAGGTGATGAAGGTATATTGCTGCATAAGTAAGGGAAGTTGACAATTGAAAAGTCAAAGTCATAAAGTTTATGATAAAGTTTTGTTGTTACGTTGCCATTAACGTCTTTTTCTAGTAAAATATCCAAATATGAAACAGATGTGTCAGACTCTGTGGTATCTTTTATCTCAAGCTCACCGGGATATATCATATCGACAAAAGAATGGAAATAACCATTGTTAATTGTCAATACGTCGTCGATATATCTAAATGTCGAGTTGAAGGCCACAGCAAGTGTTTTCTTCTTTCCATGTATAAGATTTTGGACAAATTCTGCTTCATATGAATACAAATAAAGGTCTGCTAATAACGGGGCGCAATTGGTACCCATGGGAATTAAATGTTAAATAATTTTCAAACACTCCCATATACGAGGGTTGTCCCAAAATTCCGTAAACTGAGTTCATATCTATTGCAGAAATCAACATATCTCAGTATAATTTTGTAGGTGTATAAAGTGTGTTTTAAGCTTATAAATTTCGAAGTTTTAACATCATTACTACCTTGTCCTACCATCCGGCGCAATCTTCGACGTCAAAAATACGTAAACGTCACCGGTACGAATTTTTGGAGGAAATACAATAATTATCAGAATCACATTTTCTACTTTAACGTAAAAATTTATGAAATAAATATGAAATATTATAATTGTTATGATGTACTTAACATTAAAATATACGCCAAAAAAGTTTAAATTGCATGCATCTATTGATAATTCATGAACATTTCCTGTATCTTCGAGGGATTTTTCTTTCGTCTTTCCTAATGGAGTTGCACTCTGTAGCTTTGACGACGATTTCTTTGTCGATTTCTTTCGGCTGGTCTCTTTCCTTGCTTCGTTTTCAACATATACCTTGGAAAACTGTTTATGTCATTCAAATAACATAAACTTCAATATATCAATGTGATTCAAACATTTGTGTCTTCTAATGCACCTCAACTGGGTGCTAAATTAAAGTTCCGAACTACATTTTATCATAATTCCATTGCGCCGCCTGTGTCAACGCGGCGTCACTTTTTTTAAACAGTCAAGTGTCTAACCAGTGCAAATAAACGTTATAAAATTCTTATTAATGAAGGCATATGCGTTGAAATTGGAATAAAGATACTTATTCATGTCATTTGAGAAACTATCATTTTTATCCCAGGAAATTTTGACAAGAAATTTCTTTTTTGCGAGATTTTACATTTTATATACCGATTTTTATAGCAAATTTTGAGATTGCGCCTCTTTACATCAGACATTGAATTATTTCATTTAAATAGCATAAATCTGTGTAATTACGCAATTTTTTACATTAAAAATATTAGTTGTTAGTAGTTTTAGTTATTTTGAAAGTTTCATTAATGTATGACACTGGGTTACCACAAAACGATGCTTGTCTACGGAATTTTGGGACAATCCTCGTAGGTAAGATTGAGGTTTGTTTGCGTAGTTATGCCTAAGGCTAGGATGAGATCAAAAGAACCTGTATCATGAATTTTTACATTACAAGGCAAAGGAATAGTACATCGAGTCATATTTGTGGCCATCGGCTCATTGATTAATTAATTTCATTTGGCATTCAATCTTACCATATACTCTTATTTTTTACTTTAAAAATTCCACATAAGTTCCAATCTTCTATTCTTTTTTGAAGAAATATCTATATAATTAAATGAAGTTTTCATTTATCAAAACACTCTTCTGACATGGCTATAATTATCTATGCATCATAAACATACGGAATTTCATACGAAATACGGAATTTCCCAATATGAGAACTAACGTAAAATCAGTGATGCGAAAGTTTTCTTTTCATTACAACTTAAAGGTCACTGCAATTTACGCATTATAAAGATTTGTTATGCTAACTTTAGGATTGTGAGTATACTTTCAGGGTTTGCCTTTGATAATTCATCCCACAATGAAGGGTATACGAGATTAATTCTAAATAAACATTGTTGTTACTTTTTTATGAATTAAGGTGAATTAACGACTAGGGATTGTTATCTTATAAAGATTAGACATAATTATACGCAAATTTATACGAGGTTCATCAGAAAAACGATTGTCTTTTATGTTCAGTGTTTTTGTTTTTTGTTCTGTCCTTAAGTAAAACATATGATGTGGAAATCCATTGAATTGATAGATACACGTTAGAATTATACCAGATGATGTCTGTAAAAAACGAAAAGATATAAGGGAAAGTGAAGCATTAGACTTTAAGATTTTTTTTGCAGGCACTGGTGAGTTTTTCAATTATTTGCATGATGAAGTATTTATGAAACCAGTCAAGTATTGAAATTGGAATGATGATGTACAATGTATATGGTTGCTGAATTGTAGAATGTACATGACGTCAACGTTTCGGATTACAAGTATTGTGCTTATGTCTGCGCTGGTGGAAAGTCAATACAATAAAACAAGTAACTATAGTAAACTAATATGCATTCGATTTCATAATTGCATTTTCTGAATACCATGATCTAACTGTTCTGAAATTCCATATTCTCTCTCTCTCTCTCTCTCTCTGATTTGCTGGGGTCTGTTTTACAAAAGAACCTAAGAGTAAGACTAAAAACCTAAGTAAATTGTAAAATTTTGCAAAATAAATTTTCTGTTTAAAATTGCTGGGGTAAAATTATCTTTCTATATTCCTTTAAAAAAGATAAAAATCGTTTTAAATTTAATGTAAATGAAATATGGAGATAACGAACAGTATTCAAGCTCAAAGTCCATTAAAACAATACAAATCGTGAGTAAAGCAAACACGGATCTCCAAAAACAGAGATGGGATCAGATGCCATGGGGAGTGAGCATCCCCTGCCGACCGGTCAGACCCGCCGTGTGCTCCTTGTAATGATCGGTAAATAACGGAAAAATCTGTCGAAAATTCAGTATGTAAATAGTGGTCTAACAATAAGTATGAAAAACGTCAGCATTAGACTTAATGATAGATTGTTTTTGCTGAGAAGGTCATTGTATCGACCATAGAACTTACGAAATCAGGACTAACGAGATTGCTGATATTCTTGTTTCATCAACTAATCATCAACTCATCATCAATAAGAAAGTTATCAGCAGAATTAAATTTTAGTCTTAGTCGTAAGTTCTTTTGTAAAACGGGCCCTGTATACTATTTCAATTCGTTCAAATTTTCTTCATGTTATTTTTCAGTATTTGTTTCGAAATTGACATGTGAATCAAATTCATTATACCACTCCGTTGACATAGGCTATAACTACTATCTTATCTGGAATGGAACATACTTGCCAGCTGTCAATAGAGGATGCAAGATGATGTTTGAACCAGAATTAGATAGTAAAATCTGTGTTGAAGTTATTGAGTTTAACATAGAGGAATGTGGCATGTGCGTTAACTACTATGATGAATGGTTCTTAGATAATGTGAGATATCAATTTACGATATAATAACCTATAAATAACATTAATTTTTCAGACGGAGTTTTCCCCAGCAATAATCCATATTAAATTTGTATTATGTTCTTTTATGAAATCAATTAATCTTTATATTATTGATATAAATTCGTTTTATTTAAGAGTTATGGATGTAAGGACACTCCCTCGAAGTATTGTCATAGTTTTGGAGAAATATATGTGGAACTATTAAATGGTAAAGTTGCTGACAAGACTCCGAAAAAAGGAACATCAAATGTTTTTCGTTTGAAAATATACGCTCAGAAAGACACTTTCTACAAGGACAAAGATAATCATATCAGTTCTAGTAAGTATAGATTCATTTTTCTATTGCTGTACATTTGTATTTGAACGTAAAACGCAAGCGCGGGGAATCGAATTTTTTCCACTTCTGACAGAACAATTTCAATAATATATATTATTATATTTTCAACATGGAAATACTGTGATTTATTCATTGAATAAAAGTGATATTCTCTCTTAGTGTGAAAGGATACCAAAGTGATATTCTGTCACAGTTTGAAAGGATAAGTAAGTAAATATAATTTCTGGGTTGTAATAAGATTGAGATAGTAATTAAACCATCTTGATAGGGACTAAAACTGCAAATTTCTTCCCAAATATGTTGCTAAAATCCATGTTACCATGTTTTCAATCTCACAACTGTTAAGCTATGACGTCTCAACTACTCAACTATGACCTATGTCACAACTGCTCAACTATAACCTATGTCACTGTGTTAAGAAAAGACAGAGGCAAAGGGAAAGTCAAAGAAAATGCAATAAAAAGAAAATTCAATGTTCATATGTTGGATATGGAATTTATTTCACTCGTGAGACAGAGGATTTTTCGATATTTTAACTCGGGCTTTGCACTCGTGAAAATATAGAAAAAAAATCCGGGCCCACTCGTGAAATAAATTCCATATCCAGCTACAAAACATAGAATATCTTCTATTTTTAGTTTCTACTGACAGTTAATTACAGGCTTCTAGCAGGAAGAAATACTATGCTCAAAATTCTGCAGTTAACTTTAGAGCATAAGTAGATATACACCTTTCCCCAATCCCCATTTTTGTAAAAAAAAAACTGAAAAATGATACCTGTTATACTATTTTATTATAGATATGGTACTTCGCGAGCTTTTATTCCATTTCCAATAAAGATAAAAGAAGCAAATATGAACATTTTACTGAAAAAAATTTCAGCACAGTTTATGTTAAATTAACTTTTAACACCTTATTTATAGGCCTAGTATTTAATACAAGACTGTATTTAGGGAAAAAAAACCTAATGACATGTATTGATTAAAGCACAAATTGTTAACAACTTTTGTTATATTTGAACAATACCATATTCATTAATTGACATGTAAGCAAGTTTATTATGAAATACAAATTTTACTTTGGGTTCGTTGCCATGATGCTCTCAGTGGCGAATATGCACATTTTACTGATAAATTTATTAGCACAACCTACTAATAGTCTTTCGATATATAAATATATTTTCAACTTACAGTTTTATAAATTGCTTTATCATTATTTCCATGCTCATTCACACCAAAGTTTTTTTTTTATTCATGAAGTGATAATCGCCTCGTTTTTCTTTTTAACATCGGGCTTGATGCCATATGATGTTCTAGAAATTTCCGTCAGGATTAAGATCGGTGAATTACGAAAACGATTTGCAGATTTTCCTTTTTAATCGGTTATAAAAACTTCTTTTTTATATCACTTAAATGAAGTTTTGATTGAATAATTCAGTGATGACGTTTTAAATAATAAATAATTGATTGCTTGTTGTCAGTTTCATTAAAATTGCAAGTAACGTAGATCAACCAACCGTTACCACCGCCGTACTCTCTTATTTGCTATTTCAGGGCTGTTTATCAAAAATGAAAGTAGACTTTTCATTTAATTTACGATAATTACTATGCGAGTGAAGTTAAATGTAGTTTACGGACAATACCCCATACCTAAGTGTAAGTATGAACTCAGGTGCAGGCGTTTCCGAGTTAATTTGCAACATAGATTAATTTATAAGTATAGCTGTTGCAATTAAAATTTAAGGAATTACTGTCTAGTTTGTTGACACGTATTGGATAATTTATCACACGTCTCCATCTGACTTTAATGCTCACTTGAATAATGAGGGCCCTGTTCTTCATCAGAGTTTTTCCTTAAAAATTCCTCTTTGAAAATTTGACATTGTGGCCCCATCCAATCCTGAGGGTCAGGATTTGAACAATCTTGAAACTACACTACCTGAGGATGCTTTCATATGAATATGACTTTTCATGCTTTGTGGCCAGAACCTACGTCTGGGGGTCATGATTTACACAAATTTAATAATTTAATAAAGCTTTTGCATAAGTGTAAACTTTTCTCCCTGTGGTTCTTAGTTAAGAATTTTTGATAGGTACCATTAAATTTTTGCTAAATAAATTCTTAATTATCTTTTCTTGAAAAAGGATTTGGCCCTTCATTTGAACAAAATTGAATTCCCTTTACCCAAGGATTTTTGTGAACATTTTTATTTAAAATTGTTCCAGTGGTTCTTGAGAAGTTGCGGACGGACGAACAGACAGGCGGGTTCCAGACAAATGAGTTTTCAGCTCAGTTGAGCTAAAAAGAACGTTTACAGTATTTTGAACCGAGCAGTGAGGATTGTGATTCGTATATCAGAATTAAAGGATAAATTTCTGACGACAAATGAACATTTTATTTTTGTGAAAACACAAAAGACCTCATTTTACGTAAAATTAGTAAGTCATAAAACTCTCAACTCGAATAAGATAAACAACAGAAAATGATAATGAAAAATTAGATAAGACCTTGAAAACAAAGTTGGTCTTTACAGGGTTATTGTAAGGTATATGTAGATCAGCAAATTTTGAATTGTTTCAAAAGGGATTTCGATTAATATATTTTGTTAAAGAGTATAATATCAGACAAAGGCTTTCTTTGACAATATGTTAATTTGATAATTGTTTGATAATTGAATCTACACAACATAGGGAAGCTTGCATATGAATACGAGCAGATGTGCCCCCTTCCCCTTGCTGATCTTGAGAAAATTTTAATTTTTTAAAAATATTTTGCATATATAAACTCATATATATCTTTGATCTCAAGGTTTGCCTCGTCCTAGCCATGAAGACTTAACTATCTTAACAAAACATGGGATGGCTACCTTAAAAAAATTCAATCGTTTGCTTCTTTCTCATCAAGGATATCTTTAAAACATTTTTTATATATTTTTGTGATAAAACATCTACCCTACATATTGCGATTTTGAATTTACACTATATTCAATATAACTGCAATTTTCGTACTGTGGCTCTGCTGTTACTTGAGAAAGAAATTCCGTATGTCCTAAAAAATATCCCCTTTTTAAGGCTTGTCCTAGCCAAGGAAGCCTTGTTTATAACAAAGTCTTAGGGATACATAAGTTAACTAATTTTAGGATTGCCATTCCTAAAAAGAAGATTATATATCTCTAGAATAACCACATTTCCTTGGAAAGTTCTATAAATGTTAAAAGTTAATTCCATTAATTAAAGTCATACAAGACAAAAACATAGAATTGAGATTATTTCATATCTAGTTATATTTTGTTTTATTATAAATACGCATAGGGCTCAACTGGAACGATATCATAAATGTGAAAAAGGAAAAAGGGTAAAATTTCAAGTTTTGTACCAAGATTTAGACTACTTATACTGTAAAAAAAACAATGTCAGGCAATGATATTGGTAACTACGAGGGTTGTCCCAGAAAAACGCGAACATTTTCAATATTTTTGTTTCACTAATATTATAAAGCTAAAAATTGGCATGCATTAAAATCAACTTTTTTTAAAAAAAATAAATCACAGAAATTTCGGTAAAATATCTCTACAAATAACATTTTTCTCTTTAGTAAACGAATCATTCAAAATAGCTGTCACATCAACACGCAACACCGACGCTCGCGGAGTTTTTGAATTTGTTCAGGAATTGCGCGTATTTACAAATTCGTTCGAAGCATACATTCGATACTGCATTTAACTTTTTTTAGTTACCGAGTTATCCATTTCACGCGCACTACAGTTTAGAATACATCAAGGAATAATTTTTTTTTAATAGACAATTTCCCAACCCCAATCATAAACCTAACTGCTCAAACACTTAGCGGTGGTTTCCACGTTTGACGTCCAACTCTATAACCTTTTCAGATTGTCGTCATTTTTGTTGGTCTACCAAACACGTCTTCCATCGGATAACTAATCCATTCATCTTTGAACCTCTTTTACTATGTATAAACCTGTAATCGATACATGTATCCATGTCGTTTCTTCGTTCCCAACTCTTTTTCCATATTAACAGTCAAGCCCCGCCCCACACAGTGCTGGGTGATAATTTGGTACTCCGCATTATCGCTCGTCGTCGCCGTTTTTGGCAATATCTTATTAATAGTGCTTGTGCATAGAACGTTATATTTTTATTATATATGATGTTAGAGCATTGATTTTTAACAAAGAGGTACTCCAGATCTTAACGTTTCTAAAGATATGATTTTTGGCACATTATATTTCCGTATAACCTGGTAATAAAGAAAACATTACTATCAATGTTATTTTTAAAAGTCAAGAGATTGCCATGCGCCGACCACCGATATATAACAACCTTTAAATGTTTTTTTATAAATGCAAATGGCATTGGAACCTTACTTTATTTAGCCAAAATGACAAAAATATCATTTCCCAGTCTTATGCCAAAAATAAATAATTTTGGTCTGGAAGTTCTTGAAATATTAAAAAAACTTCGCTTTTTTCTGGGACAACCCTAGTATAAGCCCAGGAAATATTTTTTCTCGACACTTGTACTGTGTTACTCATGTTTGTTTTGGTAACACTGTACGTTGTTAACAATTGTATCTTTGTAAATTGGGTCTTACTAAAACATGTTTATCTCCATTGTTCTAAGATATATCTTCCATTTAAGCTCTTACCTTTTTTTTATTTGATTTATTTTGCTTTGTTTTTTTTTGTTTTGTTTTGTTTTGTTTTTGTTTTTTTTTTTGTTGTTTTTTTTTTTTTTGTTTTTTTGTTTTTTGTTTTTTTGTTTCTTGCACGCCGAGTAAAAAGAAAATGATTCTTTATGAAATATAATTCCTTCATGATCGAGGGGCTTATTGAATTTGATGAATTTGTTTTATTTTCGAAGTTTTATTCTACTAGTTTTGTAATAAGAAATTTTCAAAAGTGTGGGGGAGGGGGGGTGGGGTGTTTAACTGAAAAACAAATCATCATTTAGAAACACATAAATATATTTCTCTTACACCATGCAAAGGGGTTTTAATCATAAAATATCCAAAGCAGGATTAATTGGATAAACAGCAAATCAATTGATTGGAGAAGCAGCAAATTATAAGAGAGAATTTAATTCCAGATTTCCTGATCATTTGCCTTGTTGCCGTAGTTGTTGTAATCATTGTGATTCACGTTGCATGCTTCTTCATTTGCCGAGGTAAAAGGTCCCAAGGGTTCGTGTTTCAAAATTCTGAGATTCCACATACACGCTTGGACGAAACATCTACTAATTTAGGTACATGAAATGCTTTCATTAATAAAGATTAAAAATTAAAATATATATATATATATATATATATATATATACGAGGGTTTTCCCAGAAAAACGCGAACATTTTCAATATTTTTTGTTTCACTAATAATATAAAGTTTAAAATTGGCATATACCATAATTAACATTTTTGAACACTGACGACGTCAAAACGTAGCTCGTGGCGTTTGTGAATTTATTATGGAATCGTGCTTCTGATTTAATTCGACTCTGTACTTAATTTTCTTTGAGTTACGAGATTATCCATATTAGATATTAGCGTTAAAAAAAGATCGTGCAATTAATACCCGTATTAGAAAATTTTCCAACCCCGTTCATAAACCTAACTGCTAGTATAGTTGAAAGGCTGTCGCCAAGTATGACGCTCAGCTCCTGACTTTTCAACTTGTCTTTATTTCTGTTGTTCTACTAAACACTTCTTCCATTAAATAACCAGTCAAACCTCGAACCTCTACAACTAGGTATAAATCTATGTTCGAGACGTATGTGTCGTTCCATCGTTAACATCTCTTTTCCCGTATGAACAAGAGCCATATCCCGCTCAGTAAAGTACTGCTTGATAGATAATTTGGTACTCCACATTATCGCCTGACATCACAATTTTTGACAATATCTAACTAAAAGTGTTTTGGCATTTAACGCCATATTTTTGTCATTTGTGATGCCAAATTAAAGAATTTTTACACCTGAATACTCCAGAAAATAGAGTTTCTACGAAGGTAATTTTTTAATATTATATTTCCGTATTGCTTGGTAATAAAGAAAACTTCATTGACAATTTCTAAAACTTAAAACATTGCCGTGCGCCTACCACCGATATTTGACACACTTTTAATTCTGTTGTTACATGAATATGACATTACAATATAAAAATATTTTGTCAAAATAACGAAAATATTACTTCCCAACAGAGTGCAAAAAATTATTAATTTTTGTTGAATAGTTTTTGAAATATTTAAAAAGTTCGCGTTTTGTGAGACAACCCTCGTATATATAGAATACAATTTACTTATTGTAAACTGAAGCAGATTAATTGCCCTTTTTGAATGACTAGATGGATTTTATAAAGTAGCGAGTTGTTGTTTATTTGTCGACTCAATCATAACAAATGGAAATTTAGGTAGATTTTCACTGAACATTTCATTTCGTTACATATGATATACTGTTTATTGTTTGATTTTAGATCCTCCACAAACAATTCTTAACCAGCCGCCTTGCAACACAAACAACGAGGAAATGACAACAGAAAACCAAGATACCGTTCCTATTGTATTACATGAATATGAAGTCTGCAATGCTTGAACTATTCCAAGTGCTAGTAAATGAGCCAGGTCACGATATGCGTAAAATGATTTTTTGTATAGATTCATTGTTTTATTTGAACATATTGTGTAAAATATACAATTGTATTAGGCAGCGGACATTGCCTGTATAAACCTTCTCAACAGACCATTGACCCATCTATGAATTGTTCAGATTTGTTTTGTGTACGTATGTTGCCACCACTATTGAAATAACGACCACTATTGAAATAATTATTTCAATAGTGGTCGTTATTTCAATAGTGGTTGCAACATACGTATCTTTTTTTCCATATTTTTAACTACTCTTCTAGTTATCAGCTATACGGTAGTTAGTATGTTAAGACACCTTCATTTGTAATGCTTCACTTAATCGGTATGACTTATTTGATATGTACTAGGAGACTACTTGTTCATGCATTCAATCCTGAGACGTTAATAAAGTGTTAAAAGTTTTTTTTTTCTTAATTTTATCCACGCTTTGCTTTTCCTTATTACAGTGCATTCACATCTTATTTGTACATGGTGGCTGTAACCCGATGAATAATATACAAGGTCCCCCGCATAACCCAGCAAGCATTTAATAAATCCTTAAAAGTTTTTTTGCCTAAAAAGGTTGACACGACAAAAATAGTCAAATTGCAAAGTCTTATTTGACAAAGTAATATATTTCAGAAAGAACACTATTACTGTTTTAGCACTGTTTGTTATAATATTAATATTGGATCGATAAGTGTCTATGATTTGCATACAATATGATTTCAACATAAAGAAGTGAAAGTTAACAAAATTGAAATAAGATTTTAAGTTGATTTTAGTACTATTATTATTATTATTACTGTATTTGTATACCTTTACTCCAAAGAGAGTCTTAATTTGATGAAGATATATGGCATTACTTTTATAGCTCTATGGCTGGGGTCTGCATTTCCCGCTCCAGTATAAGTGTGGATCCGGAGTGTCAATATAACTAATCTAACACTGTTCAAAGTTTTATTAGGAGAACCGTCAGGGTAGCTCAGTCATCGGTATATGGTGACGTCTCTATATGAGTGAAAAATTCTCGAATCGGACATAAAACAACAAACAATCAATCAATCTTATTAGGATAGGAAGACCCGATACCTAAGTTTTAAGCTCACCTGAGCCGAAGGTTCAAGTGAGCTTTTCTGATCACATTTTGTCCGACGTCCGTCTGTCTATCTGTAAACTTGTCACATTTTGACTTCTTCTCAAGAATCACTGAACCAATTTCAAAAACCAATCTTGTCACAAAGTATCCTTGAGTAAAAGGAATTTAAGTTATTTTTCGAATTAAAGGCCACGCCATCTTTCAAGGGGAGATATTTACGAATTAGTTAAAAAATAATGGGTTCTTTTAAAAATCTTCTACTCAAACCCCTGGGCCAGGAAATATTAAACTTATGTGAAAGCATCCACGGATAATGTAGATTCAAGTTTTTACAAATCATGACTCCCAGGGGTAGGGTGAGACTACAGTCGGCGATCAAATTTTTACATAGGAATACATAGGGAAAATCTTGATAACCTTCTTTTCAAGAACAGCAAGGCCTCGATTAGTCATATTTAAATGGAAGAATCATCAGGTATTGTTGAATCAAGTTTATTCAAATTATGAACCCCGGGGGTAGGGTGGGGCGACAATGGACGATCAAAGTTTTATATAGGAATACTTTTGAAAAAATCTTCAAAAATCTTCTCAAGATCTACAAAGCTAATATTGGACTTTTGCGAGAAGCACTGACTTTTACAATCGACGGCTTACTTGGACATTCAAACCTGCCTAATGTACGGAGGTACTGAATTGATAATAGACATAAAAACCTGAGTAGTGGTTATAGGTATGTTGTTAGGATCGCTTACATGATTAACTTGTATGCAATAAACGCAAGAGATAATGGGAGGCAGAATAACATAACTTAAAATACCTTATTTGTGAAGAGAGGGGATTGAGGGTAGCGTGGTTGCCGTTCCCTTTCCAGACAACGTAATATGTGCTTTGAAATGGCCCATTATTATAGTTTAATTAACTGTTAAGCTTAATATTTATATCGCAAAAGAGCTTCCGTATGTTGTCATAGTGTAAAAGTAAGCCGTCGATTGTAAAAGTCAGCTCTTCTCGCAAAAGTCCATTGGTAATATTTGTATGGAATCATCATCAGATAGTGTAGAAACAAGTTGTTCAAATCATTACCCCCGGGGTGGGATAGCGTCATAATGGACGATTTAAGTTTTACATAGGAATACACTGATTTTTTTTTCAAAACTCTTCTCAAGAACAACAAAGCTATGATTATATTTCATATATATAATATATATATAATATATCGTATTTATACAGAAGCACCCTCAGGTAGCATAGATTCAGGTTTGTTCAAATCATGACCCTCAGGAGTAGAGAGGGGCTAAAACAGGAGATTAAGGTTATAAGAAGAATATAAAAGATATGTCAAAAAAAAAATTGTTATCAAGAACAGCAAAGCCATTATTAGCCATGATATTAATTCAGAAGCATCCTAAGGTAGTGTAAATTCAATGTGTTCAAATCATGCCCCCTGGGGTAGGTGAAGACCACAATAGAAGATCAAACGTATAGGAAAAACTCTTTAAAAATCTAGTAAAGCCATGGTTAGTCAAAGAAATATGCAAGCATCCTCAGGTAGTGTAAAACTCAAGTCTGTTTATATCCCCAAGGACCACTTTTATAATAAAACTGTTTAATTCTGAACTGATTTTTGCTTTTTCCTAGCCAAAGTGCTCAGATGAGCGATATGTGGCCCATGGGCCTCTTGTTGTTAGGATGTGTGAGCAATCCCCTTGTCAATAAAATATATTTTAAACAATAGCTCTGTCTCCATATTCCTCTGTATTTGTAATCAGAAAAGAAGGGATAACTCCAGCCTTTACATCGGCTTGAACGTGATGGAATTACTCTTCTCAAAACAGGATTTTGCCAGGAACTTTAGTCAGCCAACATGGAAACAGGGAACCAAGATTCACCCTGGCACTAACTATAAAGGGTTTGTCAAAATTGGGGGGGGGGGGGTGATAATGACCTTGTAATTAGACAAAATGAAAGAATGTTCGTGTATATTGCTTTTTTATGGGTCATTGTGATAGTCATTATCACCCCCCATATTGCCAGGAACTTTAGTCGGCCAACATGGAAACAGGGAACCAAGATTCACCCTGGCACTAACTATAAAGGGTTTGTCAAAATTGGGGGGGGGGGTGATAATGACCTTGTAATTAGACAAAATGAAAGAATGTTCGTGTATATTGCTTTTTTATGGGTCATTGTGAAAGACCGACTGTAAATTCCAATTTATAGATTTGCTGGTCTATGGAGTGGAGCTATTGACTGTAAATCTAAATTCAGCGGAACAGAAAATGTTATTTTTTTGTTACGAAGATCTTTTCATTATTTTTCAGCAATTTGCAAACTTATTCATCTCCTTTTGAATTTGAATACGAATTCCAAGAAAGCGCCGTTTTATTAAATTTGATCTCCTCTAAGATGTAACCCCCTTTTTCAACAAACAAAATATTTCCAAATTGCGATTATCTATGAAAATAGCCGTTTCCTCGGAAAGTTGTATTTGCTTAATAAACAAATATACGTGCTACTGCCTTTAAATCAATGAAGTTTTAAATAAGCCAGTTGAACAGGCTTTGTTCCGAGTTCAGTTGTAATTTTGTGAATAACAAAATTTTACTTGCATAATTAAGGTTGTATAAATCTAATATAAAATCTATGTAGTTTGAATTTAGAACATAAATTTCATTTTTCTTTGTGATGGTGGTGGATGGGGAGGGGAAGGGGTGGTTGTTGTTTGCTTCTTTGTTCGCTTAACTTCTACTAATTTGATTAGAAGATAACCTTAAAACAAAAAGTGCATCCGTTTTAAAATGTTTCATTTTCAGAAAAAAGTAATGTAAAAAGAAAAAAAAGGTTTACATTTTCATCAAAAGTTAGGCATTTCATTTTTGATTTATTTTAATGATATGAGGATGTGTTTAATTACTGAAAATAGTATATAAATCTTTCTATGCACGGAATTATTAATATGAGTACACCATGTACATGAATATGCTTGTTGATGCATTAATGCAATTTACATTCTATTTAGACTCAAGAAAGTTAAGCAAGAAGTTTTAAAAAGTAAAACTTTAAAACCGTCAACTACAAAACATGTCTTACCTAAGCTGAGGTACATTTTTTTTTTATTTAAAGACCCATTTAAATGTCGGTAGAGTCTATAACATAACCCAGTCACGGTTTCCGGGAAAATTATTTCCGGTATGGTTTTCAAACGTACAATTTGCTTTAACACCGAACCCGATTGTATTTTTCGTGACATTGAGGCGGGAAATCCAAGTAAGGAAAAGTTCGAGGTATTGAATGCCGTTATCCTTTCATCTCAGCAACTGTATGAAATGGGTAAAGAAACAAGGTAAGAATGTTGTATGAAGATAATTATGATATAGTGAATATGCGGTATTCAAGAAATTCTCAACACCTGGATAAAGTTTTGTAAAGATATAATCACTGATAATACCCGGATTCAATGAGAGAGGATGCCAAATTTAGTCGAGTGTTAACAGTTGGTTTTTTTTTTTATTATTATTATTTTTTTCTTATCCATAGTGACAGTTGGAAAGATCTGTTCGATGGAAAATCAACATCACTATCTGGGTATGTGACATTTTCCACAAAATTGGACAAGTTGTTACAGGAGTATGATTATGCAACTTCCTCTAGG
The DNA here is from genome assembly GCF_033153115.1 of Saccostrea echinata. Lineage (NCBI taxonomy): Eukaryota > Metazoa > Mollusca > Bivalvia > Ostreida > Ostreidae > Saccostrea > Saccostrea echinata. The sequence continues at coordinate 3,246,945 of NW_026889764.1, forward strand.
TTCCCTGTTTAAAAAGTTCCAAACAATTTGGAAAGGATGTTGGTAAGGTCTTGATGCGATATTTTATTTTTAAATGCAACTTTAGCAAAATAATTTCTTGAATCTTCTCATTATTGTAACCATTTTAAGCTCACCTGAACCATAGACTCATGGTGTCGGGTGGTTACATTTTGATTCCGTGTTTGACCTGCATGGTTACGACCTATTAAGTGGTTTTGACCTGCTCACAGGTAAGTACATGAGTAGCTGTATATTGATAACATAATAGCTTTTAAATTAATAATTAAAATATGCATTGTCGATAAAAAAAATCCTATGTAGACAAAAACAAAATGTGAAACTGTTGCAAGTGTTAATTAATTGCTTCAGAACAAAACCACTTGTGTTGAACATGGATTTATGTCGAAACCACGCGGGTCGAACAAGTAATAGGAAGGTAACCATCCCCATTCTAGGCTCACATGAGCTTTTGTGATTGAAATTTGTCCATTGTCTGTGTTGTTGGTGTGTTGGGTGTTGTAAACATTTAAAAACTTCTCAACTTATTCTCCAGAAAAGTTGAGAAGTTGAACTTAGAAACTTTTTTATGTATTTGTTCAAAGTAACCCCCCCCCCCTTTATCAGATTCACATTTGTTAATACCAATTTACACTGAAAATTCTTTTGCAATTACTGTAGACGTAGGAGAGATTGATAAATCCCATATCAGATTTGTGGACACACAGGAAAATGCTGAACCCCATATAGAATATGATGCTATCCCTTTCATTATTATGGGCAAAAAAATCTTGGAATGTCACCAGGGATATGACAGAGACAAACGAAACAACCAAAAGAAACAAAGCAAAGCAAGAGAAGATGTAAGTATGCATTATTTATTCTACTTCTAATAAACTAATAATGAGGCAAAGATGAGGACTGAGAAGGATAACCCACTGTCTAGGGTTTCACATTACATTTTATGAGAACTAGACCAGTTGGGCTACGGTATATCCATTCTCTGGGGAACAACATAACCCAGTCACTGTTTAACATAACCAAGTCACTGAGGAACATAACCCAGTCACTATACAACATAACCCAGTCACTGTTTAACATAACCCAGTCAATGTTCAACATAACCTAGTCACTGAACATCATAACCATGTAACTGAACAGCATAACCCAGTCACTGTTTAACATAACCCAGTCACTGAACAACGTAACCCAGTCACTGTTTAACATAACCCAGTCACTGTTTAACATAACCCAGTCACTGTTCAACATAACCCAGTCACTGAACAACATAACCCAGTCACTGTTTAACATAACCCAGTCACTGAACAACATAACCCAGTCACTGTTTAACATAACCCAGTCACTGTTTAACATAACCCAGTCACTGAGGAACATAACCCAGTCACTGTTTAACATAACCCAGTCACTGAACAACATAACCCAGTCACTGTTTAACATAACCCAGTCACTGTTCAACATAACCCAGTCACTGAACAACATAACCCAGTCACTGTTTAACATAACCCAGTCACTGTTTAACATAACCCAGTCACTGTTCAACATAACCCAGTCACTGTTTAACATAACCCAGTCACTGAACAACATAACCCAGTCACTGTTTAAAATAACCCAGTCACTGAGGAACATAACACAGTCACTGTTCAACATACTCCAGTCACTGTTCAACATACCCCAGTCACTGTTCAACATAACCCAGTCACTGTTTAACATAACCCAGTCACTGAACAACATAACCCAGTCACTGTTTAACATAACCCAGTCACTGTTCAACATAACCCAGTCACTGTTCAACATAACTAAGTCAGTCACTGAACAACATAACCCAGTCACTGAACAACATAACCCAGTCACTGAGGATCATAACCCAGTCACTGAACAACATAACCCAGTCACTGAACAACATAACCCAGTCACTGTTTAACATAACCCAGTCAATGAGGATCATAACCCAGTTACTGTTTAACATAACCCAGTCACTGAACCTTTATCTCAGATTAGCTCTTTTTTTTTTGTAGTCTGACCACACATATAGAAGAAAGCGTAGATTGATGCAGAACAGCAAAAAGAAAGCTTGTCCTGTTCGAATAAAGATTCGTCATGTTGTGAAGTTTTCAAGCTATTTAGTATGTATTAATTTGTATTATAGACTCACTAAAAATTGTATCAATAAATGTAATATGTAAATATATGTAAATGTGTTCAGTGTTTATGTGTTGATGTACGTTTTGCTGTATAATATTTTAAATGAATACAAGACACAATTTACTTTTATATAATTTAAAGCTTTCAAGTAAAGAAAACACACCTCATCATCAAAGGAAACTGGTTAAGAATCTTAAAGAAGACCTGAAAAATTCACAAGTAGAGAAAATTGAATATCATTTTTATGTACAGTTTCCTGATGTAAAAGATCATAGAAACCATCTGAAAGGAGAGGTAAATAAAGAAAATTATTAATGGTATTACTATTATTTATACTACACTGTCTTATGTCAAGACCTTAACTGATGCCTTACAATTAAACTACTTTTTATGGAATTAAAGATTATGGGGCATATTTTTAGCTCTACTGGTCAGGGACCAGAAGAGCTTATGCGATAGTAAGGTGTCCGTCGTCCGTCCGTCTGTCTGTAAACAATTTTTCAAATTGATACTCCTCCTACAGTTTTGGTCTGATTTCAGTATAACTTGGCACACAAGTAGACTTCACTAAAATACAAAATTTAGTGCATCGGTTTTTAATTTCGATGAACGATGTTGCAATGGTTACTAAAAATAGAAATTTCTGTGACATTCATTCAAAACGCTACTCCTCCTACAGCTTTGGTCTGATTACAATATAACTTGGCACACAAGTAGACTACACTATGATACATAATTTAGAGCATCGGTTTTTGATTTCAATGAACGGTGTTGCCATGGTTACTAAAAATAGAAATTTCTGTGAAATTCCTTTAAAATGCTACTCCTCCTACAGTTTGGGTCTGATTTTAATATAACTTTGCACACAAGTAGACTTCACTTTGATAAATAATTTAGTACATCGTTTTTTGATTTCGATGAACAGTGTTGCCATGGTTACTAAAAATAGAAATTTCTGTGAAATAACTTTTAATTAAAACACTACTCCTGCTACAGTTTTAGTCTGCTTTTAATATAATTTGGCGTACAAGAAGACTATACTGAGATACATAATTTAATGCATCGGTTTTTGATTTCGATGAACAGTGTTGCCATGGTTACTAAAAAAAGAAATTTCTGTGAAATCCCTTTAAAATGTTACTCCTCCTTTTGGTCTGATTTCAATCTAATTTGGCAAACAATTGGAATACACTACGATACATTATATGCATTTCGGTTTTTGATGTGGTTAATAAAAATAGAAATTTCTGTGAAATACTTTCAAAATGCTACTCCTCCTACAGTTTTCGTTTGATTTCAATATAACTTGGCACAGAAGTAGACTACATTAAGATAAATAATTCTATTTATTAATGCATGTTGCAAATCCAAGTGCTACTTTGTTATACGTACAGACCAGTAGAGCTACAGTCTCATCAGAGACTTCTGGTTATTTTAAATTTTATCCTTGCCAATAACTTTTCAACAATAATTGCTAGGGCTTTCATATTTCACATGTGTATTTCTTGGAGCAAGTCCTTTCTTGGGGTTCAAACAAATTAGACATCTTGGGATTTGACATGCTTTCTGAAAAATATTTACCCATCTTTAATCATGTTCATAACTTTCGCACAGTGGATTAGGTCCTAGGACTTTCATATTTTACATATGTATTCCATGTGACCAGACCTTTCTTTTGGTACCAAAGTTTTTTACATTCTCACCTTGACCTTGGAATTTTAGTCTACTTGTGAAAAACTTTAACCTTGACCATAACATATGAATTATTGGTGCTAGATCTTTCATATAGCATTTATCTTTTCCTTGCAGCAAAACATTTTTTCTGATACCAATATATTTTATCTGATGATCTTTACCTTGGAATTTTGACCTACTTTTGAAAAACTTTAACCTTGGCCAAAATTTTTGAATGGTTGCTGTTAAGACTTTCTTATTTCACATGTGCATTCCTTGTGACAAGGTATTCCTTGTGACAAGACCTTTCTTTGCATACAAACATTTTTGACCTTTCAACCTTCATCATTGTTTCACAATGCACATCTTGTTTGGTTTTATGTTCTACTGGTCAGAGACCAGAAGAGCTTATGCGTTAGTAAGGTGTCCGTCATCCATCCATCTGTCTTTCTAGTTGTCTGTCTGTCCCTCTGTCTGTAAACAATTTTCGAAAAGCTACTTCTCCTACAGGTTTGGTCTGATTTCAACATAACTTGGCACACAACTAGACTACATGAAGATACTTAACTCAGTGCATTAGACTCAGGTTTGATGAATGTTTTTGCTATAGTTACTAAAAATAGAAATTCCTGTGAAATTCCTTTAAAATGCTACTCTGGGGATAGTTTCGATCTGATATCAATATTACTTGGCTCACAAGTAGAATTCACTAGGATACATAATTCTGTTTGTCTTTTTTTTGTTTTATTTTGGTGAAGTGTAGCCATGGTTACTAAAAATAAAATTTCTGTGAAATACATTCAAAATGCTACTCCTCCTATATTTTTGCTATAATTTAAATGTAACTTAGCATGCAAATAGACTACTTTGAGATACACAATTGTCTTTATCAGTTTTTTTTTTTTGGCTTTTGATGATTGATGTTGCCATGGTTACTGACATCAAAATTTTGTATAAATCTTTTAAAAGGTCACTCTTCCTACAGTTTTAGTCTGATTGCAATAAATCTTGCCACAAAAATAGACTAAATCAAGGATCATTACTCTATTGCTGTTGCAAAGTTTCAAGTCCAAGTGCTACTTTTCTCTTTCTTTAAAAAAATTGTTATAAGTACAAACCAGTAGAGCTACAGTATCATCAGAAACTTATGTTGTTGTTTTTTTTAATTATTTGTGAATATTTTAAGAATAGCCTTTATACTTTTTTTTATAATTATACATATGTTAAACAGGCATCCAGTATCCTGATACGGAGACTAAAATACCGGTATTTGGGTACATAGCTATAAATTCCAGAAAATTATCTTTTATTTGTTCAATCTTTCAAATTATAATTATTAAAATTTTAAATTATAATTACAGGAAGTGTACAAAATGTTGAAAAGGGTAAAAGAAAGGCATTCTAGCATCCAAAATTGCTTGATATTATGTCAATAAAAAAATGAAAAAAGTGAAGTTATGTTTTTCAAGCATATTTTTCGGAAAAATTATGAATATTCATTTAAAATCATTGTAAAAATTGCTTGTAAAAATATCATGATATTATCGTGATATCTTGGGGGGAAATCGTGATATTTTGCGATACGAAATTTTTGGCGATACCCATCCCTACACCTGACCCATTAAATATTCCAATGAGCATTTCTGATGAAACAAATTCTTCTGGTGTCCATCATACTATCTTTAAACTATTTACATTATAAAAATAAAACATGTTATGATGTTTTAGGGTAACACATTAAATTGATATCCTGTGAACTGATGCAAAGCTGAGGTCATCAATGGTTTTCAAGGGATAACAATTTCACATGTTACCCTAGAAACTTATTATTAGCTCACCTGAGCTCAAGTGAGCTCTTCTGATCACCCGTTGTCCGTCTGTTAATTTTTCACATTTTCATCTTCTTCTCAAGAACCACTGGGCCTATTTTAACCAAAGTTGGTACAAAGCATCCTTTGGTGAAGGGGAAATTAAATTGTTAAAATAAGGGGCAAACCCCCTTACAATGGGAGATAATCAAGAAAAGGCAAAAATAGGGTGGGGTCATTAAAAAATCTTCTTCTTAAGAACCACTGGGCCAGAAAAGCTTAAACTCATGTGGAATCATGCTGGAGTAGTGTAGATTCTAAATTATTAAAATCATGAACCCCCTAGGATAGAGTGGGGCCACAATAGGAATCTAATTTTTACATTGAAATATATATGAAAAAATCCTTGGAGATCTCCTTTTCAAGAACCATTGGGCCAGATATGCTGAAATTTATGTGGAAGCATCCTGGAGTAGTGAAGATTACAAATTGTTAAAATCATACTCCTGGGGGTAGGGTGAGCCACAATAGGTATAACATTGGGGAAAGTCTGGTGAAGAACAGCAGGGCCAAAGTTACTCATGTGAGTGTTGTGGCCCATGGGCCTCTAGTTTTTTATAATGTAAATAGTTTAAAGATAGCATGATGGACACCAGGCAGTAATGATTTTCAAGGGATAACCTTAAAAATGTAAATATTTTCCTTTGTTATACCAAATCTATTTAGAATAAAGCATTTTAAAAAAAGAACCCACAGTAAACCGAATGGGCATACATTCTGCCCAATTTTGCACTGTTACCCTTCGTCATGCAATGTCATCATTGCTATGTAATGTTACGTGGAGGGCATACTTTACACATGCGGTAGGGTAACAGTACTTTTTAACAAATGTTTTTAAAACAATCAAATTTGACTTAATATAAAAGTATAACAATAAGGTTTGTCTATATTGTTCATGAAAAATTAACATTTTTTGTTTATAGACTGAACAGTCCATGAAACTGGTTAACATTTTGTGCGAATGGCCAGGATGGATCTTCCCATAAACAAGGGAACAGGAAACATACAAGGCTACAATATAGCAACTCTGGTAATTTTTAGTATCTGTTGCATGCATGGTTATCTAACAGCCCTGGGTTAAGAAATCAATTTAATTCTGTCTTATTTATCACTCAGTTTTACTGTTTATTTCACACAATCATATGGTGTAATCTGACTTTCTGATCAGTTTTCTGAATCCATATCAACACTTTCTGAAACTGACTCAATCTTCAGGTCAAGTTAGAGAAATTTATTAAGAATTGATGTTTAGATATATAAACAGCATGATATGTATATAAAAGCTCAACAATGAAGATAAGAGTTAAAAAGGGGATAGTATAGCCTGCTCTAAGTGATTAGTAATAGTTCTATAACACTACCAGTCCTGTTTATGGCAGAGAGATTTTCAGGAGAAAAAATTCCTATAATTATTTAAAAATTTTAACAGTTTGCAAAAGACATCAAAACAAAGCTGAAGGAAATATTGGAATTAGAAGAGGGTGATAAGAGGTAAATAATAAACATTGAAAGCAGCCTATTTACTTTTAAATTGTCTGCATTAAATTTATGGGCAATAAAATGAGATTCCATTCATTGGAAATTAAAGAAATTTTATGGTATGTCTTTCATAGTTTAACACTGTTTCATGCACTTTGCTTTACAAGATGTACTGTAACAAGTGGTTAAAATTAAATTAACTTGATCGAGTGTTATAATATTCCTTTTACAGGTGTTATGAACCACACTGGAGACATCTGCGATGGATTGACAGGAATGACTTGACTGACCATAATGTGATGAATAACTCTGTGAAAGGAATGGAAGAAAGAAATAAACTTTTTCATAAAGAGGTAACATCCATATGTACTCTCTCTAGATTTTAATGTATAACCATACAATGTATTTTACAAGGCTAGTCCTGCATATTCTTGCTCATGTGCAGGTGTTGTTATGGATACTGATTTATAACATGATTGTTTTCTTTTTTATTGAACATAGTCTTTCTCATGATATATATATATATATATATATATATATATATATATATATATATATATATATATATATATATATATATATATATATATATATATATATATATATATATATATATATATATATATATAAAGCACTAAAAATGACCAACGACACGAACAATAATAATTGTCAAATTTCCGGGACAACCTGTCCCTTCCTCAGGACAAAGAAAAAAGTTAAGAAGTCATAAAAACAAAGGAAATAGAGAAGCAAAAACAACTAGCACTACTACTAAACTACCAAACACTAAATGTTTACAATGTTACATGTTTAATTTTGAGTTTATAGACAGTTGTGAACAAAGAAATCCGGAGCGCTATGAATTGCGTCCGGTCTATCGGGTGTACTCTGGTGAAGTGTGATTTACATAATTGAACGAATTAATTATCGCTAATTAATTACGGCCAACAGTAAATCGTACATTGTCTTATTCTCTCAACATAGCGTAACTCTACATGATAAAAAGAAATTAAAGAAAGATAATATGGAAGGACAATTTTGAAATATGAATTTGGATATATTCTAAATTTGGAAATCGGAAAAAAGAAATAAACAAAAATGTGAGCTGTAAATATTTGGGTAGGTTGTTCCAGGATTACTAATACGAATTAACGGTAAAGTTTACACTATATAGAGAGAATGAACTTGTTTGTTACAATTCGGGATTGGGTCTAGTTCACGTTCATCCTGGTGAAGTCATTAAGTTTGTTAATACCATTAGGGCGGAATGACTTCAGCCTGTGCATCCAGAACTTTTCCTTGCCTTTTCTCTGCGCGTCTGTCCATCTTGGATTATGGTCAATAACCACTACTGTCATGTCCTCCCATTTGTGACCTTCAAGGTTGAAATGTTCCCCAACGGGTTCATTGAGTTTTTTGGTCCTAATGGTAGAACGGTGATTATTGACTCTCCTGCGGAGATCTCCTGTTTCACCAACATACTGTTTGGAGCAAACTTTGCAGCTGATGAGATAAATGCAGTTGTCTGTTTGACAGGACAAATTCCCTAGTATTTTGTAGCTGCGGCCTGTAACGGGGCTGTTAAAACTGTCTGTGTCAGAGCTGTACTTACAGAGAAGACATCTTCTGTCAGAGCAAGTTTTAAAGCCCCCGTTAGGTAATGGATTGTCCAATCTGGTTCTTACTACCATGTCCTTCAGGTTCCTCGGGCGCCTGTATGCAGCCAATGGGGGCTCCTTAAAGACCCCTGCCATTCGTTTATTTGAGTGGAGAATTGGTAGATTCTTTTGAAGGATACCGCTGAGGTTCTTAAGGACGGGATGGTATGTGGTTACCAGAGGGACCCTGCCGCTATTGTCTTTTTCCTTGTAGCGTAATAGGTTTTGCCTGTCATGTCCCGCCATCTCATCAATAGCAGTTTGTACGGTGCGGGCATTGTAGCCTCTCTTGCATAAGTGGGACTTAAGGAGACCGCTTTGTTCTTGATATAAGGCAGGGGATGAACAGATGCGCCGAATTCTGGTGGCTAGACCCTTAGGCACACCCTTAAATGTGTGTGGGGGATGACAGCTAGTTGGCATAAGATACAGATGGGAATCTGTGGGTTTCGTGTGGAGACTGAACTCGGTTTCACCATCAGTCAGGGTAGATGTAGTATCTAGGAATATGTTTTTCGAATTAGATACGTCTACTGTAAATTTGATAGACTGATGAAAGGTGTTGGCGAACGAAATGAATGCCTCGAGGCTCTCGCGACATTCCACCCACTTCATCTCTATATCGTCAATGAAACGCAACCAGCTAAGGGGCCTAAATGGTGCTTGAAGTAGCAAGTTGCGTTCCAGTCTGCCCATGAAAATATTGGCATAAGATGGTGCCATTTTCGTACCCATAGCAGTGCCATTAACCTGCAGGTAATGTTCTCCATTAAACATGAAGTTGTTATACTTGAGAACATGTTCAAGGAGCTTGGCAAGGGACTCGGTAGAAGGAATTTGTATGGATCTACTATCCCAGACTTCTCTACAGGCTTCGATACCCTCATCGTATGCCAGGTCGCCCTATAGTTAGCGCTATTGGACACCCCACGGAGAAAATTTCTGAATACATCGATTTACATCTCCGTCCACACGTAGAGAATTTGCCATCCTATCTCAAGGACACCACGGACTACATTAACAAGACGCCCTCTACTGGCCTTCCAGATCATACCCTTCTCGTGACTATGGACGTCACATCTTTGTACACCAATATTCCGCACGATGAGGGTATCGAAGCCTGTAGAGAAGTCTGGGATAATATTTCATTCACACATAATATTCCTCTTATAAAGATTATATAGGGCAGATACCAAAAGTTGTGAAAATTTTGTTTTGCTTGTAAATATCAAATAAAAGAAGCACACATTTTGCACCAAGTTAATTCCACTCCCCCTTTTCAACAAATTAAAGACAACTAAGTCATGTTCAGCATTCTTCATTGTACTTTTTTCTTTTTTAATAAAAAAAATTTGTCGATTTTAGTGGTCTCTTCAGTCCTCCAGGACATTACCTTAGTTTGAAAAACTGCAATAATGGAAAGCTTATGGCAACACTGGAAGATGAGTATGATATTTTTTTATTCATCCTTGTTGAAGAAAATGGAGAGGCATATTGTGTAATGTCAGTCAGGAGTTATTTTTGTAACTAAATTATTAACTTTTAAAGTAAACCATATGTCTCTTCATATCCATAATTTAATCATAATTCACATCTGATTTTTTCTTGATTTGATTGATCTCCATAGACAACTTTATTTTTAATTATTTTCATTCTCTTTTAGGACAGGACAGAGATTGAATGAAGGAATTAGATACTTTAAGGATGTATTGCTTGTAGAAGCAAGAATCATTATCGCTTCTGTTGTCAAGAACATAACATATAGAGAAGCTGAAGAACTTCTCTATCCATTGAAATAACAAATTTATGTTCTGGTTGATTGAGTTTGCAAATTTGTTATATTGGAATATTTCGATTGTGATAGCATTGCAAAAGATGTTCTACATCAATTGCTATATGACATGTTGAACAATATTTGTTTGCAGATTCTTTACAGTTATTATATATCACCATCTGATGAAATATTGTTATAATGTAAAATGGACTCTGTCAGGGCTGATCAATTGTACTTGGTTACTCTAGATGAACTCATAAACTCTGATAATTGTGATTTCATTCAAATCAAATCCACACCAGACCCAGACTGTTTTATCATTAATTCCTACTAGAAACATTAGTTTAAATGTAGGAAGAATTTGATAAAATTTGATGTATTTGACTTTGAAAATATATATTAAAGTTTTGTTTTTCTGACAAGTGAAATGAATTTCACATGCAGAATTCATACCATTGGATTTGGGTGTAATTTAAAAGGAACACTTGTGCAGCTATTCATTATTTCTTAAATAGTACCTGTAATACATTTGTATGGTCTTAATATTGTGTGGCCATTTTTTTTCCCTAGGATTAATTGATCTACGTTATTTTTATCTTTAAGTTCCTCAGTGACTAAACCCAATTTGTATAAAAATTGGGAGCAGAGCTCTAGAAAAAGGCTTAACATTAGTTTATGTTCCAAATAATGATTGTGTCAAAAAAATTATTTTCCTTACCACTTTTGTATATATGCCTTATATATTTGGAGACCAAATTATGCACATTAATTCATATTGAATGCTTGGGTTATGTTTCTCAGTGACTGGGTTATGTTCCTCAGTGACTGGGTTATGTTAAACAGAGACTAGGTAATGTTGTTCAGTGACTGGGTTATGTTAAACAGTGACATGGTTATGTTGTTCAGTGACTGGGTTATGTTAAACAGTGGCTGGGTTACGTTGTTCATTGACTGACTGGGTTATGTTGAACAGTGACTGGGTTATGTTGAACAGTGACTGGGTTATGTTAAACAGTGACTGGGTTATATTCATCAGTGACTGGGTTATGTTCCTCAGTGACTGGGTTATGTTGAACAGTGACTAGGTTATGTAGAACAGTGACTGGGTTATGTTAAACAGTGACTGGGTTATGTTGTTCAGTGACTGGGTTATGTTAAACAGTGACTGGGTTGATGTTCAGTGACTGGGTTATGTTAAACAGTGACTGGGTTACGTTGCTCAGTGACTGGGTTATGTTGTATGTGACCGGGTATGTGGAACAGTGACTGGGTTATGTTAAACAGTGACTGGCTTATGTTAAACAGTGACTGGGTTATGTAGAACAGTGACTGGGTTATATTAAACAGTGACTAGGTTATGTTAAACAGTGACTGGGTTATGTTGTAAAGTGACTGGGTTATGTTAAACAGTGACTGGGTTATGTTGTTCAGTGACTGGGTTATGTTAAACAGTGACTGGGTTATGTTAAACAGTGACTGGATTATGTTGTTTAGTGACTGGGTTATGTTAAAGAGTGATTGGGTTATGTTAAACAGTGACTGGGTTATGATAAACAGTGACTGGGTTATGTTGTTCAGTGACTTGGTTATGTTATTCAATGAGTGGGTTATGATGTACAGTGACTGGGTATGTTAAATAGTGAATGGGTTATGTTAAACAGTGACTGGGTTATGTTGTTCATTGACTGACTGGGTTATGTTGAACAGTGACTGGGTTATGTTGAACAGTGACTGGGTTATGTTAAACAGTGACTGGGTTATGTTGTTCAGTGACTGGGTTATGTTAAACAGTGACTGGGTTATGTTGTTCAGTGACTGGGTTATGTTAAACAGTGGCTGGGTTACGTTGCTCAGTGACTGGGTTATGTTGTATGTGACCGGGTATGTGGAACAGTGACTGGGTTATGTTAAACAGTGACTGGCTTATGTTAAACAGTGACTGGGTTATGTTGTTCAGTGACTGGGTTATATTAAACAGTGACTAGGTTATGTTAAACAGTGACTGGGTTATGTTGTAAAGTGACTGGGTTATGTTAAACAGTGACTGGGTTATGTTGTTCAGTGACTGGGTTATGTTAAACAGTGACTGGGTTATGTTAAACAGTGACTGGGTTATTTTGTTCATTGACTGACTGGGTTATGTTGAACAGTGACTGGGTTATGTTGAAGAGTGACTGGGTTATGTTAAACAGAGACTGGGTTATGTTAAACAGTGACTGGGTTATGTTGTTCATTGACTGACTGGGTTATGTTGAACAGTGACTGGGTTATGTTGAAGAGTGACTGGGTTATGTTAAACAGTGACTGGGTTATATTCATCAGTGACTGGGTTATGTTCCTCAGTGACTGGGTTATGTTGTTCAGTGACTGGGTTATGTTGAACAGTGACTGGGTTATGTTAAACAGTGACTGGGTTATGTTAAACAGTGACTGGGTTATGTTAAACAGTGACTGGGTTATGATAAACAGTGACTGGGTTATGTTGTTCAGTGACTTGGCTATGTTATTCAATGAGTGGGTTATGATGTACAGTGACTGGGTATGTTAAATAGTGAATGGGTTATGTTAAACAGTGACTGGGTTATGTTCCTCAGTGACTGGGTTATGTTGTTTAGTGACTGGGTTATGTTAAAGTGACTGGCTTATGTTGTTCAGTGAATGGGGTATGTTCCTCAGTGACTGGTATGTTCTTCAGTGGCTGGGTTATGTTAAACAGTGACTGGGTTATGTTGTTCAGTGACTGGGTTATGTTAAACAGTGACTGGGTTATGTTAAACAGTGACTGGGTTATGTTGTTTAGTGACTGGGTTATGTTAAACAGTGACTGGGTTATGTTGTTCAGTGACTGGGTTATGTTCCTCAGTGACTGGGTTATGTTAAACAGTGACTGGGTTATGTTCTTCAGTGACTGGGTTATGTTGTTGAGAGACTGGGTTATGTTGTTCTGTGACTGGGTTATGTTGAACAGTGACTGGGTTATGTTAAACAGTGACTGGGTTATGTTGTTTAGTGACTGGGTTATGTTAAACAGTGACTGGGTTATGTTGTTCAGTGACTGGGTTATGTTCCTCAGTGACTGGGTTATGTTAAACAGTGACTGGGTTATGTTCCTCAGTGACTGGGTTATGTTGTTCAGTGACTGGGTTATGCTGTTGAGAGACTGGGTTATGTTGTTCTGTGACTGGGTTATGTTGAACAGTGACTGGGTTATGTTAAACAGAGACTGGGTTATGTTGTTCTGTGACTGGGTTATGTTCCTCAGTGACTGGGTTATGTTGTTCAGTGACTGGGTTATGCTGTTGAGAGACTGGGTTATGTTGTTCTGTGACTGGGTTATGTTGAACAGTGACTGGGTTATGTTAAACAGAGACTGGGTTATGTTGTTCTGTGACTGGGTTATGTTGAACAGTGACTGGGTTATGTTCCTCAGTGACAGGGTTATGTTGTATAGTGACTGGTTTAAACAGTGACTGTGTTATGTTGCTCAGTGACTGGGTAATCTTCTTAAAAAACTAAGTTATGTTTCTCAGTGACAGAGTTATGTTGTACAGTGACTGGGTTATGTTTCTCTCTGGGTTATGTTGTTGAGAGACTGGGTTATGTTGCTCGGTGACTGGGTAATGATTTTCAATGACTGGGTTATGTTATTCAGGGACTGGGATTTGGTTCTCAGTAACTGGGTTATATTTTTCAGTGACTGGGTTATGCTGTTGAGAGACTGGGTTATTTTGAACTGTGACTGGGTTAGGTTTCCCATTGACTGGGTTTTGTTGTACAGTGACTGGGTTATGTTGTTCAGTGACTGGGTTATGTTGTTTCATTTATTAATAAGCTCGCAATTGAGAAAGAAAAAGAGAAAGAAAAGCTAGAACAGTGCAGTTTTGAGGGATTCACTTGTAACATATTGAAGTGATTGCCAAAAAAAAATTAAAATATAACAACCCATTTTTGCCAGAAAGTTTTATAGTCAGTAAGTTTTTAATCATCTTTTACAGTGTATTTCAAAGCTGTAAAATAGGATTTAAATAAATTTAGAAAACCATGAATATCTACTAAATTATGTGTGTTCATTATCTCACAGTTGAACAGTGAATTGGTTATGATTGATTGGGTATAGTATGTTGAACAGTGACTAGGTTAGGTTTTCCAGTGACTGAGTAAAGTTTCACAGTGACTAGCTTATGTTGTTCAAAGACTAGATTATATTGGTTTGTAACTGGGAAATTTTTTTCTGTGACCTAATGGCTATAAACCAGGGTCATATTAAAGAATCATCACTTCTTGTAAAACTGCAAGTCAACAAGTTAGGGATTTTTGTTTTTTCACTGTACGTGATTGTCTTTATGGGCGGGATTCCTTTTACCCTCGGAAGATTAGCGTAAGAAATAATTAGTAAGAAATTCAAGTCTTTTCTGCTGTGCATACACACATGCTAACTAGGTCACTAGTTCTACCAGTGGCTAACAGGCCATGAAAACGCAATCTATTAATTTATCATGTTATAACTATTAAATACCCTAACCTTCGTGAAAGTCATTCATTCGCCTGAATGTCCTAATATTAAGACTCCGATTATGGCTATTGATCGTATTATTTGCCACACACCATAGTGTTTACAAAACTATATTGCATCGGGATCGAGTATGCGTTATATTACAAAAAACCATACCGGAAATAATTTTCCCGAAAACCGTGACTGGGTTATGTTATAGACTCTACCTTAAATGTCATTCCAAGCAAGAAATGAAAGATTTTCTGATAGGAAATCGGAAGTAACTAAAAATCATATTCAATCTGCATAATTTTTGTACCTTAAATCGGTCATGCGTAACTTTGTTTACGATGCATCTCAGTGATCGCAGCCATTTTCTTTAAAGTACGAAGTAATGTCTGGACTTTGTCATGATATTATTTCACTACAATTATTCTTATAAGGTGGGTAATCTTTCGCAGCACAGTTAAGGCTGCAATAAGGAGGCGGGGCCTAATTTTTACGGGAAATGCTTACTATGACATCACACAAAAATATATATTCTTCAAATTACCACAGAATGAAATGATTTGCTATTTTAAACTGTTGGATAGCTTTAAACTACATCAATACTTACTATTGCATGTATTTTTGTTGTTGGTTAAATCCCACACAGCAATATATAAAGAATTCACTGATCGCAATGCACTTGTCAATGTGACGTCATATCGCAAACTTTGACGCAGATCGTATGCAGTGAGAAGCGGATCAAGTTATATTTTATACAATGAAAAATGTATTTTTTAATTAAATAAAGTATATTTGCAGATATATAAGAGGCCATTAACTTGGATGCGATGTCTATTTTATGATTTTATTCATATACTTCCATTGCATTTACTAGATAAGCGATACTGCCGTATATTTGTATGCAGATTCATTGAAGGGTAATAGAAGGGTCATAATAAATCGATATATTGCAAGGGCATACCCTCAATGAATTTTGACAAGCTTTTACGCATAAATTCAAGAGGTACCAAGATATTTGAAAAGTGCTGCGAACCTGATGAAATCTTGCAAACGAATTAATTATATCTATATTTTATGTACTTGACCAGCAAAATATTCAACATAAGGTCTAACAAACGTAATATTAGCAATTATATAGTAGAATCTACATAGGTTTGCAGCACTTTTCACAAACTACAAAGAGTGCTGAAAATAATTATTAATTAAACTTAGATTTTTAACGTGGTTATGCCCTTGCAATATTGGAATTTATAGATGACCTCAATACTGCAGGTAAATTTGCTATAAAATATTGATATAAATATATATAATTATCTCAAATCAGGAAGTTTGTTTATTTTCTTTTATTTAATTGTAATTAAAGATTTCCATGAAAAGGCATCTTTAAAACATGAACACTACACAATATCTCTCGAAAGTTTATGCTATCCATTTAGCTCTTTATAAAGATGGGAGAATTTTTAAGGATATATACTTAATTATATCTCCACGATACATTAAAAAAATGCATGAAACCACCTCTCTGAAAGGTCAATAAGTCTATAGAAACAAAATTTGGAAAACATAAACACTTTTCCTCAGTATCATGACTTCACAAATACTCTTGTATAATCAGCAAAAATACCTTAATTTAATTATTATTAGCATATTACGTGTATTGGTGTTCAGTGTATAGGATTGATACCACATAACTTTGCTTATTTATTAAAGTTTTTTTGTAGTGTATGTATGCGCGAATGCTTGGGATTTTTAGCTTTGTGTTAATGTTGCCTGTACTTGTGGATAGTAAGAACGATAAAACATGTAAGTTTTGAAATACTTTTTAAAACAAGTTATAGATAAATAAAGTCTAACCTATGTATTGCCTTCTTGCAATGTTTACCCTTTGTATACTTTATTTTCAGTGTACTTCTCGGATTCCTTATGTGAATCCTTATATTCCACTTATTATTCACTGGAAAAGAGTGACGAATATTACCTTATGTGGAACGGAACATTACTCCCTGTGTCCAAAGGGTGCAAGATAACTTTTCATCCAAAGGATTCACTACGTGTCTGCGTGGAAGTTGATGTATTCCACTTAGAAGACTGTAGTGTTCAAGTTAATTTTTATGGAAAATTAAAGAAGGCAACCAACATTTTGTTACATTATTGTTATATTATGTCTAAAAAAAATATTATTCGAAAAAGAAAGGACAATTATTCTTTGTGATCGATTTTTAAAATGTATTCCTGACCTAGTTCATTGATTTATTTTATCTGGTAGAGACTTATTTCTTTTTAGGAATATAAGTGCAGTAGAAAGCCTGAAAATTTTTGTGCATCTCATAATGAAGACATAGACATAGAACTATTAAGTAGAAGCACGAATCCTCTCTATGGATCCAATAATTTCCTGTTCAAAATCCATGCGCAGGAAGTTCCAATTTCTGTTCCAGATTGTAAGTACAAGATAAAACTAAATTTCTTTGTCATCTACTTTTTTCATCTAATATTTCTGTGAAATGCAAGTCCTTGATAGTGAAACCACTTGCAGGTGTGTTTTTTTTTCAGGACAAACTTGCATAATAGAAAAAATAAGATCATTCATTCGTGGAAATAATTATTATTATTATAATAATATAATGAATACTATTATTATAATAATATATTATAATAATTATTATTATTATAAGTTTTCTGACATAAAGTAAAATATGGTTATTTTAAGAAGAATTGCTGATGGTGATGTCGTAATTGTAGCCGTTAATGAATACTTTATTGTCTGTATAAACCAAAGATAAAATGAAGCAATTTCAAAATGTCCTTGGTATTTGCTATAATTATATTTTATTATCCTACTCTGAGCTGCATCAGACTGATTTAATTTTTTTTTTTACAATTGTAATATACAACGCCAGAGTTTGACACTTTGAAATGATAATTCAAATTTGCATCTCATTCTAAGAATTCGCATGAATTGTTGTAGCTCTGTAAAATTTAGTTTTTTTCTCAGAGCTCATAAAGCGTATTGAGAATCTGTTTTTTTTTCCTTTTAGATGTGTGGATTAATGTCGGCCTGATATTTCTAGTAGTCGTCAGTGTGGGCATATGTCTGACTTGTGTGGGTATGAGTCAGCGAGTAAGACAAGCAGGGATAGTTTCTCGGGGTTCTGAAATTCCACATACTCGTATGGTCGATTCAGACACTTCAGGTACTTTTCGGAGAATGAAGAATATATGAATTTACTGATCCATTTTAGTTGCTTATAGTAAAGGCTAATAAGATCGATATGGATAGAATTAAAATTCAAATGATTCTATGACCTTAGTTTGCTTGCTTTAGAATGATTGAGGGATCAATTCTAAAATTTTTGCTTTTTTGTTAGATCAACAGATAAACTCTGAACCAGTACCTTGGAGTCCTACAAACGAGGTAATAACAACAGAATTCACGATTCCGGATCCTTTTGTAGTGAATACAGAATAGAAGACGTCAAACGAACCTTATGAACACATTTTTACAAAACAGCTTGTGCTATATCTAAGATACACTTTAAGATATTTTTTATATCAAACAAAATAAGTTGATATTACAGGGATTTCAACGACCTCGTTTAAAAACAGCTTCGCAGCACAGTTAAGGCTACAAAAAGGGGGCGGAGCCTAATTTGTACGGGAAAT
This sequence comes from Saccostrea echinata, assembly GCF_033153115.1. Classification (NCBI taxonomy): domain Eukaryota; kingdom Metazoa; phylum Mollusca; class Bivalvia; order Ostreida; family Ostreidae; genus Saccostrea; species Saccostrea echinata. The sequence continues at coordinate 3,265,722 of NW_026889764.1, forward strand.
GTTAACTATGACATCATACAAAACCAACAATTCTTAAAAATACTACAAAATGAAACAATTTGTTATTTTAAACTATAGGAAACCATCAAACTACATCTAAACTTACTATAACATGCTGTTTTTTCTTTAGTTAAATTCCACATAGCAAGGTATAAACAAGTCACTGATCGCGATGCACTTGTCGATGTGACGTCATTTCGTAAAACCTGACGCAGTTTGTATGCCCTGGGAGGCGGATCAAGAAATATTTTCACAACGAAAAATGTATTCTATAATTAAATAAAATATTATTTTAAGATATTTAAGAGGCCATTAACTTGGATGCAATGTTTTCTTCATGATTTTATTCATATTTATTCCGTATATTTCCTATTTAATTGATACTGCCGTATATCTGTATGCAAGTTCATCATAGGGTTATGTAAGGGTCTTAATAGATTGATCAAATGCAAGGGCATACACTCAATGGATAACAGTAAGCTTTTACATATAAACTCTAGAAGTATTAAGGTATCTGAAAATTGCTGCGATCCTGGTGACATCTTGAAAATGAATTAATTATATCTATATTTAATGCCATTGACCAGCAAAAAACACAGTAATGCGGTCATATAAATTTGATTTTAACAATGAAATAGTATAATCTATAGAGGATCGCAGCACTTTTCAGAGACTACAATGCGTGTTGAAAATATTTATACTATAAATTTAGAATTTTAACATGATTATGCCCTTGCACTAGTGAAATTTATAGGTGACCTCAATACTGCAAGTATATGTGCTATATCACGTGTCTGCCGCATCACGTGACAAGTCTAAATATAAAATCTTATCGTCCTCAATATGTAGTTATTAACCATAATTACATTTGTCGGATATCTAGAAAGTACTGAAAAGAATCGCCATCCTGATTAAGAATATATTTTCAATCACAAATATTGCCGATATTTCCATTGCGCACCTTAACTGTACTGCGTTTTCGCAAATTCTTCTGTCGTTATAATAACCTTGTTTGCAGATACAATTAACCTATCGTTGGGTCGGGGTTTTTTTTGTCTGGCATTTTTCATAAATTTGTTAGGTCATTTTCCTACGGAGCACTCCGTCTATCTAATCAATACATAGGGTGTGACCGGTCGACAGAGGATTCTTACTCCGTCTAGGCACCTGATCGCACCTCTGGAGTTTCCAGGGGTCCGTGGTTTTGCCCTGTTCATGATTCGCTTTATTTACTGGATTTATGAGATTGATCTATGTTAACCTTTAACACATTGAGCTATTTGTATTATATTTATATTTTAATTTCAACCTTCGAGTAGATTATTTGTTCATTATATAATGTCACTGAGTAATGTTTATATAATACCTTGATTAATGTTTGTATTGTATGAGGGCTGTACGAAAAGTTTACGGACAATGGCAATCTTTTTTTCGTAATCAAGCATTTCAAGATCAGTACTTTATCATATGTAAAAATGTTTTATTGTTGATGTGCAAAATTTTATTCCTTATTATTAAATGGAACTCATGTAACTTAGCTCTTAAAATCATATTTTGTCACCACGGAGCACTAGCTTTTAATAGCATTGTTACGTCAAAAACATAACGAGTTTATCAAAATTACTCTCCCTATACATTTCACACACAGTCTGACGCCATACCCACTTAATATAATTGTTTATGCGACTTGGCATGTAGTTTGCTAACAATTGTTTCAGTTTCATAAGTTTGTTTTTAGTGTTTTCATTTTTTTACTGAGTAACTATTTTCATTAGCTTTATGATAAACGTGATGACTTCAATTTTTCAATCGTCAGCTTCCCTCACTTATGTAGCAATATACCCTTATTACCTGTATATGAGCTTTTGTCTCCCAGTTGATTCGATACGCAAGAGCATGCTTGTGTGTAAACAATTTCTAAAACGAGGCAAGCTATTGACAAACAAGACGCTGAAACAAGAATATCAACAGCCTCGTCTGAAGTCATCATTTCGCAAGTTTTATGGTCAATACAATGACTTTGTCAGCAAATACAGCCTATCATTAAGTCAAATGCTGACTGACATTTTTCATGCTACCTCTTAGGCCATTATTTACACACTGAATTGTCTGCGGATTTGGTTGGTTTATTCCAATCATGACAAGGAGCACACGGCGGGTGTGACCGGTCAGCAGGGGATGCTCATTCCTCCATAGCACCTGATCCCACCTCTGATGTTTTTGGAGGTCCTTGTTTGCTCTGCTCCCAATTTGTATTTTTTGGGTGGACTTTGAGCTTGAATACTGTTCGTTATCTCACTATTTGATTTTTACCACCGAACATGTATCTCTGCTGGTGGACAGTCTGTCTTCGAGGATACTTGTCATTCGGTACTTATTCAATCATGAAAAGTACAAAGCATAATGAAAAGATATTGGCAGACGCTTCGTCCAGTATAAAAAACCGTCACTCTTTTGAGTCTAAAAGGGACACAGATTCTAAGAATTCAATCGGTGTCCCTCGGATTATCCTCAAGGATATTAAACATATATCATATGTGCAATCCTTGGATTCACAGTTTTGGTATAGAACCAACAGTTCATACTAAAATTGAAGGAAAGTAAAGTTTGTACTAAAGATATATTTGAACGATTTCTTTTCCGATCCCATGTGCTCTATTTACAAAATGTTCTGTCAAAAGCTGTAAAACCTGTGATGTTTTGATTACAAGCTCTTACTAGTAATCTTACTGGACAGAGCTTCTATAACAAAAGTGGGAAAATCTGAATTGCAAATCTTCTTATGTTGTCTTCGGAATAGAATGTAACCTTTGTGGGCTTAATTATTTTGGTGAAACCAAGGGTTCACTTAATAAAAGAAGATCGAGGAATAGATTTCAAATTAACAACGGGGGCCAGCAGCTTCTATATAAGTATTTTAATTTACCTGGCCCCAGGATCATGAAGCATCTTAAGCTTAAGACAAAATTTTTATGTTGTGCTAAAATATTGTAGAAGTCAAGCAGACCAAACTTAAACTAATTTTCAGTACTGCTTTACAAAAGTGTTTTTTATCTGCAAATTTAGAGATTAATTCAATAATTATTAAACATTTTAAAGGCAATAGGAAATTTGACTTAAGCCTAAGCCTATTTCATGATCCGGGGCCTAATCATTCTATCTTGTCAATGAAAGTTAGAATTCTAGAAAAGATTTTACCATCATGCTAATAGTCCATCACTGAGTACACCTTTCCGTAAACAACGAGAAGAATCTTGGATTAGAAAACTAGGCACGGCCTTTCCACATGGTAGCAATGACAATGTCGATAGTGTTGGGAATCTTTCAAGCCCACAGTGTAGCAATGTGAATGTGATGGGACTTTCTAACAGTACACAGAGACGTCAACGCAGTCATGGACATGGACCGGTCTTACAATAAACTTACCATACACGACGTCTCCTTTTATTCACTACCACCTTTTGTAAGTAAAAAGTTTGACCTTCATTACATTTGCACCGAACCTTACTTTGTCTCTTTGATAGTTTTATATAATTCATATCTTCATATTTCACGTAAACGTCAAGGAAAGTCCATATTTGGATTCTTGACACAAGAATACAGGTTCGGATCTCTGATAATACATATTGCAAATCATAGGCTCTTTAAACTGCCAAGTTTCGCGGAAGAAAATACCGCTCAAACACCCGTTCAATATACCAACAGAGGAATAAATTATTTCATGGCAACCCTAGCAAAAATTTGATCGCTAATAAACTATACTAAGCTACAGATTACTATTGTACAGATACTTTAATACTTTGATACCTTGATTTACTATAATACTATAATACTTTGATTTACTCTCTCTCTCTCTCTCTCTCTCTCTCTCTCTCTCTCTCTCTCTCTATATATATATATATATATATATATATATATATATATATATATATATATATTGAACCAATGATTATTACATGCTCAGTCCTTTATACAGTGAATATAGCTCATAGGATATCGTTTTCACATCCATGGTTGTGACGTCACAATAGTTTTTGCGTGAATTTGATCAAGTACTTTTATAAACATCTACTTTAGTTAGTTTTATGGCTAAATTATTTATAAGCATATTGAATAATAGATTGTTGCATTAGAACAAAGAATATAACATAATTACAGATGTACAATTTGGATTCAAGCCATGTGTAAGTACCAATGATGCAATATTTGTTCTACAGATGCTAGTAAACAAATATTTAAGGAATAAAAGAAAACTTTATTGTTGTTTCGTGGATTATCAAAAAGTCTTCGATTATATCAATAAACTTAACTTTTGGCTTAAAATTAGTTCACTGGGTATTCCAGGGAAATTATTTTATATTATCAAGTCTTTATATGATAATATCAAGGCATGTGTAAAATATAATGGTTTACTTACAAAGTATTTAAAATTACGTCTGGCGTGTTACAAGAAGAAATTTTATTACATTGTTATTTTCTATGCATTTGAATGACTTTGAACATCACTTCACTTTATCACACATAATTGTCCATCAATCGAGCTTCAGATAATAAATATATTTTTGGTGATGAATGCAGATGATACTATTTTGATATCTGATTCTGCTTATGGTTTACAAAGAATGTTGAATGCATTATAAACATACACCATGGAGTGGATTTTAACTATAAATCATAAAAAAAAATATTTATTTTTCGCAATAGTCGTAAAATCCTTGAAAATTAACGTTGGATTTACAACGGCTGCATTGTAGAAGTTGTTAATCAATTTAATTATCTTGGAATGTTGTTCAATTATAATGGTAAATTTGAAGAAACACAGAAACATTTTTTATGTCAGGGTAAAAATGCTATGTATGGTGTAATTAGTAAAACCGGGGATTTGCATTTTAACGTAGAAACACAATTAGCAGTATTCAATACCAATACTAAAAGTGTAATGAGTTATGGAGCTGACGTATGGGGATTTCACAAGGGTCAAGACATAGAAAATGTTAACTTAAAGTTATTGTAAAAGAGTTTAAAAGGTCAGACAAAGCTACAGTAATGATACAGTATATTGTGAATTGGGTAGATTCCCATTTATACTTGAAAGGAAAAAGAAAATTTTGAAATACTGGGAAAATTAAAAAAACAGTGTTAATTGTATTTTGCAATTCATGTTATCAAGATATGGTTGAAAATAATGATGATTGGATTGTAAACATTAAGAAGGAGTTTCAAAGACTTGGTTAAACTGACATGCATAATAGCAATTGTATTAATAATAATTCTTTGAACATTGTTTTTCAAAGTATGTATGACGGTTATAAACAAGATATTATGTCAAGAATTTGTAATTCACCTAAATATTTTTATACCAACACTTAGTACTACAGAAGTATTTAAGAGAACCATTACTTTTAAAGTACAGAATACCTTTTAGTCGTTTAAGACTATCAGCGCATGATTTAAAAATAGAGAGGGGGAGGTATAGTAACATAGAAAGAAAAGAGAGAAAATGTGAAATATGTATATCAGATGAGATAGAGGACGAATTTCACTTTGTATTAAAATGTCCTCAATGTCAAGAACTAAGAATTAAATATATCGCGAGTTATTATTTTAAAAAAAAAAATGAGTGTTTAAATTAGTACAGTTACTGAGTTCCACAAAAGCTAAAAAAAAACTATTTAACCTAGGTAAATTTCTGTATTTTTCTTATCAATTAAGAAATGAAGTTTTAAATAATGTACAATATGAAATGATAAAACAGTAAGTGCTATTGTTTATGTAATTGCTAATGTATATTGTATAGCATATACTATACTTATCCTGATCAAATCTTATTTGTAAATATTTATGTACATATTTGTATAATTATGAGATGTAATGTCTCTGGTTCAAATAAAACATAAAACAAAAAAAAAATCTATTTTTATTTTTTAAAAAAAGTTATGACTAAAAAAGTTTTAATGGCTTTCTTAACTTAATCTGAATTTTCATTTACCGTGTAAGAAAATCTTACCATGCATATAGAGTCTGCTATATGTAGTTTCTCTAATCATTGAAATAATGTTTAAAACTTAAAAAATGAAAACTTTATAAATATTTATATCTATAATTATTAGATTTTGAAAGGATACTTTCAGAATAAAATAAAGTAGAAGAATTCATATATATACTATAAAGCTAAAGGTTCATATATCAACTATAAAGCTAAGGGTTCATATATATATCTACTATAAAGCTAAGGGTTGGAAGAAATAAAACCAATAAAACAATAAATATTTGCTTATATCCCTGATATTAAAACTTATAAGATTAAGACCAAATACAATGACATATAGTTTTATTTTGGACCCCCTATTCATAATACTGGTAACAAAAATTAATGCACAAAAATACTGGAGAAAGTTTTTTTTATCTTTTCCATCGTTTTAATCACTTAGATAGGCTTTCACATCTGCTTCAAAGAAGCTGGATATTTCTGTCACATTTCTCCTAGGAATACCAGGGATTAATTATTTCAGCAGTTTCTTAGTAGAATGGAAATGATTTTATGTAATTTCATTGAACGAAACATTTCAGAATATGTGTAGATATATAATAAAACAATAAAAACAAAGGGCAATAATTCAGTTATCTTCTAATTTTGAAAGGGGCAAAAATTCTACCATGGTGAAAATTATTCTGTTCAAGATGACTTAATATTGATTATTCTTGTCTAATAAAACGACACATTTCTTCATTCTGTTTAAGTGTCTTTGTATTTTATGTGTTAACATTTTAACAACCAGCCTATTTGTATTCACAAGGTTTGTATTTATTTCACATTTTACCAATGGCGGAAAAAATCATTCACGCGAAGCTTTGTTTACATTGCAATTGAGAGGTAGCAGCCATTTTTTTTTCTACAAATGAAAATTTAATTAATATCCCGTGGACGAATTCACACTGCGAAGAGATTTTCTGTAGTTGAGTGCTCTGTAGACTAAATCCTGATAATTTGTCCAAATAAAATCGGTTTTTATAGTAGACGCCATTATTAAATCACACTGTGTGTAAACCAGGACGTTTTTGTTTTTCAGTTGAAATCATAGTTTATAAATAGTTTTCGTCAGTGTTTATAGAACGTAAATTCATTACACGGCCCTTTATGAATTACATGCTCATTTCCTTTTCTTGAAATTTATGAAAGCTCAAAAGAAATCGAAAAGGAAGGTCAACGTACCAAAAAAATTTACACATTCATCGGACACTTCAGACTTCAGAAAGTCAACGAATGAAAATTTTAAATTATAGTGGTATGATGTGTACGCATTCTTATCATAATTCAATGATGTAGATTATTATTGTCAAAATATAATTTCGATGCCTATGAATGACCTTTTGCATAGTTTTTAGACAGTGATGATGGTTTGGATTTGGGTTTCAAGCATTATTGTATGGATTGTGCATGTGGAAAGCCTAACGGGTACCTCTGGTAAGTATATGTTACATCTATATATGTAATCGTTCTGAGAATAGAGTGAAATATCATAGTGATCTAATTTTTTTCTAGATTCATCATTTTTTTTATTGTATTTCAGTTTCCTTCTCGGATTTAACATGCGCTTTGGGTTCTACATTTTATACCGTTTACTCCAATGATGATTATCACCTCTCCTGGGACGGTTCCTTCCTATCAAAAACTGGAGGATGCAAGATAACGTTCGACCCAATGGAGGCGTTAAGTAAAGTGTGTGTGGAAGTGGAAACTTTTGACGTACGAGACTGCAGTGTGAATGTTTATTACATCGATGAAGGCGATTTGAAGAGGGTAACATAAAAGCTATATATCATCTCACTGAAAACCTCCAGAATAGTACAGCTATAAAAAAGTCTGTATAAATTGTTTTTAAAGGTTTCGTTCTTTAAATTACTTCATAATTTACTTTTTTAAAAAATACTTGCTCTTATTCCTTTGGACATATGGATGAAGTCGAACACCAAAGAAGTTTTGTGGATCTCAAAATGCGGATGTCGATGTAGAACTATCCATTCCTAGGACCCTTAGTAGTTCATCAAACTCATTTCGGCTGATATGCATATAAACAATATGAACCTAAACATTAAGACTGTAAGTGGCTTAATTTTTATAATTTTCCTTTTCACTGATAGTCTATGTATATAATTAATACAAGCTTTAAAAAATCGGCAACTGTACTTGTAAGTGTCATATTTAAATATGCCGACTCTTATTTAATAAGAGAACTATAAAAATGTTCTCTGAAATTGATTTCCATGACAAAAGAAAACTTCATATCTCTAAGGAGGACAGTAATTAATGATTTCAAAATATTAACATTCGTTGAAAAGTCTAAGACACAGTCTTTGACTAATAAACCGTAAAGGTAAGAAATAAACATAATTCATAATCATACTGAATATCTTCTTTATCGTGATTTGTCACCATGGACATTTAAAATCAATTAAATTATTCTTTACTGAGAAATGAAAAAAATGCATTTAATGTACAACAGTATTTTGCTAATTTTTTGAACATAAATGAATCAATAAATCAGTCCCATGTCTTATCAGTACCCAAATCTAGGTTGAGATATATACATCAATTAAAAATCCAGCCCCATATAACACTCTAAATTATTATTTATACAAAGGCTTTGTCTGTAAATACAGTCTATTAAGAGGTCGAATATTGACTGGCGTGTTAGGCCATTTTTTTTCAAACTGTGTTGTCTACAGATTTTCCACTAAATCAATTATGACAGGGGCATACGGCGGGTTTGACAAATAAATATGGGAGGCTCAATACTCCATGGCTCCTGATTCCACATCTGTTTTCAGAAGCCCGTGTTTGCTCTGCTCAAAAGTGTATTGTTAAATTGGAATTTTTAGCATGAAAAGTATTACTTATTTTCACATTTTGGTATATGAATTGTAAACTTAAACAAAAATGAATGCAAAGTAATACAAAATTATGTAATTTCTTTCAGATATGTGGATTATAGGTCTAATTTCTGTAGTATCGGTCACTGCCTTAATAGCCGTGACAGTTGTTTTGATTTGTCGAAGAAGAAGAACTCCAGGATTAGTGTTTCAGAGGTCAGAAATCCCGCACACACGACTGGTCAACACAACTTCTTCCGGTATTGTAAAATTATCCTTATTTTACTATGAATTTGACTTAAAATAATCAATTTGCTGTAAGTTAACGTCAAAGCTCTCAAATTAAATCTACAATGAGATCAAAAATTAAAAATAATCTGGCTGCTCCAATATTTCAGAAAACAAAGTATTAAAGTTACAATTATTGACAAAATAAATGAAATGAATTTACCAAGTTTCATTTATAACATACAGTTAGCAGTAAAGTTTCACCTGGCCACTTTGAACTTATATGTATATAGTCAAAAGCTTTTCAGAGATTTTCGATGTGTTAGTCCAAATTTTGATGAATATAATTTAATATATCTACAATCGTTCTGACTAATGTAATTGCTGTAGTAAAGAAATCTTTTTAAATAAATAGAAGGAAAATAAATATATTAAATACAACATTTTGTAGATTTAAGAAATGATTTCTTTTCAGAGCCTTCTCCAATGAGCTTTGACCCTCCGCCTCCCTATCCTACAAACGAAACAATGGCCACAGAATACCAATTTATCGTTCCTGTCATTGTGAATACACGATAGAATATTTTGAAAAATATGTGAAGATTATAATTTTAAAGAGCAACCATTATTGTTATATTTGCTTTATCTACTGTTTTATTTAAAATATCATACAACATTGAGGTCGTGCATAAGAAATACCATCATAAGCATGAAACTCTTTAAATATTCATGTATATGTTGCTGAAAATATTTTAACATTAGCAACATTGAGTTACGCAAAGTAATGTTTGTCGCATGTCATGGCCATATTAAATAATATTGTTCCTCGTATAATTTAATGCATTTCAATAATAAATTTTGTTATTGTTTTTGCTGTTATTTTATTTGCTTAATTCCTTTCGAAAATATTTCATTCAAATTAGGAAGCAATCTATTGCCATAGTATGCTTAAGATTCAGATTTTTACTCGGTACTTACTCATGGCCATTAAGCAGTTAGGAATCTTTTTTAGCCAACAACTACTGTAACTTGGAATCTCAGTTCATACGGTCTCATCGTTAGGATTCGAATCAGCAACATAAGGATTTACTCTGCAACTCTAGAACAGTGAGACCTTGCATGAAACTACAGTGTAGTATTATTAGTACATTTAAGTCAATGATGTATTTTCTAAACACTTAAAAATGGACAAATTATCTACCATTGTTGTAGTTTTGTTATTCAAGTCGAAAATGAATGATAATGCTATTTGAAATTGTGAACGATAATTTGATACTATATATATTTATTCATAAAGATTAAACAGTATTTAAATAACATCTATACATACCTGCATATCATTTCTAAATTCTATCATACGCAATCGAATTTCATAAGAAAAAATACATTAAAATTGAAACTCGTAATGACATCCTATGATTTTCTCATTTAATTCCTCGAGAATTGATAGAAACACTTGAAATATAAATGTGTCCTTTCATACCTTATATTCTTGTATAAAACATTATATCAAAAAACAACAGGGTTATCATATATGATTCGGCCATTTTGCGAACAGTTTTATGCTGTATATAATTTATTTCCGGGTATGATACTTTATATTGGATATTCTTAGAAGCAGATATCTATATAGATGGTATAGGAAACAAAGGCATTCCCAATGCAGAAAAGGAGACTTTCTAAGTTTATAGTTCAAAGTCTCACAGCTAGGATGGGATTTATAAAGAGTGTGTAAGCTTTCTCAAAGAATATGATAAATATTTAAACCTCCAAGCCTGAGTTAGGAATGTAATTCTGAGTGAAGATTCAAGTTTAAACTCATGTCCTCTGTATTTTTGTAAAAGTACGATTAATAGTGTGCGCTAGTAGACACATTCTACCTTTTGAGGCATTTAATTAATATCTTTTATTAGACTGAAATGTAAAATATATAATGAAAATATTCTATCCGTACAATGAATCCTTTGAATACTAGTATGTAAAATAAGTAGGGATGTCAATTTCTTTAATAATTCCTATTTGAATATTCAATGGAAGTATTCGAATATATTCGAATATTCGATAAAATAAATAAAATCTCGTTTATTTTACATGTACATCATCATACTCTCATGGCAGGTTTTGGGACAATATTTGGAAGTAAAATTGGATGTAGACTTTTGTAGGTGTACAATAAGGAATTCTACGTTTGATATTTGTCTATGTTTGAAATAAATAAATAAATAATTGACTTAAGTGTATACAGCCGAAATATTATTGTAACAAACGAAATCTATACAAGTTCAAACTGACGAACCAGCCGTCTATCCAGGGACATGATTGTCGTTTACTCTTTAGATTTAAATACATGGAATTAATTTCAATTTTCTGCTAATGAGAGATATAATCTTTGATACACTGTTTTGAAAATATAAATAAAACTTCCATAGACAATTTTGTTAGGTTATTAATTTCCCGATAATGATAAAGTATATGTTTGTTGAATTGTAGAATGTGCATGACCTCGACGTTTCGGATTATAAGCATCGTGCTTATGTCTGCACTACAATAAAACAAATAACTATTGTAAACAGCTTCAAATCTGATATTGATATCTTCTTTAGCTTGTTTAATCTCTCTCTCTCTCTCTCTCTCTCTCTCTCTCTCTCTCTCTCTCTCAGTATATTATCTCAGTTCAATTTTCTTTATTTTATATTTCAGTATTTGTTTCGAATTTGACATGTGAACCAAATTCATTATACCACTCCGTTGACAAAGGCTATAACTACTATCTTATCTGGAATGGAACATACTTGCCAGCTGTCAATAAAGGATGCAAGATGATGTTTGAACCAGAATTAGATAGTAAAATCTGTGTAGACGTTATTGAGTTTAACATAGAGGAATGTGGCATATGCGTTAACTACTATGATGAATGGTTCTTAGACAGAGTGAGATATCAGAGATATACGATAAAAATAATCTACAAATAACAGGAAATTTTCAGACGAGGTTTTCTTTTGCGATAAATTGAAGGAAAGTATCCATAGATCTGTTTTATGTACTTTTAAAAAATCATTTAATCTTTATTAAAATGTTTTATGCGTTCGTGTTATTTAAGAGTTATGGATGTAAGGTCACTCCCTCAAAGTATTGAAAAAGTTTTGGAGAAATATATGTAGAACTATTAAATGGTAAAGTTGCTGACAAGACTCCGAAAAAGGAACATTAAGTACTTTTCGGTTGAAAATATACGCTCAGAAAGACACTGTTTACAAGGACAAAGATAATCATAACAGTTCTAGTAAGTATACATGTAGATTCATTTTTCTATTGCTCTAATTTTTATTTAAATGTTTTTTAGGCAGCGTGCTGTTGCAATGAATATATAAGGAATTATTGTCCAGTTTGTTGAAACGTTTTGGATAAATTGTCCAGCGTTTCCATCTGTCGTTAATGTCCCTGGCATACCCATCAAATTCGACAGTGATTCCTTATTTACATTTATATGTGAATTGAAAATGTGAATATAAATTACTAGACTAATTGTTCACAGAACAATTAGAGGTCTTTCACCTCCTAAAAATTAAACTAATTCTTAACATTTCACTCTCTATAGCTAAATTTCATGAAAAAAAAATCAGAAATTGCTGAAAAAAATGATAATTTAAAAATTAAGTGACGTTTACGTATGACTGTGAACAAATCTTCAAGATCAAAGGTCAAGGATCGCATTGCAATTTGTCCCATGTTACTATGACTCTTAGTTTTTAAGTTATAGGGTTAAATAGTAAGTGCAAAGATCTAAAAGGGCAATAACTCATATAAGGGGTCATCAGGTCCTTTCGCACCGAATAGACTGAAGTTGTGTCTTAACTTAAGGTACTTAACCTTTCACTAGTTTTACTTTGTTCTAGTAGCCAAAATGGTTTCAAAATGAATGCTTGAAATACGTCCCTTTCCCTTGGCACCACTTGGTGGTACCACTACAGCCCCATTCTGATAGCGGGAAATGATAGTCCTTGGGGTCTTCTACCTTGCCCCAGTAATGATTTGAAGCACACTTCAAAGATAAGGGGCATAATAGCTGACCTTTAACCCGTCTATCATAGAAAAAGTGAAAAACAACAAAGTTCAGGTTAGCTAACTGGCCCTTTCTCTTCCCCGGGACTCTTCAAAAAGCTGGCAAGGGATTCTCCCTTAGGTCTTAAACCTTTAACTTGTGTAAGTTTGTTCTAGTAGCTAAAGATGGTTTCAAAATGAATTTTTGAAATACGTCCCCCACCCTTGGCACCACTTGGTGGTACCACTACAGCCCCATTTGATAGCGGGAGATGATAGTCCTAGGGACTCTCTACCTTACGCCAGTAATGATTTGAAGCACACTTCAAAGATAAGGGTATAACAGCTGACCTTTAACCCGTATATCAATAGACAATGTGAAAAACAACAAAGTTCAAGTTAGCTTACTGACCTTTTCCTGTCATTTGAACCTGTCAAAAAGTTGACTAGGGATACTACCTAAAACCCTTAACTTTTTTCCAGTGTAAGTTTGTTCTAGTGGTCAATGATGGCTGAAAAATGAATGCTTGAAATATGTTCACCACCCTTGGCAACATTTGGTGGTACAACTTCAGCCTCATTCCGATTTCGGGAAATGATAGTCCTAGAAATCTTCCATCTTGCCACAGTAATAATTTAAAGCACACTTCTAAAATAAGAGGTATAATAGCTTCTTGAAATATGTAACCTGTCCTTGGCACCACTTGGTGGTACCACTTCAGCCTAATGTTATGGCCGTATATAACCCTATGGACCCTTTACCTTGTACCAGTTCGAAGCACACTTCAAGGATAATAACTTAAAATGGATTAAATTACCTTCAAACCCTTATCAATGTACAATATTAGGAGTAAGCAAATTTCAGGTTAGCCTATTGGCACCGTCATGTTCCTAAAACCCGTCAAAGAGCTTAAAAGGGATTCTCCCGGAAGTACGTAACTTATTTCCAAGGTAGGTTTGTTCTTAAGCGGTCAAAGATTTTTTTTTTTTTTTTTTTTTTTTTTGAAACTGCATAATTTTCCTTATGCAAGTGAGCTTAACTGCCTCCATGTGTTTGAATTATTAAATAATTAAGTGTTGCATTAATTATCTAATTATTAATTATAAATTGTCGAAAATGAAGTATTAAACAGTATTGCGTCAGAGTACTCTCAGTCCTTTGATGTATTTCCTTATTTGCTGCTAGCTTCTACGGGCTTAGTGGCTGCTGTTATTAGCTGCTAGCTTCAGTCTATTGTTTATTTTTGGTGCTTCTAAACATGTAAAATGTAGATATAAGGAATGGAGTTTTTAAAGGGTCCTCCACACCCCGTGACTTGTGACGTATATCGAGAAAAAATACTATTACTTCCGGTTTTATATAGTTTATGCACTGACGATTTGCCTGGCACCGCCAGTAAGAGAGTCTTTGAAACGTTTTAGAGATAAAGGTTTGTCAAGGGAAAAGTATGTAGTAAACTGAAAGCGACACCCTAATCATAAACAATGAACACATAGCATAGCCATTCCAGCGAACGCCATTTTATCTAAATATAGTAACCAACCGGAAGGCAGCAGGCATCCATGTTATCACGTTTGTGAAAGATGACCGTAGCTGAGGGTAGAGGTAAGTAAGTTATTGGCTGTAGGTATAATACATATCTGTGACATCGCATTTAGTTTTATTTCACATTTGTTATGATGATTTATTCTTGAAATGGCGATCGTAGTGTTTAAGTTTTAGAAAATGCAACACGACTGCTTGCAAACAGTTTGACATATTTTGTATTTTTGGTGTTTGTGTCTATAAAGCTTACATTAAGGAAGATTAAGTAGTGTAGAGTGATTGTCCATTACCTATTCTTTATTATTGATGTAATTAAAAAATTATTTCACGTCTCACTTTTTGTCACACTTTATAAAACTCGGATCAACTGTTTGACAATCGAAGATACTGTAAGTAAATTACCTGCCCTTGTTATAGTTTACTTCACAAAACTGAAGTGTCAATTTGCATACATATACATGATGCAAATATACATATTTCATTTAATTTATTAATTATATTTTGTCTTCAAACCTACCTTTCGATGTAGGCCCAATGGCTTAAACAATTAAACAGAATTTTATTGTGAATTTTGCATAAATATGTCAAATATCAGATTTACAGTAAAAATGCTATTATTAATATTTATATTTACAGGTCTGAAATTAAAATTAACAGTTACAAGAGTGAAATATCAACAAAAAGATTATCCATATTGAGGTAAATATACTTTAAACTTAATTGTTATGTGTGCTTCTGTTTTGTTTATGTGTTGTAAAATGTAAACATGGTATAAATGTATCTGTTTCTGTGAAATAGTTATATATACATGTAGCACATATACATTTCCCCTTTTTTATTTCATCTATCATTTATTTTACCTATTTATATTTTATTTCATCTGTCATTTATTTTCAATTTCTTTCAATTTTTTTCTGTTTCTGTCATTTTATTTTTTGTTATATTTATTTCATTTCTTCTTTTATTTCAATTTTATTTTCATTTCATTTCTACACAGCATATATGGTAATCATTAACATTAGTTAGCTCACTATTTTTCACTCTATACCTGTTAATTTATGATCATGGAGGTTCTTTCCATTAACATTAAAGAAATATACGACAAACATAAGGGCAGTCCTGATTATATACAGAAAATTCACAAAAACATTTGCACTGCGCTTCGTGTTCCTTCTTCTGAAATAAGTAAATTTGCCCTACTTTGGAAAGTTAAAAAAATAGTCAAAGAAATAGAGCGTTTGAATAAATACACCAACAAGGAGAAATATGCTGCATATTGCAAGAAGAAATTTCAATTACCAAATTCAACAAAACAAAAGAAGACCAAAGAAGACACCATTAAGAAACCCAAAGAAGACAGTATTACTTATCCAGAATAACAGGCCAAAATAAATGAACAAGAAATAACAATTTTACATTTAAAGAGGGAGAATTCCGCATTGAAAGACCGTTTAAGGGGAATAAACATTAGCAACATTAATAGAAATTTGAAAAGGAAAAAAGAGAGAATTGAAATTTAAAAAAAAAAAAGAAGTGGAAGTTTAACAGCAGAATGAAAAAATAAAAAATAAAAAAATACAAAAGAAAATGGTGTACAGTGTAACACTTTTAAAACATATATAAAAACATTTAAAAAAAAAAATGGATGTTTTGTTGTCAGAAAAAGAGAATGTTGAAGACAATTCCAATGATGTTGTACAAATAGAAAAAAAATTAGATTTTCAAGAGATGTCAAAAGGAAAGCCTTTTAATTTTAAATTAAGGAATTTGTATTATATTTTTAGAAGCCACAATGTTGGCATTGTACATATATTTTCTATTTTTATATGGCAAAGAATTCATTATAATTTCTCTTTTAACCAGGATAAGAACAGGCACTAATTTTGATATTTTGCGTTACAGGTGCTGTACTGGAGGGATAAGGAAAGAAAAGAAAGTGATGTTTATGATTTGACTGAAAGGGAGATTAACACAGACATAAAAGAGGGCTTTCTATTTATCAATGGTAATGCAATTGCACAATTTGTAAAAATATTATTGTTATACTTCTCATACTGTTACATTAGATTACTTTAATGTAAGTATAAAGAATTTTTATTTTTTAAATACATGTGTATATATTTGTTTTCAGACACAACCAAATTTGACCACTGTTACGCAGCTTCTTGACCACATTTTCAGTCAGTGTGGATTGCAATGCTATACTCAACAGGTCAGACAACAATTAAAATACAACTTACAGATACCACAATTTGAGAAAAAGACTATAGGAGGTATGAAGTAAGAGTTATCTTTCATTTATGAGAGTTACCTTTTATTAATCCTTCAATAATGAGATGAGTTACTGCCCTTTGCAGCCAACTTCCAATTCAGCAAGAGGTCATCAGTATTAATTTGAATAACAATGAGAAGGATAACCAATAAAATTTCTTTTATTTATAACTAAGTTCTGCAGTTAAGGACCTATTGCATTTTATTATACTACCCTTATTTTATATTTAAATTTTAGGTGGAATAGCTACATGGCATGATCACGGATTGACCGATAGAAAAAGATTTCCATTGTTTTTAAATAGAAGGACAACAGCCCTTTGGGTGTATGTTGCATTATAACAGGTACCGGTATAACGAAAAAAGTTAAAGGTTATTTATACTTTTAGGCTAATAAACCCTTTGCCATATCATCAACAAAGTTTGTGTTGAAAGTTGATAGGTATGCGTTTCAGTAACACATATCTCATTGTGTGTTTATAAATTTTGATAAATAGTGTGCATTTCTAGTTTTGCTCATTTTTATCTGTCCAGTTCAGTAGTTAATAATGAGTAGCTTGAGTATCATGACGTATGCGGAGACTTACCAAAGTTTTTGAGTCCCGGGCAACAGGAAAGATAACTCTAAAAAGGAACTTTGATACCAAAGATTTTGAAAATAATTTTTCTACATCAGTGAATTTGATTTTAATTCAATTTGTTGTTGTAATTTAATTCATTAATGTTTCTTCTTTACTATCAGGAGTCTTCTTTAATTTTTTCTAGATGCATTTTGGAGAAAATGAGTTTTATTTATTTTTTATAACTTAAATTAATTTCTTAAAAAATATGTATACCGATAGAATTAAGTTTTTGTGGTTATTTGTGAGCTGAATAATATACGATAGGAAAAATCGAGATTTGTTGTGCTACGTGTGAAAACTTCATGGTTAAAATGTCTTGAACCTTATGAAATTAATTTTTTTTTTTTAAAAAAATCAGTATAAATTATGTTACTATTCCTGGCCAGTTTTTAAAGGCTGATATGCTTGTTAAAAGTAATGCTCGATAATATGAAAACAAAAGCTGGGGGTGTGTGGAGGACCCTTAAGTTTAGTGTGAATTATTGGTGTGTAAATCACACAAACTTGTCGCGTAGGCATATTTTTCTTGAAGCGCTTTAGCACCTGGCATGACAAATTATCATACCACGCTAAAGCGCAGTATTCAATTTGTCGGCAAGGTGTGATATAGGACCGACGACATCCTAAAATAAGAATTCAAATTCAATGCTTAGATGAAGTAGGCAAAAGAAGACACTTATTGTGTCTTGTAAAATTTTGAAAACAAAGGTAAAAAATCTTAAGCAAGATTCATGTAATTCATTTTCAATGTCGTAGTTTTATAGAATGAATATCAAGGGATTTAAATTGTTTACAGACATGTCACGATAGATCTATCAATTTGCATAGTTATAGTACATTAAATCTATCATGCGTAGCTTTGTTTACAGTGCATCCGAGAGATCGCAGCCATTTTCGTTAAAGTACGAAGTAAAGTATGGGCATTGTCGTGCTATTATTTTACTATAATTTACTATAATTATTATTTCTGTAAGGTGAGTAATCTTTTTGAATTTGATATCATAATGTATCCAAAATATCCAATAGGTAGGCTATGGTTGATATATGTTATTTATATATTTATTTGACCAATCTCTTATTATTTATAAAATTATCACAAATCAGGAATTATGTTTTTAAGGATTTCAATGAATTAATTTTACACGATACATTAAAAGAATACATAAAAGCAACCTCTTGGAAAGGTTGATAGATCTATAAAAATAATATTTGGAATGCTAATGACGTAATCAAAATCTTGCCTTCACAAACAATCTTCTTTAACCAACCCAATTTAATTAATTTTTGCATAGTACTAATAAAGTGTATAAGTGTTCAGTGCATGGCATTGATACCATTTAACTGTGTTTATTTATCAAAGAGTTTTTTTTTGGTAGTGCATGTTTGCGTGAACGACGATGCTTGGAATTTTAAATCTTGTGTTAATGTTGTCTTCTCTTGCGGATAGTACGAACAATCAAACATGTAAGTGTTAAATTTTTGAAAGTTTGCTGTAGATAAATAAAGTCTATTATATTTATAGCTTTCTCGCAATATTTAGTCCATTTGCAAATTTTTTTGTTATTTCAGTGTTTTTTTCGGATTCCTTATGTTCCACATATTATTTAGTCAACAATGATGTCAAATATTACCTTACATGGAACGGAACATTACCTCATGCTTCTAACGGATGCAAGATAACTTTTCATCCACAGGAATTACTAAGTGTCTGTGTCGTCATGAATTTTTTCCAACTAGAAGACTGCAGTGTTCAAGTTAATTTTTATGGAAAAACAGAGAAGGCAGCTAATATTTTTTTTTTATGTTCAGAAAATTGATTATTCCAAAAAGAAATGCTAATTATTTTTGTGATAAAATTGTTTTGGTTTTTTACGGTATTCATGATAAGGTTCATTGTTAGCTCAGCTGAGCCGAAGGCTCAAGCGAGCTTTTCTGATCTCACTTTGTCCGTCGTCCTTCTGTCCGTCTATCTGTACGTATATCTGTCTGTCCGTCTGTATGTCTGTCTGCAAACTTTTCACATTTTCGAGTTCTTCTTAAGAACCACTAGCCCAGTTTCAATCAAACTTGCCACAAAGCATCCTTAGGTGAAGGGAATTTAGGTTTGTTGACTAGAAGTGCCACGCTCTCTCTCAAGAAGAGAAAATTTAGAATTCGTGAAAATTTGGTGCATCTTTTAAAAATCGTCATCTCAAGAACTATTTGACTAGAAACGATGACACTTTATTACATACTGTAGTCTTATTTGTACATATCATGACCCCCGGGGGTAGGGCGGGCCACAAAAGGGTTCAATGTTTTACATAGGGAAATATAGAAAATATCTTCAAAAATCGTCTTTTCAAGAACAGCAATGTCATTAATAGTCATATTAATATAGAAGCATCCTCAGGTAAGGTAGATTTAATTTGTTGAAATCATGATCCTTGGGGATAGGGTAAGGCCACATCAGGGGGTCGAATTTTAACATAGGAATATATAGGAAACATCTTTAGAAGTCTTCTTCTCGAGAACATCTAGGCCATTATTAGTCTTATTAATATAGATGCATTCTCAGGCAGGGTAGATTCAAGTTTGTTAAATGGTGTATCCTGATTTATTTGGACGAAGGGGCGGAGACTCATGCTTCGCACTCGTCACCGCCCTTAATAATAAATAATGTATAATAAATATACAATAACTATTACTTGTAAAGGGCTTAATTTCAGATAAATGTGTAAATTACTTGATTATCTCGGGTTGTACATAATCCTGTATTTTATATTCATTATCGGGAAATTAGTTATTTACCTAGAAAAATTGTCTATGGAAATATTTGTTTACATTGTATCAAAGATTATAATCATACATGTATCATTCTCTTATTAGGCAGATAATTGTAATTTATTACACGTATTGAAATCTGAACAGTATAACCGTTAAGACTATCTTGCTTTTCGTAAGACGACTGGTTCCTCAGTTGGAGCTACTATAAATACACATGTTTCATTTGTTAAAATTATACTTTTCTACGTTTAAATCAATTATCTATTTCAGACATTGGCAAATGTCAAATGGAATTTCTTATTGTACACCTACAAAAGTCTTCGTACCATTTTTCTTCCATTATAAGTATACCTACGCTAAACCTTTCATGTGAGTAGGATGATGCATTTTTAAAATAAAACAGATTTTATTTATTTTATCGAATATTCGAATATATTCGAATACTTTCATTGAATATTCGAATATGAATTATTGACAAAATTGACATCCCTAATAGAAATATAAAGGAAATGTCTTTAAAAATCTTATTTTCAAGAACAGATAAGCAATTATTAGTCATATTTATACATAAACAACCTTAGGTATTGTAGACTCAAGTTTGTTCAAATCATAACTCCCCGGGATATGCTGCGGCCACAACAGAGGATCGAAGTTTTGCATAAGAATATATAGCAAACATCTTGAAAAACTTTTTCTCAAGAGCACTTAAGCAATTATAAGTCATATAGATAAAGAAGCATCCTCAGGTAGTGTAGATTCAAGTTTCTTACAAACATGACTCAGGGGTAGAGTGGGGCTAAAATTGGCAATCAAATTTAACATAGGAAGGTTCTAGAACAGCAAAGCCATGATAATATATACATGAATTGATATGAAACATCCTCCTGAAGTGTAAATTCAAGTTCCCCCACACCCCTACCATCGTAAACGTTTCAATACTGAACAGATATCTGCATGTGCTTAGATGAGCGATGTGGCCCATGGGTCTCTTGTTTTATATATCATGGAAACGCGTTTCGTTTTAGAAGCTTAAATGCAATAGCAAGCCTATACATTTTTGTGGATCTCAGTATCAAGAGATAGCTGTAGAATTGATCAGCAGAAGCACGAATCCCCTCTATGGATCCAATTTTTTTCGGTTTAAAATTTTAAGTATTTTGTTAATGTTGACTGAAGTTGTGGATAGTGAAAACGAGAACGATAAAACATGTAAGTGTTAAAATTTATTTTAATTAATTATGCTGTTAATTAATAAAGTCTGTCATATCCATTGCTTTCTCGTATTGTTTATTCAATTTGTATACCCTTATTTCAGTGTTCTTTTCCAATTCCTTATGTTCCACATATCATTCAGTCTATGAGGGTGAAGAATATTATCTAACATGGAACGGAACATTACTTCCTATGTCTAAAGGGTGCAAGATAACTTTTTTCCCAAAGGATCCACTAAGCGTCTGTGTAGAAGTGGAATTTTTTCACCTAGAAGACTGTAGCGTTCACGTCAATTTTCATGGAAAAATAGAGAAGGCAACCAATATTTGTTTCATTTTTGTTCAGAAAAATGATTATTAAAAATAGAAATGATATTATTTTTGTGATCAATTTGTTTTAACGTTATTTCTGACTTGGTTCATTGTGTTATATTCCTCGTGGGAATTCGTTTCTTTTTAGACGTATAAATGCAGTGGAAAGCCTGACAATTTTTGTGGATCTCAGAATGAAGCTATAGATATAGAACTATTCAGTAGAAGCACGAATCCTCTCTATGGATCCAATTCTTTTCGGTTTAAAATCCATACACAAGTTCCAATTTCTGTTCTGGATTGTAAGTACACCAATTAATTGTTCTTTTCATCTACTTTTCTTCACCTATTCATAAAATGCAACTCCTTGCATTGGTGCTGAAACTATTTGTAGGTTTTTAAGAATAAACTCCATGATAAGAAAAGAATATCATTCAATTACATTTATGGTAATCATTAGTTTCTAACATAAAGTAAAACATGCTTTTTTCAGGAAGATCTGCTTATGATGATGTAGTACATGAAGCCAGTAATGAATATTTTACTGTCTTAATGAAACAAAGATAAATGAAGCAATTTCAACAAGTGTATTGATGTTTGCAATAATAATTGTAATATTATTCTCCATTGAACTGCAACAGACTGATTTGATTTTTACAATTGCAACACATTAAGCCAGAGTTTTACAATTTGAGCTGACAGTTTTATTTCCTTCTCATTCAAAGAGTGCGCATGGTTTGTTGCAGTCCTGTTTAGTATTTTTTTAGGAGAGACAAAGAGCTTACAAAGTGCCTTGAGAATCTGTTTTTCCTTATAGACGTGTGGATTAATGTCGGCCTTATATCTCTAATAGTCGTCATTGTGGGGATAAGTCTGGCTTACTTCGGCTTGAGTCGGCGAGCTAGAAAATCAGGAATAGTTTTTCGGAGGTCTGAAATTCCACATACTCGTATGGTCGATTCAGAAACTTTGGGTATTCTACATTTTTTATTTTATGGAAAGTATATTTATTTCATAATCTATTTGAGTCGTCTATGTTAAAGATTTTTTCGACTGTAGATTTAATAAATCAATAAGAATCTCTCACAATGACCCACAGCAATTCTCTGTTCTTGCTAAAACAGAAAGGAGTAAAATTCAATGATTCTGTGGCCTTGAATATGCTTGCTTTAGAATGAAGGAGGGATCAATTCTAGAATTCTTTTTTGCTAGATCAACCACAGATAAACTCTGACCCAGTACCTTGGAATCCTACAAATGAAGTACTGACCACAGATTTCACGATTCCGGATCCTCGTGCAGTGAATACAGAATAGAAGACGATAAATGATCCTTCTGAAGACGATTTTATTATAATAAAATACCTGAAATTATGTCTATGTTACATGTTAAGATATTTTAATATGATACCAATTAAGTTGATGTTACAGCTGCAGGGATTTCAACAATCCCGTTTAAAGTCAACTTTTTGCAAGTTCTCCTGTAGTTATAATGAACTTTTTGCAATACAATTACAGGGTTCTCCATCATTTCAAATTTAACTGTGGCGCAAGACAAACGCAAAGTGCTAATTTTCGCGGTCATTTCGCGATTGAATTCGCGAAGGAACCACGAAATGAGTTAAAAACACAAACAGTGATTCAGTAGTTTTAAACAAAAAGGACATTTATTATTTGGCAAATAATAATTTCAATAATAACTGTAAAATAAATAAATTAATCGATATCGATTAAACATAGTGCAAAACAAAAATTAGGATTGTCCAAAAAACATTTAGATATGTTTACTGTGAAAAAGACCCTCTCCACCCAACACATAAGTACTAATGAAGAAACAAATATTTGCTTATAGAATCTAAAATTAACAGTACCAGTAGTATCTTGTTTTAAGCATAAATGAAACATGTGGAGATAACGAAGCATTTAACTCTACAGTGTTTATTAAAGGACAGAGGAAATTCTGGTAGGTCACACACTCAGGCTTACATCAGATCTATGCATTTGTAATTATTGGTCTGAAGACTAAAGCATCTTTAAATTTGTAGTTTAAAAACACTTCTTAACAAGCAGTTTAGAGAAATAAGATAATATTTTCGTGGATGTATTGCTAATTTTTCAACATTACAAAAATACATACGACGATACACGTACGATGTTTTGACTCGCTTTGCCGATGGAATTTTGGAGACGCGGATATCTTTAGCATGTTTAGAACTACTGCATTAAAGCATGAATTAATTGATATTGAAAAAAAAAATCTTTTGTGATTATCGTGAAGTGTGAAAAAAATGGCTTGTCTCTTTTCATTCATGTGTCCAGTGAGGTATAGAAGATGATTGTGCAAACCAAACAATGGGCCCTAATTAGAGTAAATTAACAGTTTTACCATAAGAAACGAAACTGCATAACTTAGAGGTTCTTTTGATTTAAAAATTTATATATTTTTATCGTACTGACGACGAAAATCTTACTGTGGCGCTAATATTTGACAGTGGCGGAACTGTGGCGCTGGCTTTTTAACTGTGGCGCTACAGAATTTAACTGTGGCCGGGCCGCCACGTTAAACGGCCCATGGAGAACTCTGCAATTAGCCTACCGTTGGGTCCCGTTTTATACTATTTGTTAGATCATTTTTCCATGCAGTACTCTGTCTACCTGATTAATACATAGGGTTCATGGCAAATGTGACCGGTCGTCAGGGGATTCTTTCTCCTCCTAGGCACCTGATTCCATCTCTTCTTTTCTAAGGGGCCCGTTTTTCCTTTGTTCATGGTTTTATTTACTGGAAATATGAGGTACCTTTTACACATTGAGCTATGTTTATTATCCCCTTTGCAACGGAGTTGGAGGGAATATAGTAACGCGCTTGTATGTGTGTGTTTGTGTGTCTGTGTGTTAGTTTGTCCTTGTGCGAAGCGGAGGTGACGTAATTTGCATAGGGATCGATGTCTTGGTTTATACATGTAGATATGCTCTTTGCGAGGGGATGCTCCGCTCTGCGGTGCCCTAGCTTGTTATATATTTATATTACAATTTCAGCTTTCGAGTACACTACTCATTCATTATAAAATTTCACTGTGTTACTTTTTAATAATACATCGAGCTATGTATGTTTTGTACAAGGGCTGTACGAAAAATTCACGGACGGTGTCAATCTATTTCATAATCAAGCAAGATAAATATATTAACATATGTGAATATTTTTAATGTTGATGTTGATGTGCAGAGTTTTTTTTCCACATGATTAAATGGAACACAACCGTAAAACACCAATTTTTCTTTCCATTAAGTTAATTTGTTAACTACAGTGTATTACACCCCCTGCTCCATTTCCACAAATGAACAGCTCACGTTTAACGCATTTCTTTTTTTTTCCCAAGTGCAACAAAAAATTGATAGATGGCACTCCTTCATGGCACCTTATCCCACCTCGAATGCTTTTTAGAAGTTCGTATTTGCTCTGCTCCAAATGTATATATTGTTTCAATGGACGTCTTAGCTTGATGACTGTTCGTTAACTTCATATTTCATTGCTAGTCTCTGCTCCATGGATTCTATGACGTCATTCTACTTTTTTTTAATGCGGACTATCTGTTTTCTGAAATTGATTTTATTTCATCAAATCAAAATATTTAATCAAAATTTGGCATATAAAATAGTGTAACATTTCCTACTTTGAATATGTAGTTTTTTCGTTTTGTTCAATTTTTTAGAGAAATAACTACAAAAATCAAGTGCAGCGTTTGTAAAGTAATAAATTTTGACCTGCTCAATGATCCGAATTTCGCAGTTTAAAACTTTGATTAAGTTTGAAATATATCATGATATATTTAAAAATTTATTATTAAAACGTTACCAAAGTTGGATACAATATAATGTGAGTAAAAGATTTAGGATTAAAGTCCGCGAATTCTCCAAATAGCCCTCGTACATTGATCGTTGTTTATACTATACATTGAGCTATGTTTGTACGTATATTAGAATGTATATATGCTTATATTACACAATAAGGTGTTTTTGGTGAACATTGAATCTATATGTTGATATTATACATTAAGGTGTATTTATAATATACATTTTGCTGAGCTTATATTTTACACATTAAGATATATTATACACAGAGTTATAGCGCTATTGTCTCCAATAGCATAGTTATGTTTCTTCTGTTTCATAAACTGCCATTTAAATGTCCAGGCTTTACATCAGGTAGAAAAATGATTTCTTACTAAGATTTCCTAAAACAACACATCCTATTCTTTTATGAAAGGTTTTCGTGTACAGGGCTAAAATAATTACAACAATTAAAAGCCTCATTTTTAAAGATGTCCTGTTAACAAAACATTTTCCTATCATGATATTTTCTAATGAACAGTATCTTAAGATTATCTACATAAACATGCATACTTTATAATTATTTGGAGGTTTTGACACAACATTAAATTAAGTAATATAGGCATGTCCTCAACTTTGTATTTGTACTCTTGAAATATATTTTTAATAAATATTTTTTTTTATAAAAATGTTTTAAAGGGGCAAAAGGAAAGTGTTCGTGTTTGTTTTATTCAGAAGTTATGAACAATTTCTAAAACGAGGTAAATTATTGACAAACAAATTGATGAAACAAGAATATCAGCAGTCTCGTTTAAAGCCATCAGTTCGTAAGTTCTATGGTCGATATAATGACCTTGTCAGCAAATACAATCTTTCATTAAGTCAAATGCTGACTGACTTTTTTTCAAACTAATTGTTAGGCTATTATTTACACACTGAATTGTCGACAGATTTTCCCCTTATTTTCCCGATCATGACAAGGAACACAAGGCGGGTATGACCGGTCTCCATGGGATGCTCACTCCTCCATGGCACCTGATCCCACCTCTGATGTCTTAGAGGTCCGTCATTACTGGTGACATAAATATAGTGAGTAATGAGGGCTTATTTTAAAAGGGCCTAAAATAAGGGAACCCAATCCTTGAATTGGCGTAATAATTTGATAAATTTTATGAATTCTGTGGAAGAATACGCCAGGCGATGGGCCAAACATGAAAAAGAAGACCTTGACAGTTTGTCAGAATGGATTAAATGTATCAGAAAGATGTTAAAATGAAATATATATGGAGATAACGAACAGTATTCAAGCTCAAAAGTCCATAAAACAATACAAAATAGGAGCAGAGCAAACACGGACCTCCAAAACATCAGAGGTGGGATCAGGTGCCATGGAGGAGTAAGCATCCCGTGAAGACCAGTCACACCCACCGTGTGTTCCTTGTCTTGATCGGGAAATAACGGAAAAATCCGTCGACAATTCAGTGTGTAAATAATGGCCTAACAATTAGTATGAAAAACGTCAGTAAGCATTTGACTCAATGATAAATTGTATTTCCTGACAAGTTCATTGTATCGACCATAGAACTTACGAAATGATGACTTGAAACGAGACTACTGAAATTCTTGTTTCATCAACTTGTTTGTCAATAATTTACCTCATTTTAGAAATTGTACATACGTAGAGCATGCTGTTGCGTATCGAATCAACTGAGAGATATAAACCCCGTATGCAGGTGATGAAGGTATATTGCTGCATAAGTAAGGAAAGTTGACGATTGAAACGTTAAAGTCATCACGTTTATCATAAAGTTTGGTTGTTAGATTACCATTAACGTCTTTTTCAATTCAAATATCAAAATATAAAACAGATGTGTCAGACTGAAAAAACTCTCATTAAGTGCTTGAGAGGCAATAGGAAAACGATCTATCCTTCTGTCTTCAATAGATAAGAGGTGAAAAAAGAATTAGATAAACTATACCATCAATATCTACTGGTCCCAGCTGACAAAAAAGGTAACAGCATTCGCTTTGTTTCTAAGGCTCATTATTTGTACTGTATTTTAGAAGAGCTGAGGTTTAATTCTGCAAGAGTTTATCCATTGCTCTAGCTCCCTTTCTAAGGAGGAAATTCTACAAACTCATATGTCAGTTTTAAATATTTTTAATATTCCCAACAAACAAATTGATTTTGAATTACCATCCTATACTGGATTCCTAAGCTACATAAAATCCTTACAAAAAAAGACACAGAGCGGGTTCCACTAAATGTTCTACCAAGCCTTTCTTTACCCCTCACTAAAATATTGACAGCAGGGAAGAAGAAACTTCAGGAGTATTGTATAATATATTCAAAGGTGGTGTAAATCAGATGTGGATACTTAAAAATTCCAAGGAACTTTTGGAAAATTTGAAATTACAAAATCTTAACAAAATTGATAATATCAAAATGAACGATTTTTCAACACTTTATACAACTACTCCCTACAATAAATAAAAATCCAGGTTTTTTTATATCAACTCCGAAGTTGATATGAAAAAAGATTTTCAGTTTCTGATTGATAATATCTGTGTAGTTTTGGCCTTAAATTCAACACATAGATATATCGACCATGTTTTATCAAATAACAATACTTATTTCATCCCTACTTTGATTCGATATACATGTTTCCCTCGGGACTTGAAAAAAATGATACCAAAGATCTGACAAGTTTGTTTCATATTTGGATATTTTACTAGACAAAAAAAATAAAATTAAAAAAATAAAAAGATAAAAAAGATTATTAACGGCAATTTTTTGTATAACGTGATGACTTCAACTCTACTATCGTGAACGTTCCGTATTTATGTAGCAAAATTATTATTTTTGTCACATGTATATGGACATTATATCTTCCAGTTGATTTGTTACGCAAAAGCTTGCTCTACGTACGAACAATTTCCAAAACGAAGCAAGCTATTGACAAATAAGTTATTGATAGAGGGATATCAAGAGTTTCGTTTAAAGTCAACATTTCGTAAAATCTGAGGTCGACATAATGACCTTTTTACCAAATACAATCATTAAGTCGAATGCTGAATGACGTTTTTTCATACAAATTGCAAAGCCGTTATTTACACACTGAATTTTCTACAGATTTTTCCGTTTGCTCTACGGATCTGACAGGTCGAAAGGGATGAATGCTCTTCCATGGTACCAGATTCCAACTCTTATGTTTTTAGAGGTCCGTGTTTGCCCTGCTCCAAATTCATATTGTTTCAATAGAATTTAGAGCTTGATTACTGTTCTTTACCTCCATATTTCATGAATTCGTAGTACATATTGTCATCGTTGCACCTAATTAAGTTTCTTATTTATGAAATGCTACTTTTTTTTATTTTAAAAAGCAATGACTTGAAATAAATTTTCAATTGCTTGCTTGTTTTAATTCAAATAGTCAATCACCCTGTTCAAAGTTAATTACGTGTTTAAAATTTTGGTATCAATTTGGGGTCTGCTTTATGTAGTTTATCAAATAATTGTTATAATGTTTAAAAGTTTAAAATGAAACTTCAAAAAGAATTTATGTCTACAATTATTAGATTCTGAAAAGGATATTGTTAGAATGAAAAAAGTAAAAGAATTTATTAACCTACAATAAAGCTTTGGATTAAAATAAATATAATCCATTAAAACAATACTTTATTGCTTTTATCACAGATATTAAAACTTGTAAGATTAAGACTAAATACCCTGATATATATTGGATTTTGGAATCCTTTTTCATAAAATTAGTAACAAATATTAATGCACAAAATAAAGGAGAAAGTTAATTTGTCTTTCCCATCTTTTTGATTACTTAGATAACCTTTCTTGTTTGCTTCAAAGAAGAAAGACATTTCTGTTCTGTACCTCCTAAGAATACCAGCTGGGACTAATTATGTCAACAGTTACTTTAAAGAGAGGAAATGAATTCATTAAATTATATTGTGTTAAATATTTCAGATTATGTGTAGATATAATTTTAAAAAAGATAGAGGCAACAATACAGTTATCGTCTTATTTTAAAAACGACAGAAATTCTAAAATTATGATGTTCATGATTACTATATTTTCTTGTCTAATTAAGCGATACTTATCTTCTTTGTATTTCAGTGTCTTTGTACTTTAAGTGATTACATAAAAAAGCATTCAGCACACATTGTGTTATTCAACAGGTTTGTATTTTATGTATCGAGGAATTTCGCATTATACCACACTAGCGGAAAAATCAGTCACGCGAAGCTTTGTTTACATTGCAATTGAGAGGTCGTAGCCATTTTTCTTTACAAACGAAAATTTAATTAATATCCCGTGGACGACTTTATAAACTGTGGAGAGAATTTCTATAGGTGAGTACTGTCTAGGCTAAATACTGTTTTTGTAGAAATAAAGTCGGTTTTCATTACAGACACCATTACTGTTAATATCTCACACTGTGTGTATACCAGGAAGTTTTTGTTTTTCATTTGAAATCATAGTTTATAAATAGTTTTTGTCATTGTTTATAGAACAAAAAATGTTACACTTGAAATCTCAACACGGACCTTTATAAATTACATGCTCAATATCCGTTGTTCATAATTATGAAAGCGAAATAATTCAAAACAAATCGGAAAGGAAAATCAGGGTACAAGTCATTTTTAATATACAGTTCATCGGACCCTTCAGATGTAAATAACAGTCAAATGAATGAAAATTAAAATTTTAGTGGTATGTTGTGTACACAATCATATCATAATTCAATAATGCAATTGTTATTGTCAAACAAATAATTTAAATACCTAATGAATTTTATTTTGCATAGGAATTAGATAATGATGATGGTTTGGATTTGGGTTTCATGTATTGTTTTATGGTTTGTCCATGCTGAAAGCTTTACGGGTACTTCTAGTAAGTACATGCTACATGTATATATATGTAATCGTTCTGAGAATAGAGTGAAATATCATAATGACCTCATTCTTTCTAGATTCATTATATATTTTTTATTGTATTTCAGTTTCCTTCTCGGATTTAACATGCGATTTGGGTTCTACATTTTATACCGTTTACTCCAATGATGATTATCACCTCTCCTGGGACGGTTCCTTCCTATCAAAAACTGGAGGATGCAAGATAACTTTCGATCCAATGGAGGCGTTAAGTAAAGTGTGTGTGGAAGTGGAAACTTTTGACGTACGAGACTGCAGTGTGAATGTTTTTTACATCGATGAAGGCGATTTGAAGAGGGTAACATAAAAGCTATATCATCTCACTGAAAAACTCCAGAATAGTAGAGCTATAAAAATCTGTAATTGTTTTTTAAAGGTCTTGTTCTTTAAATTACTTCATTATTTATTTTTAAAAATATTTGCTCTTATTTTCTTCAGACATATGGATGTGGTCAAACTCCAAAGAAATTTTGTGGATCGCAAAATGCGGATGTCGATGTAGAACTATCCGTTCCTCGGACCCTCAGTAGTTCAACAAACTCATTTCGGCTGAGAATCTATGCATATAAACAATATGAACCTAAACAACAAGACTGTAAGTGGCTTAATTTCTATAATTTTCATTTTGATTGATAGTCTATGTATACAAGATACAAGATTTATTAGTCCAATTTGGGCCCCCGGAGGAGCAAAAAAGATTTACAAACATGAAACAAAGAAGGAGGAAGATCCAAATGATAGAACAAATATGATCTGTATATAATTAATAAAAACTTAAAGAACTCGGCAACTATACTTGTAAGTATCGTATTTAAATATGCCGACTCCCATTTAATTAGAGAATTATAAAAATGTTCTCTGAAATTGATTTCCATGACAAAAGAAAACTTCATATCTCTAAGGACGGTAATTAATGATTTTCATAATAATATGTTGACGGTGCGACCGTTAGGGCGTGCGCAGATACCTATATTCAGTTTTATTTTGATCGCGCTCTTCAAATCGCACTTGACATTTAGTACGTCTAGAATCTGACGTCATATGACGTCGCTTGCAAGTTGCATTACCAAAACGAAGTCTGAACAGTGCTAATTTTAATAAAGAAGGTTTTATCTACTATTTATCTGCTATACATCCATCAAATCAAGGTGAGTTAATTTTTTTTCTTCAAACTTCTCGTTACTGCGAAAACGTTGTTTGCGGCGAGATGCAATTCGCAAAGCATTATGGGACCACAGGTAACTGCGGAAAAAAATTCGTTTGGATCAATGTGCAAAGTCCGAATTTTCTCTTCGCCCAGGCGGTACTTTAAGAGCTCGCAGTGACGAGCGGCGCTTCGCGCCGCTCGCTGCGCACGCTATTATCATTTGTTGAAAGGTCTAAGACACAGTCTTTGACAGTAATAAAGCGTAAAGTTAAAAAATAATCATAATGCATAATCATAATGAATATATTCTTTATCATATTTTGCCACCATGGATATTTATATCAATTAAACCCTTCCTTACTGAGAATGATAAAATGCATTTAATGTACGAAAGGGTTTTGCTAATTTTTTTTTTAAATAAATGAATCAATAAATCAGTCCAATATCTTATCAGTACCCAAATCTAGGATGAGATATAAACATCGACTAAAAATCAAGCCCATATAACACTCTAAATTATGAATTTTATAAAGGCCTTGTCTGCAGATACAATCTATAAAGAGGTCGAATATTGACTGGCGTATTTGAAACAAAGTATTAGGCCATTTTGTGATGTCTACAGATTTTTCCACTAATGACAGGGCATACGGCAGGTTTGACAAATAAATAAGGGAGGCTCAATCCTCCATGGCTCCTGATTCCACATCTGTTTTCAGAGGTCCGTGTTTGCTCTGCTCAAAAGTGTATTGTTAAATTGGAATTTTTAGCATGAAAAGTATAACTTATTATCACATTTTAGTATATGAATTGTAAATTTAAACAAAAATGAATGCAAAGTAATACAAAATTACATTATTTCTTTCAGACACGTGGATTATAGGTCTAATTTCTGTAGTATCGGTCACTGCCTTAATAGCCGGGACAGCTGTTTTGATTTGTCGAAGAAGAAGAACTCCAGGATTAGTGTTTCAGAGGTCAGAAATCCCGCACACACGACTGGTCAACACAGCTTCTTCCGGTATTGTAAAATTATCCTTATTTTGCTATGAATTTGACTTAAAATAATTAATTTGCTGTATGTTAACGTTAAAGCTCTAAAATTAAATCTACAATGAGATCAAAAATCAAAAATAATCTCGCTGTTCCAATATTTCAGAAAACAAAGTATTAAAGTTACAATTATTGACAAAATAAATGAAATGAATTAACCACGTTTCATTTACAACATACAGTTAGCAGTAAAATTTCACCTGGCCACTTTGAACTTATATGTATATAGTCAAAAACTTTTCAAAGAGATTTTCGATGTGTTAGCCCAAACTTTGATCAATATAATATATCTACAATCGTTCTGACTGATGTAATAGCTATAATAAAGAAATCTCTTTAAAATAATTAGAAGGAAAATAAAAAGATTAAATACAACATTTTGTAGATTTAAGAAATGATTTCTTTTCAGAGCCTTCTCCAATGAGCTTTGACCCTCCGCCTCCCTATCCTACAAACGAAACAACGGCCACAGAATATACAGTTACCGTTCCTGTTATTGTGAATACACGATAGAATATTTTGAAAAACATGTGAAGATTATAATTTTAAAGAGAAACTGTCATTGTTATGTTTGCTTTATCTACTGTTTCATTTAAAATCTCATACAACATTGACGTCGTGCATAAGAAATACCTTCATAAGCATGAAACTCTTTAAATATCCATTTATATGTTGCTGAGAATGTTTTAACATAAACAACATCGAGTTGTGCAAAGTAATGTTTGCCGCAGGTCATGGTCATATTAAATAATATTGTTCCTCGTATAATTTAATGCATTTCAATAATAAATTTTGTTGTTGTTTTTGCTGTTTTTTCTTATTTGCTTAATTCCCCTCGAAAATATTTCAATCAAATTAGGAAGCCATTTATTGTCATAGTATGCTTAAGATTCAGATTTTTACTCGGTACTTATTAATGGCCATTAAGCATTTAGGAATCTTTTTTAGCCAACACCTACTGTAACCCGGAATCCCAGTTAAAATTCATACGATCTCATCTTGAGGATTCGAATCAGAACATAAAGATTTACTCTGCAACTCTAGGACAGTGAGACCTTGCATGAAATTAATATTATTAGTATATTTAAGTAAATGATGTATTTTCTAAAAACTTGAAAACGGACAAAATATCTACCAATGTTGTAGTTTTGTTATTCAAGTCCAAAATGATTGATAATGCTATTCTAAATTGTGAACGATAATTTGATACTATTATATTTATTTATAAAGATTAAACAGTATTTAAATAACATCTATACATACCTGCATATCATTTCTAAATTCGATCGTACTCAATCGATTTTCAGAAGAAACAAGAGGACCATGGGCCACATCGCTCACCTGAGTAACTTTGGCTATGCCATTCTTTACCAGATTTCCCCCTTGTAATACCTACTGTGGCCCCGCCCTACCCCCGGGGGTCATGATTTGAACAATTTAGAATCTACACTACCCCAGGATGCTTCCACATAAGTTTCAGCTTTTTTGGTCCAGTGGTTCTTGAGAAGAAGATTTTTAAAGATTTTTCCTATATATTTCAATGTAAAACTTGGATTCCCTATTGTGGCCCCGCCCTACCCCCGGGGGTCATGATTTGAACAATTTAGGATCTACACTACCCCAGGATGATTCCATGTAAGATTCAGCTATTCTGGCATAGTGGTTCTTGAGAAGAAGATTTTTAAAGATTTTTCCTATATATTTCAATGTAAAACTTGGATTCCTTATTGTGGCCCCGCCCTACCCCCGGGGGTCATGATTTGAACAATTTAGGATCTACATTACCCCAGGATGATTCCACGTAATTTCAGCTATTCTGGCATAGTGGTTCTTGAGAAGAAGATTTTTAAAGATTTTCCCTATATATTTCATTGTAAAACTTGGATTCCCTATTGTGGCCCCGCCCTACCCCCGGGGGTCATGATTTGAACAATTTAGAATCTACACTACCCCAGGATGCTTCCACATAAGTTTCAGCTTTTCTGGTCCAGTGGTTCTTGAGTAGAAGATTTTTAAAGATTTTTCCTATATATTTCAATGTAAAACTTGGATTCCTTATTGTGGCCCCGCCCTACCCCCGGGGGTCATGATTTGAACAATTTAGGATCTACACTACCCCAGGTAAGTTTCAGCTATTCTGGCATAGTGGTTCTTGAGAAGATTTTTAAAGATTTTCCCTATATATTTCAATGTAAAACTTGGATTCCTTATTGTGGCCCCGCCCTACCCCCGGGTGTCATGTTTTGAACAATTTAGAATCTACACTACCCCAGGATGCTTCCACATAAGTTTCAGCTTTTCTGGTCCAGTGGTTCTTGAGAAGAAGATTTTTAAAGATTTTTCCTATATATTTCAATGTAAAACTTGGATTCCCTATTGTGGCCCCGCCCTACCCCCGGGGGTCATGATTTGAACAATTTAGAATCTACACTACCCCAGAATGATTCCGCATAAGTTTCAGCTATTCTGGTCCAGTGGTTCTTGAGAAGAAGATTTTTAAAGATTTTCCCTATATATTACAATGTAAAACTTGGATTCCCTATTGTGGCCCCGCCCTACCCCCGGGGGTCATGATTTTTACAATTTAGAATTTACACTATCCCAGAATGCTTCCACATAAGTTTCAGTTTTTGGCCCAGTGATTCCTGAGAAGAAGATTTTTTAATGACCCCACCCTATTTTTGTCTTTTCTTGGTTATCTCCCCTTGTAAGGGGACTTGGCCGTTTATTTTTAACAATTTAAACCCCCCTTTGCTCAAGGATACTTTGTACCAAGTTTGGTTAAAATTGGCCCAGTGGTTCTTGAGAAGAAGTTGAAAATGTGAAAAGTTTACAGACGGACGGACAGACGGACGATGGACAACGGGTGATTAGAAATGCTCACTTGAGCTTTCAGCTCAGGTGAGCTAAAAATGCATTAAAATTGAAATTCGTAATGACATTCTGTGATTTTCTCATTTAATTCCTCGAGAATTGATAGAAACACTTGAAATATAAATGTGTCCTTTCATACCTTATATTCTTGTATAAAACATTATCAAAAACAACAGGGTTATCATATAATAAGTCGGCCACTTTGCGAACAGTTTTATGCTGTATAGAATTTATTGTCCGGATATGATATTTTATATCATATTCTTAAGAGCAGAGATCTATATAGATGGTATAGGAAACATAAAAGCATTCCCAATGCAGAAAAGGAGACTTTCTAAGTTTAGAGTTCAAAGTCCCACAGCTAGGAGGGGATTTATAAAGAGAGTGTAAGCTTTTTCAAAGAATATGATAAATATTAAAACCTCCAAGCCTGAGTTAGGAATGTAATTCAGAGTGTAGATTCAAGTTTAAACTCATGTCATCTGTATTTTTGTAAAAGTACGATTAATGGTGCGCTAGTAGACACATTCTACCTTTTGAGACATATAATTAATATCTTTTATTAGACTGAAATGTAAAATACATAATGAAAATATTCTATCCGTACAATGAATCCTTTGAATACTAGTATGTAAAATAAGAGACCTTTCATTATTCATTGTTCTAAATGTTCCCATTGCTACATTTACACATCAACAGTTTGGCATATTTACTTAATGATAAACTATCTTAATAACTCTATAAAGTAATATCCAGGTTAACAACAGATTGTTAACTCAAAAGTTTATAGAATCATTGATCGATGGTATGCTATTCTTTCCTATACAGTTCTGTATTTGACAAGGAAGTTACAATAATGGCATATAAAATAATTAATATAACTCTGTGTTTCTTCCTCCTGCATATTGTTAATTAACTAAACATGTGTCCTTGATTACAGTGTCATAGAAATGTTTTACATCATTAAGCAACATAACCACATAGATGTATGTAGTCCCAAAGTGGTGAGCTTTGGGTACCACATGGTTTTCTGAATGACCAATTTTTAGAACAATACACTAGAAATATCTATACTGTTAATATTTTTCTTCTTGTATTGCTAACAGATTTTTTTTCAAATTGTGTGAATATTGCCTCTGAGCAGCAACCATTTTAATAATTGAAGATATATCATGTTGTGTGGAAATAATATCATTAAAAAGTAGAAACACGTGGTCATATTTTTTTAACAATAGATGTAGATTACAGGAATATACGACAATTCTTTATCAAATAAGGTCATGTACCTAGCCCTATTAGGGTAGTGCAATGGTTAAAGCTGCACTTGATGATACCAAAAATCAGTAGGTTTTTTCCTTTCAGTTGATTTTGCAATAAAACAGCTATTTTACACTTACGCGTATATATTTAATGGTGTAGATAAAACTCTCATGTTAGATTTAATGATCCATTATGCACGTTTTAATGCGCCCCCCCCCCCCCCACCTTTTGAATTAAAAAACACACCTTTCCTGTCCCCGAATTATTTTATAATCAGTGTGATATTACATCCGAAATGTATATTTTATGATACACACAGACTTACACAATATTTATTTATATCTTTATATATCTGATATTTACAAAATTATAAATTTTCACGAGTTGGTAATCACGTCGTCGTTATCACACGTTTGTTATCATTGATATAACTTTAAGTATTGAGTGTAATCTACCTCGGGATGTACATTGCAAAGGTAAGACAGAGTCAAATAAAGGGCACTTTTAATTCTTTTATTGTTCATAATATACGAAGTGGGAAGGTATAATTGTTTGACATTTCCAAATAAACTGAACGAGATTTGTTTCATTCATACTGAGGAAACAGCCTTTGAAATGTACATGAGCTTTCACATAAATATTTTTGGAAAAAAAAAGTATGATAATGAAACATGTACATAGGCAATGGTTCCTGTAATTCTGTAATTAATTTTTAACCCATAGTGTAATAATAACACAAGGTATCTAACTTAGATGGAGTACCCCCTCCCTAGAATAGTAAGTCATTTACACTTCCAGAGAAAATGCACTGGTAAAATGTTTCTTACCATTCCCTTCTACAATAACTGGAGGAAGCGCAGGGAAATGATTTTTTCACTGCTTTATAACAATTTCGACAGTTAATCACACGCTTATAGCAGGAGGAAATAGTTTGTTCAATGTATCGTAGTTAGTTTAGGAGCGGAAGTAGATATAAACCCCCCTTTTTGTAAAAAAGTTTTTAAAAAATACCAATTTCATCAATCGACGTCTTCTTTTTACATGTTGACAACTTTATTTTGGACCTTTGTACATATTGTGCTTGGGGTGCTACGTTTCCATTTCCAAGAGGAATAAAATAAGCGAATGTGCAAATTTTACTAATAATTAAAGTTATCACAGCATTATTCTTAAAATAGCTTTTCACACTTTATGTATGAACCTAACATTTCATACAAAATGTTGTATTCAGAAAAAACCCACTAAAATATATTGATGATTTAAACCATGAAATATGTGGAGATAACGAACAGTATTCGAGCTCAAAAGTCCATTAAACATTACAAAATAAGAGCAGAGCAAACACAGACGTCTAAGACATCAGAGGTGGGATCAGGTGCCATGGAGGAGTGAGTATCCCCTGCCGACCGGTCACACCCGCCGTGTGCTCCTTGTCATGATCGGGAAATAGCAGAAAAACCCGCAGAAAATTCAATGTGTAAATAATGGCCTAACAATAAGTATGAAAAAAGTCAATCAGCATTTGACTTCATGGTAGATAAATTGTAATCAGGTTTAGTAAAATGTGAAATCTTGGAAAGTACCACTTTCACATCATATATTTGAACAATACCATATTCATTGACCTTTTCCCACTACATGTAACCAGGTTTATTATTGCTGCATACAGTACCCGCATCGTTATTCTTTACAATTCTATCGTGTCCTATCGTGCGTTTATCCTATCGTATCGTGCGTGTATCCTGTCGTATCGTGCGTGTATCCTATCGTATCCTATCGTATCGTGTTTTCCGTTTATCAGGTTTTGCATTTTCTATCGTGTTTTCCGTTTATCGGGTTTTGCGTTTATCGTGAAGATCGTTTATCAGGTTCTATCGTGTATCGTGTTTTGCGTTTATCGTGTGCATTCGGAAACCCCCGCTTTTTATCTTTACCTTGAAAAGAAACACCCGAGAGATCTCGAGTTCATCTTTCGTTTTGTTAATTTATTTAGGATTAATCTAACTGTTGAACAAAAAGAGAAAATAATACTCTAACTCTGGTATATTTTTA
Source organism: Saccostrea echinata (assembly GCF_033153115.1). Classification (NCBI taxonomy): domain Eukaryota; kingdom Metazoa; phylum Mollusca; class Bivalvia; order Ostreida; family Ostreidae; genus Saccostrea; species Saccostrea echinata. Next base: position 3,304,754 of record NW_026889764.1, read on the forward strand.
AAAGAAAATAAATAAATAAATAAACGTCAAGTACCTGCACCAAGCAGAGAGCACAAATCGAAAGTCAAATTCTATTTTTGTACATGAAATAATCGATCTACTATTTTAGTCATTCGTTATTTTTTTTTTTAATTTGTCGATATGTAAGAAATATTTTTGTCAAAGATAGAAATATTATAATCCCTTTACACAGTCAGAGTCACAAAAGCGAGACCTTTATTAACTTTGTTTTGATAATTATAGAATCATAAAACATTAGGTATGTGTGCAAAAAATAAATTATGAATAAAAAATATCAGTATCTTTATTAAGGCTATCCTTTTTATCAATAACGGAAACATAAATTTTGTCTATGCGCACAAGTTTTGTTGTTCCTTTGTATTATTATTTTTCTCTGATAAGTATATATTATAATATAGATGTTTGCCATTCATATTTAACTACTGCATTTAGAAGATGTAAAAAATAAATAAATAAATAAACAAAACCACACAAATTTTTATTATACATCTTACCTACTTCGGCGAGGAGATGAAGTAATAATATATACCGTAACTTAGTGACAGGTGGAAGCGCTACCATGACAAGAGAACTGACCTACCTGCCTAATCAGTACACTGTCTTCTTGTCAAGTCAAGACCCCCCCCCCTTTCCCCTACATGACCGGCCCGTGTGTATTCAACGTAGACATACCTGAACTCTAGCTCTCACCTGGTGTCAAGTATTTACCTTGAACCATACTGGGTTTCAATGAAATGCATCTACTTATTTTCTGGATATTGTTCATAATTTTTATGAACAACACTTAATTAACAATTAAAGATTTTATACTAAGAAAACTGGTAAATGTACACTTCCGTTACAGATTAAAAATTGAATAATTGAATCAAATAAAATATAGGCGAAGTTTGTCCTCCAAACTCCGTTGATTTAGTTCATTTGTATATTTTTATGTAATTTTTATAGGTTTACAGTCATAAACATGATTGGTGTGATCAAATAAAAAAAAATGCGCTTGCGGTACTTCTGGATCTTGGGGTTTTCTGTGTTGTCTGTCGTTGTTACATGTAAAGGCGTCTCAAAGATACATGAAAAAAAAATCGCCCGGTTCTGCTGTGATACACAAGACTGGTACATGTATATACCTTGTATTTAATTTTATTCGTGTTTATCGATTGCATATAATACGTGACTATATTGAAGAAGTCAAAATATATTTTTATTTTATTTTATTTTATTTTTTTTTTTTTTTTTTTATTTTTTTTTTTTTTTGGCTTTTTGAATCGGATTTTTTTTGGAGGGGGGTATGGACCCCCCCCCCCCTTCCCCGCTGACTGTGCCTCAAATGGGTTTATTAATAAGACTTTCATAATTTACAAAGTTCTGTCAAATTTTGCCGATGTCGTCCTATATAAGATAAGTTTTGTAACAATTATTACAAAGTCTTATAGCAATAATTGACAATTATTCAATCCGAAAATCCACTTGTCAAATTGTGGAAATTGATTTATTATTTATTTTTTGTGTGTGTTCTAATATGTTGTAAACAAGTGTACGTAACCATTCAATGTTATTTAATACAAAGTTTAAGTACCCAATAAATATATTCATATACATTGTAAGCTTAGTTTACACGTATCTATAGTAGATACAAATTCTGTTATTGTAAATGCTTATAACACAAGCACGCTATGAAAGCAATATCATTTCTTTGGGGGTGGCCGGGGGGAGGGGGGTGGGGTCTAAAAAGAAATGTTTTGAAAAGCAAACAAAAATGGCTAAAGACATTATTATTGTCGATGGGCAATATTATATAACCATTATATTACTACTGTATACTACACATGCTGGTACACTGTAAAATTTTTTTTATTTGTACGACTGCATGCTCCTTTCTAGCTTAATCTTACAAGCCTATAAAAATACCCAAATAAATACAAAAGAATGGAAATGCGATATTTTTTCGGATAATAGATGATGACAGATCTAGTGACGTTTATTAATTTTATTTAATTCGATTTTTTTCGCAGGTCTCCTTCCTCATATATGCATATACAATGTATGTACTTGGAATATATATGTAAATAATTTCTATTTGCACGGAATATGTGTGACATATATATTTATGTATAGGAGAGATTAATTATTCACAGTCCAGTGCACGGTCTGTCTCAATGCAACTAGCAATTTCAGCAATTTTAAAACGTGAAAAAAATTAATTAATTTATATAAAATATAAATCAAATTCGTAAAAATTTGGAGGAGAAAGCATTAACCTTAAAATAATTATAACAATAATTTTTCAATCTCTCCCCCCCCCAAAAAAAAAATTATGACTAGTAATTTTTTTTTTTTTTTTTTTTTTTTTTTTTTTTTTGTAAGATTTGAATTATTAAATACAAACTATTAAAGGCGATTTTGGATATTTCGCAGACTTCTAGCAAAAGATATTGAATCCAAATATTTCATTTTTTACGTGTTTTTCCGTAAAAATAATCAACGTTTTTTATGAATTTCGTAAGGTTTTATTTGTTAAAATAATGAATATATCTATAGTGTTTTGTGAATTTATTGCACTTGGGTGTAAAACTTGGCTTGTCTACGGACTCAAAATTCAAATTCAACGATTCGAAGGAATTTCGACATTTGTATAATTACACAAAAAAATCGCCTAATTTCCATCATGGAGTGGAATTATTCTTAAAATAATTACAGTTTGAATTTGATGACGATCAATTTTATTGACAAAAACACCATATCCTTTACAAAGCATAATTACTTCAAATGTTTTATCATGATAAATTTAAAATGTTAATATATCATTTCGATTTGCTGCTTTGTAAGTAATTAAAATTATCATACTATAGTATATCAAAAAGAAAACTTTTCGTCTTGTCAAAAAACATTTCGCATTTTGAAACAATCCTATCAGGTTTTGCATTTATCCTATCGTGAAGATCGTTTATCAGGTCTATCGTGTTTTGCATTTATCGTATTTTGCGTTTATCGTGTTTTGCGTTTATCGTGTTTTGCGTTTATCCTATCGTGCGAGTATCCTGTTCTATCGTGCGTGTATCCTATCGTATCGTGCGTTTATCCTATCGTGCGTGTATCCTATCGTATCGTGTATCCTGTAAAGAATAACGATGCGGGTACTGTACAAATTGTGCTTCGGGTTCTTTGCCATGATGCTCTCTTTGGTGAATATTGCACATTTTACCGATAAATTTATTAGCACAACTTACTTATAGTCTTTCGATATACATGTATAGATATATTCAAAACATACAGTCATATCAATTGCTTTACCATTATTTCCATGCCAATTCACATTAAAGTGTTTTCCCTTACATTTGGTTCGATACCATGTGACGTTCTAGAAACTTCCATCAAGACTAAGATCGATTTGCACATTTTATTTTGTAATCAGTCACCACAGCTTATTTCTTTTATACCATTAAAAAAGTTTGATTGTAAAATTTGCTAATGACGTTTTGTCAAATAATTAAACGATTGCTTGTTGTCAGTTTCATTCAAAGTTGCTCAGTAACTTAGATCCGCCAACCTTCACCACCACCGTGATATCTTTTTTTTCTGTTTCACAACTGTTTATCGAAAACGAAAGTAGGTTTTTAATTAAATTCACGATAATCATTATGAAATCTAGATATTAGTTACGGACATCATCTCATATCTAGTGTAATATAAGATGAATAATTATGAACTCTTGAACAGGAGTTTCGGAGTTTATTTACAAAATTTATTAATTTATAATTATAGATTTATCTTTATTACATTTTCAACAGTGAGATACTGTAATTTGTTTACTGAATAAAAGTGATATTCTGACACAATGTGAAAGGGTATCAAAATGGTATTCTCACAGTGTGAGAATACCAAAAGTGCGGCAAAACTTACGATTTTCCTTCCCTTCACGAAGAGTGTTTTTTAAAAAAAAAAAAAAATACCTCGCCTGTTATAAGATAAAGTTAATGAGTCATTCTGACAGAGAATAGTTATACTGCCAAAGTTTTTCCAAATATATCGTTAAAAATTCATGTTTACAACATTTTTCTTATAGCTATGACGTCTCAACCGCTCAATTATGACGTCATAACTTATGACACTGTGTGACGAAAAGACAGGGGCAAAGGAAAAATCTAAGAAAATGTAATAAACAGAAAATTCAATGTTTTGTAGATGAATATGGAATTTATTTCACTCGTGAGACAGGATTTTTTGATATTTTCACTCGTGCTTCGCACTCGTGAAAATATCAAAAAATCCTGTCCCACTCGTGAAATAAATTCATATTCATCTACAAAACATTAAATATCCTCTATATACACGACTATATATTACATGACTGTCTTTATAGTAATTCTTTTATTTCCGTAGACAGCGTTAATGACTGCGATTCTTTGGAGGGGGTTTTCTATGTAATTCGGAGTAGATACCCTGTGATATTATTATACTTTGTGTTTAAAAATGTATTACAGAAACAAGTGCCTGTGTAATAAAATTAGGCTTTTTTGCTCATTTTATATTCAAGCACATATTCATGATAGATTTTTTTGATGTTTTTTAGAAACGACACATTTTTCTTTAAATGGCAGCATGCCTCTAGTGAGAGACACTTCTTGATTAAGAATGATACTTTAAAAACAAAAATATATATGTCATACATTTTTTTCAGATGAATTTCCGCTTCGAGATTCTTTTGGTGTTTGTTACGATACCTTCCATCAGAGGATACACTTCAACTTGTGAGAAAATTAGAAATACAGTTGAACTTCGGTATCTCGAACACAGATATCTGGAATACCATGGATATGTCAAAGTTCTTTGGAAGTCCCAACCCCTTATTCTTTAAGTATTTTACCCTGGATATCTCGAATCACCGGATATCTCTTTTTTTCCTCGGTCCCATTGAGTTCGAGATAACGAGGTTTGACTATAGTATTATTTTAGATGTTTTTAAATATCAATGATTCTAATGCTTGCATCTTTTTATATTTGTAGTATACTTTGATAGCACGTGTTCTGGATACAACACAAACACTATTTTTGAAGACGATACTTATTACGTCACATGGAGCGGAAGCAAATTATCGTCATATTGTTCCTACCAGTTCACTCCATTCGACACAGATTACAAAGTGTGCGTTGAGGCTCAAAGCTTTTATATCGAAGATTGTTCTGTTAAGCTTCAGTATTACGGAGGGCTTATAGCAACAGAACTTGACGAAGTAAGTGTTTCATTTTAAGAGAAAAAAAATTCTTATTCAAAGGTCATTATTCAATCAAATGTCTTACAACTCTCAAAATTAAAAATATTCTGTGTCTAATTAAGATCCACCAAATTTTAGAAGTACATGTACTAGTAATAAATTATTGCAATTTGAAACTTTCAGTAAACATTTCCGAAAAAAAAAATTATGGAAGAAAAATTTCTTTTCAATTGTTTTGAATATGTTATCAAATTACTGTATGTATGTATATCCTCATAATCAGCAGGTTTTAACTTGCATATTCTTGTAAAACATGTTTTTATCATTTATTTGCATTCATAAACAATACATTTCTCTTTTAAGAAATCTCTAAACTTTCAAACTAGAGTCAAGGTCTATTTATAGTGTACTGTTATGCAGTTTGAGAGATCTCCCCTTAGATGTAATAAAAATAAATGGCGATCTACTGTTAATTACATAACTTGTAATAGAGTTGTTAAGTAATCTTAACATTAATTAAATACATTAATTTACATGTATTTTCCCAATGTTAATAGACACAGTAATTTTTGTTCATTGATACTTCTTTGAACATTTTTTTCCTGGGGAAATATGGTAGGTAGCACATGCTGAAAAATTGCTAGATACACTTACTGGTAATATGTATATCTTTTTATGATATAATATTCTCAAAGTCCAAAAAATGTATATCTTTTTAATGATATAATATTCTCAAAGTCCATAAACATTTTTCATTACTGATTAGAGCTTTGTTTAATTTTTTTTAATCCTAATTTTTTGTGTTTATGACAAACTTAAAATTCACAATGTGGAAAATGCATGTAAAATTGAAATAAAAATTGCAGACAGTTAATGGTCAAACTACACTCGTATGTTATTTCATTTTTAAAAGAAACGACATATACAGCAATCAGAATACATGAATTCACATCTTTATTTGATTATAGACATACAGCTGCTATGATTCCAAACCTCAAAAATTCTGTGGCGATACGTATGGTGACGTCAAGATCAAATTAACAGCACCATCAAAAACAAGCGGCATTTATTCTGGATATTTTACACTTAAAGTGACGACTCAGAACCCATATGAAGGTGAGAGAGATAGTCTAACATCTAAGAAATAATTCGAAACAAGCATGATTGATTGAAATTATTTCCTAATTAAGATTAATTAAAACATGATAGGAATGTAAATCAGGTTATGACATACACATCACAACTCTAATGTTCCTTTTCCATTTATAGAAAAATTATCTTGATCTTAAAAGTATGATTTTGTGTGATAAATATTATCTTCTTACACTTTCATCAACACTATGTATAAATATCTTACAAAGTCACAAACAATTTGCTCCCAGTTCAAGGACGGGGCAGACATGGTGGCCAGTGTGTCAGAATGTTCTACAAACCCTTTTCAATACTATACTACAAGCAGACAAAAAATTTAGCCAATAATCGATTCATTAAGTTTTCTGAAGGTAGAACAATATTGGACAACATCATTTGTCAACTACACCTAATTAAAATTTGATAGACAATTCATTCTATCAAAGTGATCATTGAGGTATAGGATCTTCCATGGTTTGTGGTTTGATATGATTTTTATCCAAAGAGTTGTGTGTTTTCTATCCCCGAGCCTTGGCAAGGGGATGGAAAACAAACCTCCAGATGGGTAAAAATCTTTCGCAACCGCAAACCAGTGGGAGTTTCTTTTTTATCACATGTTTAACACATAGCTCATACGTATTTAACACTTCATTTGGCTTCAATTTTACGCAAAAACATTGTGACGTCACATCTGTTGATATGAAAACGATATCATATGAGATATATTTACTGTATAAAGGAGTAACCATGTGATAAAATGTTTTATTGGATATTTTCAATGTTTAACTGGTATATATAATGGAATACGATAACAGCAAATCACAAGAATCAACTGAAATTGCTTCTTCCCTTTATTGCGCTGTTCTGCACATATATTTCCTCTATGAATATCTGTGTTTCCTCTGTTTAATCAAGAATTTTCTATAATCTTGTTTATAATAAATATGTTGTACTGTATCTTATCTTTTATTCCACAATTGGTATCGTGGTGGGCTCTGTGGTCGGTAGTATTGTGTTACACAGTATACTGTATCTTAATTTTTATTCCACAGTTGGTATCGTGGTGGGCTCAGTGGTCGGTAGTATTGTATTTGCTATTGTTGTCATCACCGTGATAATCATCATTTGTCGACGTCGTCGTTATCACCCACATGGAGTTATTATTGGAACTGGAGGTCATCAACAGGTTGTGACGGCAACAGCGACAGGTGAAATGAAATATTTTAATTTCAATTTGAATAATTAAGAAACCTCAGGCACTTGAAAAGTTAAATAAATTGTGAAAAACACGGAAAGCAAAATTATTGCTCTCCCTTTTTTTTTTTTTTTTTTTTTTTTTTTTTTTTTTTTTTTTTTTTTTTGTCAATAGATTCCCTTTAATGAATTTATGTTCTTATTATTCAACATAATTATGTGTTTTATGATGCTCATTTCATTCAAAGCATATCTCTGAACGTATAAAAAAAATATATCATTACTTTCGCCATCATTCTTTCAGGGTACGCCAATCCAAATTATCAAGCCCCTCCACCCTATACTGGATACGGAAATCCAGCCACTGGAAACATAATGAATTCCTATCCACCTCAGAGTGGATATGGCACGACACCGTACCCTGGTACCGGAACTGGTCAGAGCAATCCATATCAAGCTGGAACAGGATACAATGGAACAGGATATCCGGTTGAACAGACAACCTCTGAGAAAGCCCCGCCATATCCAGGGAATTAAACCATGACGATTGTATACTGTTCAGTTGTGAAATAAGAACATACTTGTACATTGATTTGTGCTATTTTATCATAATAATTAATTTGAATATTTTGTTTCGTTTTATTCATTTCATTGCAAATTTATGCCTATCTTGTTATCCCCACTTCCAATTAAAATATCATTTGTTCATTTTTTTGCATGAAAATATAATACTACATAAGGTCTTTCAAGTAGCAAAATTGTAAAATTGAGATAAAAAATTTCCCTGAATAAATATTGGCTAACTCGAATTTCCTCCAATTTTCTTTGGAATTGAAGGAACATTCGTTATGTTTTATGCTTCTTAAATTTAATTTTTTCTTATTTTCACATATGTTAAAGACCTCACATACTGATACAAAATGAAACCAAAACAAAATAAAAAATATAGTAAAATAAGAGAGAAAACCCGTTTTATTGATTTCATTTTACTCCAAACTGCTTATAGACTGAAAGCTTATAAAGACTAACAAGATCGTGGTTTGTTTAAAAAAGTCTTATTTACCTAATATACTCTAAAACTCCAGTTCCTAATTATAAATTTCATTCACTTTAGAACCCCCTTCAAGACTTTTATTGTTTAAAATTGTGAACTAGAGTCATTATTTTGTAGTTGTGTGTACAATCAGAATGTTTTTTAACAAAATAATTTTGCAAATGACCAATGACAAGGTGAGTAAATTTACGAGTTCCATTTTTATTGAAAAAGCAGCTGTTAATGATATAAAAAAGCCTGGACTTTGATTTATCGTGGGGAATGGTTGTGTATAAAGTTGAAAAGTCGTAAGTTTTTAAGCTATTGATTTTTGTAAAATCTTGTGCTTTCAAATTTTCCAAAAATTCCTTGGAATTTTTAAGTATCCACATCTGATTTACATAACTTCTCGAATATATTGTTGCACAGAACTTTTGAAGTTTCTCCTTCACAGTGAAGGAGAAACTTCAAAAGTTCTGTGCAACAATATATTCGAGAAGTTATGTAAATCAGATGTGGATACTTAAAAATTCCAAGGAATTTTTGGAAAATTTGGCTTCACTACTGTTAATATCTCAGTGAGAAGTAAAGAAAGAGGCTTGGATGAACTGGAACCCGCTATGTATCTTTGTTTATAAGGATTTTTATGAAGTTTCGGAATCCAATATAGATATGGTAATTCAAATTCATTTTGGTTGTTTGGAATATTAAAATATTCAAAACTGACAAATGATTTTGAAGAATTTCTTCCTAAGAAAGGGAACTATGAGTATAAGTTGGATTACCACTTGTAGAATTAAATTCAAGTTCCTCTAAAATACATTTAATATAATGAGCCTTACAAACAAAGACAATGATGTTACCTGCTTTGTCAGCAGGGACTAGTACATACTGATTGTGTAATCTATCTAATTCTTTTTTCACTTCTGGATTATTGAATACTGAAGGATAGGTGGTTCTCATATTGCCCCTCGATCTTTTAATGCGCGATTTTAACATACATCTGATACATTTAATCCATTCTGACAAAGTGTCAAGTTCTTCTTTTTCATGTCTGGCCCATCGTCTGGCGTAATTCTCTACAGAATCCATAATATTTATGAAATTCCGACGCCAGTTGAAGGAGCGGGGTTCCCTATATTTAGGGCCTTTTAAAATTAGTAATCTAAGGTCCTCATTATTAACTATATTTACGTCACCAGTAATAACGTGTCCAGCAGGACTATAGTTATAGGGTGAAGAAAGAACATGAACACGATGGAGGATTATGTTTCAGATATTCGATATCCAGGCCCTGTAAAGTTTTCCTGTATTTAAAAAGTTTGGAAGCAATAGTCGATGTATATTTGTAGTAAATACAAGGTGTAGTCTTTAACTTGAAATATGGTGGAATACAAGACTGGATATATTGGGAAGATTGAGGCGATTGATGACACAGTTTATACGTGGACAGCGTACACAGAACGTTTAGATCGGTACTTTGAAGTTAATGATATCACACGCGGCAAACGTGTACCGGCACTGAGGGAAAGACATACGCGTTACTGAGGTTTTATGTAATTTTAATCAATCTGCATGGAAAATACCTACATTGAAATAATCATCTACTTGAATTAGTTTCAAAAATTAAAAAAAAAAGGTTTGTGATATTTTGTCAAATGCTATTTTTTTTACCTTACTTATTTATAAGAATTGAAATTATTAGAAACGAAAAGACACATGATTACCAAAAGTGTGCTGCTTTTTGGTTACCTCAATAGTTATTAGTTTTTATCCTTAAAACAATTTTTGATAAATTTTCAGCTGTAATTGCATAATTGCTTTTTGTATTTATATTCTCTATTGAAAATATTGTCAGTGAAAATTAAAAAAAAATGAAGATGGTATTCTTATTGTCTGATATGTTAGCAGCTGTCGTCTGCTATTCAGATTATACTTTAAACATCCATTTGGAGTTACTTTAAGAATAGACACGGGATTTTTAATATCGAATATGTTTCCTTTCCTTTAAGCACAGAACCATTATGTTAAGAAAGTTGAATTCAGGAAATAATCCTTAAAATGAAAGCATAGATAAATAAGGAACCAAAACAAAGCATCTCTTTAGATTTTGTGCGTTTCTGATTCATTTACAAAACATATTTAATCTTCCAGTACCTCCCTAACAAAACATGCTATAGTAAACTATAGATAACTATAGTTTACTATAGTTAACTATAGTAAATCAAAGTTCCAAAGTTTTTACTTTAGTAAATCAAAGTTCCAAAGTTTTTACTTTAGTAAATCAGAGTTCCAAAGTTTTTACTAAGTAAATCAAAGTTTCAAAGTTTTTACTATAGTAAATCAAAGTTCCAAAGTTTTTACTTTGGTACTATAGTTAACTATATAATAGTAAACTATAGTTAACTATAGTTAGTATAGTATTTTTTTGTTAGGGAGCTTTTACCCTTCATTATTTACAAAAGTAGTAGTCTAATTCCGAAACATTACTATAGATAAAAATGAATAGTTCGTATTGTCATTAGCAGTTTGAGTGAATAGAGTAAAAAATCTTACACAGGAAGATTACATTTTCTAGATTTGTCTTGTTTGTCCTCTAGCTAATCTTTCATTTTCGCTTACTTTAAACTTCCTGGGTTTTTTTCTTTTATTCTTATGAGTAGCAATTTAATTTGAAATTTCATATTTATGCTGTCATAAGTTCATAATACGGAGATATTTCGTCGTGATCATCTCTGAACAAGGAATACATTTTTTCCGCGTTTATCTGAAATATGGATGTGGCGGTCGACTGTCCTTTTCGCTTTTGTTGTGTGGCACGTAGGCCATGGGTACACCCGATATTGTAAGTAAACAAAAATCCCAGTTTAATACAAGGATATAGAAAATAAGAACGTATACAAGGGGTGATCAAAAAGTTCTCGAACTATCTCTATATTTACAAAACCATAATTCACTTCAGAATTAAATTCATACAAACGTTCTATAAATAGCAGGTGTTATGTAACGTTTTGCTACATGTTTGTGACGTCACAATGAGAAAATGATCAATATGGAGATGACATGTGACGAAAAATGGTTGACTCAGTCGTACTCGAGCAACGAACGGCTGTAAAGTTTAACGTATATCTTGGAAATTCCTTTGCAGTAGAATATATCAATTCGTACAATTTTTATGAAAATAAAAAAAGACTTGCCAGGAGTTCAAATCATTAATTGGATTGATTGTTTTAGTGAAAGAAGCTTCGGAGATGGTTAAAAATCATGTTTGTTATGTTGTCCAGTGAAAGCAAGCTAAGGAAGAGATGTGTCCTTAGTTGAGCAATTTGTTATGAAAGATCGCCAAGTTATAGTTAGAAAAATAGTTGAATATTTTAACAATAATATAATCATCAAATCCCTGAAATATCGTTTACATTAGACTTTAAACGTATCAGATAAGAAAAAAGAAAGTGCCCATATTTTATCCACATTGGATAATCGACGCTCCCAAGACAGAGGACTCGGGTTGTGATGGTCACCATGCTCATTCTGGGAAAGAATATCCTTATCCACCCATCCTATTGCCGAGGTTTGGCCATTTCTGACAAATGGGCTGTTTTTGTTGTAACAAATAATTTGCATGTTAAGATATATATGACTCAGAAAAATCTTTTAGCTACTATGAGCAGAACGCTACCGAGCATGTCACTTGACCGCCTGGATCACGTGATTAGCGCATGGGCACAACGGTGACAGATTTGCATTAAAATCAGAGAAGACTATCTTAAAAAATAATGAACGCTGAACCCTAATTTTTTTTCTTTTATGGAAGTAATTCAATTAGTTCGCGAACTTCCTGATCACCCCTCGTATCATAAAAACAAAGTATTTCACAAGATAATAATCTTATCGAAATTTGCTTGAATAATCCACGGTGAACTGAATGTCTCACTGGATTTGTCGAAAAAACCAGGGCACCGATCCTAAATTCCATTTTTTCACTATTCATTACTCTTTATTTCACATTGTTTGATACAGAGAATTCTTGGTGATACAAAAGAAGATTCAGTTGCATGTGTTTTTGTTTCATGCATTCTTAAGCCGGTGTAAAGACGAATACTGACCACCGTAGAAAAAATGACCGGTGGTTATCGAAAAATGAAAAATTTACTCTTTTAAGAAAAAGAACCCTAAGGTCAGTTTTATAAATGTGCGACCTATAAGAAATTGACCTCCTTTGAAAAATGATCCCCATCCCATCAGTGGAATACAAAGTTCAAAAGAGATGATTGATGCCAAGGTTTGGGTCTCAACGGGTAATTCTCTTGCGTTTTTCTGATTAACAATTGACAAACAAGCAATTATTTTTTTAACAACTGTACATTGCATGTGTTTCTTTACATTAGATCTATTGTGTTCTCAGCTCAAAATGAAAATTGTACAATAGATACAGTGACCAAAGGTTAAAGCTGTTATTATGCCGTCCAGAAAGTAAGTCAGGACCATAAATTGTTATCGCTAAGCCTATTATTTTTTCCGAACAGTTTCTCGGACGTAACTTGGATAAAGTTAATGAAACGTTTAAGAAATGCCGATAAGCAACTCTAGATGTTAATTAGTTATTTTGCATTTTAAGACCACCGTTCTCATGGGAAGAAATTGTCAACGAATATTCTCACGGTTGGCTTTTAAAACCTTTGTGAAACTTCATAAATGCATTTCCATTTAAGATCTATTGCCGTGGAAACGACTGGACAAACTTTTTCTCACCACGAACGAGTGAACTTACGAGCACAGGTACAAAACTGCAGTGACTTGATCATTATATAAAGATCATCGTGCATATCTATTGTATGAGGCTCCGGATTGGTATTTATTGCCATTTAGTGATATCATCTTTTTGAATAGGTGGTATCATCTGTTTGAAAATGTGATATCACTCATCCAAATTGAAAAGGTAATATCACCTATTCGATTACGCGATATCACTTTATGGCAGTAAAAACCGAAAAGCATACATTCTAGTCTTGATCCCTTCTATCACTTGTTTCATATTTTACTGATTATAGACGATTATTGCCAATTAACAAACGGGATGACTTCAGAAGTCTCTTAAACAGTGATTCTTATTTAAATCGTAAGGCACTTTTGCTATATGTCAGAAAATTATGTATGTACACTGTTTAATTCATTGGTTTAAAAAGGAATTCGGACGAAACATAATTAACCGGTAGATAGATATTGCAAACAACTCTCTCTCTCTCTCTCTCTCTCTCTCTCTCTCTCTCTCTGGATAGTATAAGCGAAAATAAAAAGAATTTTTAAAAAAAAAAAAATAAGTCAAATCAGAATGAAAGCATTTCTTTATAATATACATTGATGTCGATTAAATTTGTAAATTCATCATAAAAGATTTAAAGATCAATGGAAAGATTTAATGAGAACAACAGATCATTGCTATATCTTCAATTTGCCTTAGGTAAGCATTTCGATCCAAGGGCCTCTCGATTTATCAATTCTTTTTATCCCCCCAAATATATCCCTAAAAAATCTACTAGGGGCATTATTCTACAGGGGTAATTTTTCTTCAAGTATGGGTATGCAGATTTTAAGGGTGGTGCCACTTTTCCTACAGAGACAAAAGGGTCATTTTTCGACATCGAAAAATGATTCCCAGTCATTATTCTACGGGGATCATTATTAGTCTTTACACCTGCTTTTTTACTTAGTTGAATATCCATTTTCTTCCTTCGTTAAACTATTCCGCTCAACAAATTTCAACTTATTCTATAATGTAAATCAGTATTTTTGTAATATGTGACCATTTGCCATTTCAGCCCTGCATTGTTTGAGCGAGTGTCTGTCATTGCTTTTAAGGGTTGGCTGGAGTAAAATCCTTCAAAGCCTGTGCACAATCGAGAAAACAGCCTTTAATTATTACATATATAATACAATGATTTAATTGTTTTTGTAGTATCTTTTGACGAAACATGTGATAATGTCCAAACAATAAGTATTGATGGTGGCGACACTTATTACCTTCAGTGGACTGGGTTTGAATTAAATCCATCTTGTTCATATACATTCAGTTCCGCTGCGAATAATAAAATATGTGTGGAGGCCCAAACATTTCTAGATAGTGATTGCACTGATAAACTATGGTATTATGGAGGGCTTTCAGGAAACGACCTTAAGAGGGTTAATATATTTATCAACTATTTTTCTTAGCAATAATTCATTTTTTTAAAAACAAACATTTTTTTTTTTTTAAAAATAACTGTAAATTCGCGAATATTCGTGGGGTTTTCTTTTCGTAGTTTTTGTAGTTTTGACGAACCAAAAAATCATATCCCCTAAGGAATGTTAACATTTTAAATTACAGTGTCATATGTTTTCACCAACAAAATGAAATCCTGATTGTTAACCATTACATGTATTTATTACATTTTCAACAGTGAAATACTGTGATTTATTTATTGAATAAAAGTGATATTCTCTCACAGTGTGAAAGGATACCAAAATGATATTCTCCCACAGTGTGAAAGGATATCAAAGTAAGTAAAAAATAATTTCTGGCCTCATAGATAGAGATAGTAACTAAGCATCTTGATTGAGCTAAAACTGCAAATTTTTTCCCACATATGTTGCTAAAATCCATGCTATGTAATGTTTTCAATCACACAACTGCTAAGCTATGACGTCTCAACCGCTCAATTATGACGTCAAGCCTATGACACTGTGTTAAGAAAAGACAAAAGCAAAGGGAAAATCAAAGAAAATGTAATAAACAGAAAATTCAATGTTTTGTAGATGAATATGGAATTTATTTCACTCGTGAGACAGGATTTTTTTATATTTTCACTCGTGCTTCGCACTCGAGAAAATATCAAAAAATCCTGTCCCACTCGTGAAAGAAATTCCATATTCATCTACAAAACATTGAATATCCTCTATGTATTCCTCAAAACACGAACATTAGACCTCACGAAAATAAACGATTTTTCGTACATTGTTAATCTTTTAAATTAAAGATTTCATTGATGAAATGATAATAATTCTATGTATAATATTTTTGAACATTAGACGTACAGTTGTCTTGATTCAAGTCCTGAAAAATTCTGTGGTGATGAATTCCATTATGTCAAAATCAAATTAACAACATTGTCAGAAAAGAATACAGGTGGATACTTTACACTGAAAATAACGACGAAAAAACCCATTCCAGGTACATTTTAAATGCAATTTAAGTGAATATATACGAACCATATATAGAAGTAATGATTAGTTACAGTGAGGTAAATGGGGATTTGTTCGTCTTTTTTGAAATTAGTTTTAAATTAATTTTCCCATAACACCATTCAAATATGAATTTAAATTTGCAAATTTTCATGAACGAAATATAGAGATAACGAAACAGATAATGAGCAGTAATCAAACTCAGAAGTTTATTGAAACAAAACAAATCGGGAGCAGAGCAAACACAGACCTCTAAAAGCAATAGAGGTGGGATCAGGTGCCATGGAAGAGTAAGTATCCCCTATCATTCGGACACACACGCCATGTGCTCCTTGTCATGACTGGGCAAGTTAAAAAATCCCTAGAAAATTCAGTGTGTAAATAATGGCCTAACAGTTAGTTTGAAAAACGCCAATCAGCATTAAAAGATATAACATATAAGAATTAAAGTATAAGAATTAATTTCAAATAACAATCGTCCGTAACCTTTATTTTAGAAAAAGAAATGATCCAAAATTTTCTAAAAATGTTTAGATTTCATTATTTTTGCTATTAGGCCACCTTTGAGATAAAGTTTGTTTGTCCTCTCCCGACTCAGAATTTAAAAAAATTGGGTCGAAAGGTAGGTGATAATTTTTTCCCAAGAAATTTTCAAAATCAATGCTGAGTTTTCTAACTTATTCTTTTCGGGAGAGGGCAACCAAACATTTTTTTTTTTTAAAGATGGGCTTTTCTTCCTCTGTTGACTTAATTTTTCATTTTATTTTTATTTTATTTTGGCCTCTTACTGACAATAGTTAATTGTATTAATTTTGGCATTATCTCGAACAGTGGGTATCATCATTGGTTCTGTCTTTGGTGGCTTCATATTTCTTGGCATAATACTTAGTGTGATTAGATTGATTTGTCGTCGGCATCAAATCGAAAGAGAACTGGATGGAGATGGCGAAAGGAATCCAATTGTGACATCTACAGGTACACTTTTACACTTTGACAATTAAATTTTTATTATAATAATTTGACAACAAATCAAAAATATAAACAAAACAAAAAACAACTGTAGTTAATAAAACACTGTATATTCCTTAATACAAATTAAGCTGTGTTTATTTGAATACATAGTAACTCATAATCCACCACCGCAGAATTACGGCACAACTTATCCGAAATTGGATCAGACCAATACAACACCATATCCCTATCCAAGCGCTGTACAGAACAACCCTTATGCTGTAGGATACAACAACCAAACATCATATCCGACTTACACTAGTTCGTAATATCAAGAATATCAAACAAACCAAACTCGTCCCTATACCAAATATTGATTTTGTATATTCAAATGTATCTAAGACATTTGTTTTCTGAAATACGTTGCTCAGTTTCCTAATTTTTATTTTTCATTCGTTTTTCTTTTCCTTACACAGGTCACATATATTATATACATCATTCTTAGGTTATAATTGGTACATTGTAAACTGCTTCTGTGTGACGGAAAATTAGATTGATTGAATAATTGTATGTTGTAAAACGTATCGTTCGAGAATTTTTAACTTATATAAAGACGTCAACATACACGTATACCGGTGAAGGACTTCAAATTTAGACCTTTAAGCACTGAGGGTTCTTTATCGTGCCAATGCTTACCGTGACACGGGACCTCTGTTTTTAAGGTCTCATCCGAAAGACCCACAACTTTCGCATCATAGTGCCGAGCGCTCAGCGAAGGAGCAGTTGCCTATTTTTCGTCGACTTGGGACAGTCGCGATCACAGATCGAACTGACTGAGCTACCATGAAGGACCAACAAAAGATAAATAGCTTCTAAATTAATACAAATGCTTATGAATAGTTATATCACCGATTTCTACGAAAAAATATTTCAAGAAATTTCAAATTAATACACTAGTTATGTTTATTTTAATCCCGCTTCTCTTACTGCTGCGTTCAGCTAGGACTTTCACAAATGTAAAAAATCAAAAAGATCGCAAGGCTTGCTTAAAAAGATATTTAAGGTCTTCCGTCTCCACGGAAGACCTTATAGTGATTCTATTGTTTCTTATTAAGGTCTTCCGTTTCGGACGGAAGACCTTATAGTGATTCTACTGTTTATTAAGGTCTTCCGTTTCAGTCGGAAGACCTTATAGTGATTCTACTGTTTATTATTATTATTATTTTTTTCCCATTTTTTGTCCAAGCGATTTCTTAGAGATGACTCAATGGATTTTCTTGAAACTTTCAGGGATTATGACAAATATAACAAACTAAAAACATTTTAAAGGATTTTGCAAAATTCACTTCCGGTCGTCAGATATGTCCGATTTCCGTTTTTTCAAAAGAGTTCATGTCCGGACGTTTTCTCAGAAACGGTAAAAGATTAAGTCACCAAACTTTCAGGGATTATAGATCATGACAAGTATGTTTGCAGAATATGTTTAAATTTGTCAGCCGTCACTTCCGGTCGTCACAGGAAGTGATCAAAGAAATCGAAAATTTCAACTTTTCTTTTATGGATTTAATCTTGCATGACATTATTGTTTCTGTTTCGCAGTTTCGAAATATGTTGGTCCCACCGGAAACAAAAACGTCAACTTCCGGTTATAAGCGAAAAACTACATAATTTGAGCATTTTACTTTCCCATAAATATCGCTTATAAATCAAGTGTTTGAAATGGTTTTTAGATATGTTATTTAGACTGCAAATATCTAGAGTTACGTCAAATATCTTGGTAAAATTCACTTCCGTTCGCGTGTTTTACTGTCCGCAAAATAAGAATTTGTGCAAGTGAGATCTCAAAAACAGTAAGAGATAAAGAGACCAAACTTATAGGAGTAATAGAACTTAAGGAGTAGGCAAAACCATTTGGGTTAATAGCGTCAGCCGTCACTTCCGGTCGTCACAGGAAGTGATCAAAGAAATCAAAAATTTCAACTTTTCTCTTTTGAAATAAAACTTGCATCATATAATTGAATCTCTTTCACAGTTTCTATATGTGTTGGTCTCACTGGAAACAAAAAACGACAATTTCCGGTTATAAGAGAAAACTATGTAATTGGGATTTTTAACTTTCCCAAAAGTATCGCATATAGATAAAGTTTTTTGAAATGATTTTTATATATGTTATTGAGATTTCAATTGTCTAGTGTGACGTTAATCATCTTAGGAAAATGCACTTCCGGTCGCGTGTTTTTCTGTCCTCAAATTGAGATTTTGTTCACCAAATTGCTCAGAAACAGTACATTTTTTAAGTCTAAAACTTTCAGAACTGATAGTCAGTCCTCAGTTCATCTACATCATGTAAAAATCGTACGTTGCCGTCACTTCCGGTCGTGACAGGAAGCGATGCAGAAAAGTGAATTGTTACATTTTGTTTTCTTTTTACAGAAATGTTTGGCTAATGCGGATGTTAGATAGACCATAACCATGCAATTTATTATCACCGAAAGTGCAAACCGAAAAACCGGAAGTTGTCTCAAACATGAGTAGTTTTTCATGGAAACTTTTAGGGAGGATCAGTTGTGAATAATTAAGGTGTAGAATGAACATTTTATTCGTTTGGAGCACTTTCGTTCATGACGAAGTACATAAAGAAAACAGGAAAGTAATTCCGTTTGTTTTTATTTGTATTTACATATCTTTGAAAGCCTTGAGATAATTTTTGTTAATAATTTAGAATAATCTTATTGGCAAGATTGTGTTTTTTTTTATCGAAGAAGTCAAGAAAACGGAAGACCTGTTATTGCCTAGGCAATAAGTATCTAGTTATTATTATTATTTTTTTCCCGTTTTTTGTCCAAGCGATTTCTCAGAGATGACTCGATGGATTTTCTTGAAACTTTCAGGGATTATGACAAATAAAATAAACTAAAAACATTTTTTAGGATTTTGCAAAATTCACTTCCGGTCGTCAGATATGTCCAATTTCCGTTTTTTTAAAAGAAATCATGTCCGGACGATATCTCAGAAACGGTAAAAGATTAAGACCTCAAACTTTCAGGGATTATAGATCATGACAAGTACGTTTGCAGAATATGTGTAATTCCGTCAGCCGTCACTTCCGGTCGTCACAGGAGGAGATCAAAGAAATCGAAAATTTCAACTTTTCTTATTTTATTTTAATCTTGCATCGCATTATTGCATCTGTTTTACAGTTTCGAAATATGTTAGTCCCACCGGAAACAGAAACGTCAACTTCCGGTTATAAGAGAAAAACTACATAATTTGAGTATTTTACTTTCCCATAAATGTCGCTTATAGATGAAGTATTTGAAATGATTTTTAGATATGTTATTTAGACTGCTAATGTCTAGAGTAACGACAAATATCTTGGTAAAATTCACTTCCGGTCGCATGTTTTACTGTCCGCAAAATAAGAACTTGTCAAAGTGAGATCTCAGAAACGGTAAGAGATTAAGACACCAAACTTAAATGAGTAATAGACCTTAATGAGTAGGCAAAACTCTTTGGGTTAATAGCGTCAGCCGTCACTTCCGGTCGTTACAGGAAGTGATCAAAGAAATCGAAAATTTAAACTTTTCACTTTTGAAATAAAACTTGCATCAAATAATTGAATCTCTTTCACAGTTTCTATATGTGTTGGTCTCACTGGAAACAGAAAAACGACAACTTCCGGTTATAAGAGAAAACTATGTAATTGGGATTTTTAACTTTCCCAAAAGTATCGCTTATAGATAAAGTTTTTTGAAATGATTTTTATATATGTTATTGAGATTGCAATTGTCTAGTGTGACGTTAACCATCTTAGGAAAATGCACTTCCGGTCGCGTGTTTTTCTGTCCTCAAATTGAGATTTTGTTCACCATATTGCTCAGAAACAGTACATTGCTGAAGTCTAAAACTTTCAGAACTGATAGTCAGTCCTCAGTTTATCTACATCATGTAAAAATCGTACGTTGCCGTCACTTCCGGTCGTGACAGGAAGCGATGCAAAAAAGTGAATTGTTACGTTTTTTTTTCTTTTTACAGAAATGTTTGGCTAATGCAGATGTTAGATACACCATAACCATGCAATTTATTATCACCGGAAGTGCAAACCGAAAAACCGGAAGTTGTCTCAAACATGAGTAGTTTTTCATGGAAACTTTTAGGGAGGATCAGTTGTGAATAATTAAGGTGTAGAATGAACATTTTATTCGTTTGGAGCACTTTCGTTCATGACGAAGTACATAAAGAAAACAGGAAAGTAATTCCGTTTGTTTTTTTTATTTGTATTTACATATCTTTGGAAGCCTTGAGATAACTTTTGTTAATTATTTAGAGTAATCTTATTGGCAAGATTGTGTTTTTTTTTTCGAAGAAGTCGAGAAAACGGAAGACCTGTTATTGCCTAGGCAATAAGTATCTAGTTATTATTATTATTCTTATTATTATTATTATTCTTTTTTTTTAGACAAAATTTTGTGCACGCGATTTCTCGAAAACTATTCAATGAATTTCCTTGAAATTTTCAGGGATAAAAGGTCTTTATATGAATTTTATATAAAATTCCGTTTTTTGTAAACTCGGTTCCAGTGCCAAGTTATGGCCAATTTTCTGATTTTAAAATGCAATTTTGTCCGCGAGTGTTCTCGAGAATGGCTTAAGATATTAACTGGAGACTTGTTAGAGATGATAGAACTTGACTTTTAGATTGGAGAGGGCACCTTTTCGTCTGTCGTCGGCACTTCCGGTCGCTTACGGAAGTGATCAAAGAAATCGTTAAATTTCAACTTTCCTTTTTTAAATCAATTCTTACATCATTTTATTGCATCTTTTTTGCAGTTTTGAAATATGTTGGTCCCACCGGAAACAAAAACGTCAACTTCCGGTTATAAGAGAAAAACGACATAATTTGAGTATTTTTCTTTCCCATTAATATCTATTGTAGATAAAGTATTTGGAATGAATTTTAAACATGTTATTCAGACAGATAATGTCTAGAGTAACCTCAAATATCTTTCAAAAATTCACTTCCGGTCGCGTGTTTTTCTGTCCTCAAAATGAGAAGTTGTCTGAGCAAGATCTCGGAAACGGTAAGAGATTAAGATACCAGACTTATATGAGTAACAGAGCTTAAGATGTAGCAAAAACCATTTGGGTTCAGAGCGTCAACCGTCACTTCCGGTCGTCACAGGAAGTGATCAAAGAAATCGAAAATTTCAACTTGTCTTTTTTATTTAAAGATTGCATCACTTTATTGCATCTTTTTCGCAGATTCGAAAGATGTTGGTCCCACCGGAAACAAAAACGACAACTTCCGGTTATAAGAGAAAAACTACAAAATTTGAGTATTTTACTTTCCTATAAATATTCTTTATAGATAACGTATTGGAAATGAATTTTAAATATGTTATTCAGACTGCAAAGGTCTAGAGTAAACTTAAATATCTTTCAGAAATTCACTTCCGGTCGCGTGCTTTTCTGTCCTCAAAATGAAAAATTGTCTGAGCGAGATCTCAAAAACAGGTAAAAGATTAAAACACCAAATTCTTATGAGTAGCAGACCTTGAGGAGTAGGCAAAACCATTTTGGTAAACGCGTCCGTCGTAACTTCCGGTCGTCACAGGAAGTGATCAAAGAAATCAAAAAAATTAACTTTTCTTTTTTAAATTAAAGTTTGCATCACTTTATTGCATCTCTTTCGCTGTTTTGAAACATGTTAGATTCCACCGGAAACAAAAACGTCATTTTCCGGTTTTAGCTGATAAGCTATGTTACTTCGATATTTAACCTTCTCATAAATATTGCTTATCGATAAAGTACTTGAAATGTTTTTATGCATTTTGTAGATACTGCAAATATATAGAAAAACGTCAGAGATTTTTTATAAAATTCACTTCCGGTCGCGTGTTTACCTGTCCTCAGAATTAGAAATTGCTCGGCAACAGTAAACGACTGAAGTCTAAAACTTTCAGAACTGATAGTCATTCATCAGTTTATTTGAATCGCGAGGAAATCTTGTATCGCCGTTACTTCTGGTCGTGACAGGAAGTGATGCAAAAAAGTGAATGGTTAATGGTTAGCACGTTGGATTTTCACCCTGACAACCGGGGTTAAAGCTCCAAAGTGTCTGAATTTCTTTTATCACCTTTTCAGCTTGAATTTACATTTTTACTTTCAAAATCGGACGGAAGACCTCTCATTGCTCGCAATGAGTTTCTAGTTAATTATATAATCATCTAATATTTCATAATTATTGCTGTCATCAATACGATGATTTAGCCACCGTCAAAGTACACTATTCCTTTGGGTTCGGTGATAATTGTACTCTACAGTTGGCTAGTCATCATACTGACTTAAAAAAAACAGCAACAATTGTATCATATTTATAGTCTAGTGCATTTGTTTGGCTAAAAATATTCGCGTTGCACATTTTGTAGGATACATTTTTTTGTTTCTTTTACTGTTATCAATTTAAATGGAATCCTATATGTTCGATTTTCAAAATGTTGTAGATCGTCAAGTACATCTGTTACACTTTGATATATATTAAACAAAGCAGATTTATACTCCCTTAACATCAAAATAACTTAACCTGCACGTAAAAAACAACGTCATGTAAACCACTAAAACATATAGTTGACTTCATACAATGTGTGACTAGTTTATTCTTTTCTATTGGGGTTTTGCAGAATAAGAGCCCAAGTTTTTCTTAGAAATACACAACAGAATTGTATGTGTGTTGTGATCTATCTGTTTTTGCTTGGAATAATCTTACTTTGTCCTTTTGTTCTCTGAAAATTTTTGAAGTAGATTTGTCGTGTATTGCGGACTAATTTGAAAAAAGGGATAATCTTTGCATTTAAAGATGAATAAATTTAATACACCATTAAAAATAATATAGTCTATTACAGAGTTATGCATGTGTTAATTACAAGAAAACAAAGCTTTTATAAAAAAGAAATGTTATGAATTCAATTGCAATATGAAATTTTTTTCAAAGTTACTACCTATATTGATTACCTGTGATTACCTGTGCGGATATTGAACAAGTATAGATTGTTCCTAGCAATAAACCGAATTTTGAAAGTCAGATTTTATAAATTAGATGACCATTATGTTTATTTTTATTGAAAATAAAGTGATTTATATATATTAATGTGTAGGTTTGTTCCAGTGTCGACAACGACATTGTAGCTTGTTTTGTCAACACTACGTATCTTATGCAGAAAAATTTTTTTTTAATGTTTCCGTGAAATTTGTTCACATTTCCAGTGAAATATATACTGGCCGTTATTTATTTAAAGTGCAGACAGCAAGCGTGATGTTTGATCAAAAATTGAATTATTAAAGTTTAAAATAATGCATTTGAATTTATAAAACATCCAATCAGATTTGATTTTTTTTTAAATGAAAAGACATCAATATTTCTGGTTAATGCAAAACAGTCATTTGAAACAAATTGATTTAATTTTTTACGATCGTCAGTTTCATTCGTGTTAATGGAAAGATGTTATGTACAGTATGTGGGGATAAAGGATGTTTTCCTAGCGTTAGGGCGGTCCGGTGTATTTACTTTAAAGTCTTTTCTGTATTTTATTCAAAAAAGTATCAAAATATGTAGATTTTGTAAATGTTTAATATGTAATATTAACGAACATTATTCAAGCTCAGTAAGTCCATTAACAATACAAATTTTGGAGCAGAGCAAACACGGACCTCTAAAACATCAGAGGTGGGATCAGGTGCCATGGAGGAGTGAACATCCCCTTGCCGACAGGTCACACTGGCCGTGTGGTCCTTGTCATGATAGGGAAAGAACGGAAAATCCGTCGACAATTCTATGTGTAAATAATGGCCTAACAATTAGTATTAGCCACGGTCACCAAAATTTGATTTACATGGAGCATGGTTGTAATATAGGGTTTCCTAGCCAGAATCTACAATGTAGCATGTTTTATTGATTTATTACAAATTTATACTGTATTTTTATAGGAAGTTTTGTAATTTTCTATTTACTGATAATTGTTTAATGATACAATTTTACAGTAGTGAATTGCTGTGTATATACATTGCTTACTGTTTGTTTGTTAATTTGTAACAGTTCCAAACTTCTATTTATTCACAGTGGGGTGGTAGGGGGAGTTTGGTAGCCAGCATCCCTATTAACTGTCATTTAGGGAACGACCAGTAGAAATAGAGTGCAATTGGCTAATTGCACTGTAGACTGGTTTATTATATTGAAGATGTCGGGGCACAATTAAGACGGGCTAGAGAGGATTTAATAATAAAACATTTATTATAGTTTGGTTATAATTAACCAAGTGGCACCTGATATTTTACAGAAAACCGTGGTAAAATTATTACACACCAATGACTTTTTGGAGAAATTATTTGTGATAGTCTAAATTATTAAACGGCTATTATTTCTCGTATTTCTTGGAATTAACACCAGCAGCAATTTTACACCGAAATATTTACCAAGGCGTTGTGTATTCAGGCGCAGATCCTGGAATTTTTTCCGAGGGGGGGGGGGGTTCCATCCCAGCCAAAAAAATAATTCTTACCCAAAAATTTCTTGACGAGCCAAAGAAAAAAAACAAACAAAACAAAACAAACAAACAAACAAACAAACAAAAAAGGAAAATCCATTTCGTAAACGTGAAAAACACCTATTTCGTAGTGGTAATTATGGGGTCCACATTTTTTTTTTTTGGGGGGGGGGGTTCCAAAGTCATTTTTATTTGCTTCAGTATATAATTTTTATAACTCTACAAATTCCAGGGGAGTCCTGACCCCCCGACCCCCCCCCCTCTAGATCCGCGCATGTGTATTGGTGTAGACCGTCACGGTAGCTCAGTCGGTAGAGCGCTCCCTCCGTGATCAGAAGGTCGTGAGTTCAAATCTCTGCCGCGACTGACCAAAGTCGATAAGAAAAAATGGGTAGCAACTGTTCCTTCGCCAAGCGCTCGGCACTTTGAAGTGAGAGTTTTGGGTCCTTCGGATGAGACATTAAACACGGAGGCCTCATGTCACGACAGGCGCTGGCACGATAAAGAACCCTCATGCTAGAGCATTAGATATGTCTTTCTGTGATTTCAAATTTTTAACAATTTTAAGGTTCCACAATGTGTCAACATAACCTTGTTTACTATATACATCATAGAAAAAGTGTACATTTGTTTAAAATGTTGAATGTGGTACTTTAACAGAATAGTAGGCCAGTACAACTCTCAAAATAACTGCACTGCAGGACATATAAAACATTTCAAAGTGAAATTAGAAAGCATCTATTACTACAGTCAATTCAAAGATTATTTTTTCACTGCAATATATTTTCAAATATATATAACATAAACAAATAATCATATATTGAGGTCAAGAAAATAAGAAAGAATTTACAGTAAATGATTAAAAAGTATCAAAACATCCAACTTTATTCTATTTTATTTTATTTTCTTATTTTTTTTTATTTTCTTTTATTTATTTTTTTTTATTTTTTTTTTTTTTATTTTTTATTTATTTTTTTTTTTTTTTGGCTTAGATTTAAAAAAACGACTAAATGAACAAAAACTAACTATGGGGGAATTCTTTTATCATATATTAAAACTTATCAAACCAGAATTGAGAAAATTAATGTAAAAAAAAAAGTTAATAAAAAAGCCAACTTTTTCACATATACTAGAGTAAAAACTCAATAAAGGTTTAGTTCTCATCATATGAAGGATAAAACACTACATGTATATTTTCTTTTGATTATGTACTTTAGAGAGTACTTTAAGGATGTATTAATATTTTCTTTTTTCAAATGAAAATTCCTTTTCGACAACGCAATGCGAAAATTCATTCGTAGGCCCCAAATACTGGTTAAAGATTCCAGAGACAATGAAGCTAATATTGTTATGTCAACATATTTTTATCTTTTATAAAAGTGCAGTTAATAGTGTGTGCCTGTTGATAGGTACATTTAACCAATTTTGATACTTGTGAACTGATATTATTTATTAATCTGTAAAATATTATGAAAATACATTGCTACATTTTCACTTGGTGATGTTATGTTAACTTACTGATACATTATATAATCAATTGATGGTAAAAAACAGTATGTAAACTCTGAAGTGACAAGAATTATAATCCAGAGTAAGCAATTTTTTTTCTTATGTAATTCTTTATTTTGCCAGGATGATACATAACTTTTTATAAATTAAAAAAATATATATAAACTAGTGATTTAGTGATTTTCCCTCCTGGATGTTGATAAATCAGTAAATATGTTTTACAATCTTTATTACAAGAAACACAAGGATGCTATTTACTCATGCGTCTGGTGACTGGAGAACGATGTGTAATTTATATATAATATACTTACTTTATTTCCCTGTTATTGTTCTAATTCTTTTGATGACTGTGATTTTTATAACAACAAGAAGATATTGAATATATTTTAGAATTTTCTAACATAGCTTGTTGTTTTTTAATTTTATAAATATTGCTCTAAAGCAGCAATGATTTTTAATCTTTCCATAAGTGCATGTTTTCATGATAATTATTAAAAAAGGAATAGCATATTTTCATTATCTTTAAAATGCATTCAGATTATAGAGAGATACGTTCATTCTTTATCAAAGCCCTGTTTATCTAAGCCCTCATGGTAGCTCACTGGTTAAAGCCGTGCTTGGTTTACCACAAATCAGTGGGATTTCCACTCATTACATTTGGCAATAAAACTGCTAGTTTTCATAAATTTTATATTTTCAAATATTAAGTGAAATGCTCTTTATATTAGAATTAATAATTCATTATTGATATACATTTATGTTGTGTTATTCCCCCCTTTGAAAATCAGGAAATAACCTTTCACGTTACAGAATTATTCTAGGACAGTATGTTTTTAGAACCAAAGTTCCTGATGATCCTTTTCACTTTATGATATTCACACACAGAAACTTGCACAATATCTTAATATGTCATTTTATATTCGAGGTATTCACTCTTATTACACAGTTTATCACGTGGTCACTCTTATTACACTGGTTATCACGTGGTCATTGACACATGTTTGTTATCATTCATATAACTTTAAGTATCGAGTGTAATCTGCCTCGGGATGTGAATTGCAAACTTTCTTAGTACTTACTTAGACTTCTTCGTGCTGGTCAGCACATATGGCCGTCCCCAGAGACTTCCATGATGGACTATCTTGTGTCATCTCTGGACCTGACCCCATGACCAGTTGTTTTCTTTTTCTTCTTTCTCCACTGATCCTCTCCAGGTCTCTTTTGTTCAGCGCTCGCTCCGTGATCGGGAGGTCGTGAGTTTGAATCTCGGCCGCGACTGACCTAAGTCGATAAAAAATAGGTAGCAACTGTTCCTTCGCCACTCGGTACTTTGAAGTGAAAGTTGCGGGTCCTTCGGATGAGACCTTAAAAACTGAGACCCCGTGTAACGGCAGGCGTTGGCACGATAAAGATTCCTCATTGCTCAATGCTATGGCCCTGAGTACCGATTACCGGTAAAGGTCAAAATTTGAAGCCCTTCACCGGTATATGGTGACGTCTCTATATGGGTGAAAAACTCCCGAATGGGACGCAAAACAACATACAATCAATCAATCTCTCTTGTTCTTCCTCTCTTTCTCTTATCAGTTTGTGTCCATCTCAATGCAACCCTTGGGATGGAGGTTTGGTGCATTCTATATACGTGTCTTATCCACAGCCATTTTCTTCTCTTCATAACTTGGGATAGAGGAGTAGTGTTAGTCCTTTTGTACAACTCTTCATTTGAGATGATATTTGGCCAGAAAATGCATCATGTTCGGAGAAGGCAACGGAGTCTGGAAGGCATCTAACTTGTTTGAAATGGCTTTTGTAACTTTCCATGAATCAGCACCATACAGGAGGACCCCAAGTACATTATTCTTGAAAACCCTTATTTTAGTATTAATGCTGCAAAGGAAAGATTCAAATAAAGAGCACTTTTAATTCTTAACGTTCATAATAAACGAAAAAATCGCTTAAAGAAACTAAATCTTTTCAAAAATCTCTGACATTTTTTTTATTTCAATAACTCGCGCAACTCATGCGCTAGCTAAAAAGCCTATATCGGAAATTCACATTTTTCATGCTTCTTTTCATTCTATGTGTTACAGACCATAAACTTCCCAAACCTCGACATCAAAATTTTAACACAAATGAGTATGATCTCATAATTTATTGTTATGCACCAAAACATACTACATTGAGGTATCATCTGTGAGAGTAATAAAATATTCACTTATTAAGGTATGTCACTCGTCAAACTTCAATAATATTCATTTCAATTCATTTTTTATAACATACCTGAATGAAATAATATAAATTGTACAACATTCAGTTTAAAAATGCTCACAAAATTGTAATGAAACAAGATTTCTTGTAGTTGAAGGATATTGAGACGAAAAATCTTAAAATCTTCAGAATTGTCTCTTTTAATATCTTTGAACTTGGGTCCTAAATATTTTTATTTAAGAGAACTTTTTTCGTTATTATATGCTAGATACATAAAATATATCACAATTAATTTTTGTAGAGGAAATGTACACACACACACTAAACAGACTCTGCCAAAAAAGAAGATATATTGAAGAAGTCAAGATAAAAAATAAATTGTTTTTGCCTGAAAATCGCATATTTCGATCAGTATCTGAAGATTTACATAACTGATCCCACTTTTTTCTTTCATTTTTTTTAAATTCATAAAAAGCGTGATAAAAGAAAGTTTTTTATTGCCAGTATAGATTTTTAATACCCCGAAATACTGTGGAATCATTTAAATTCGTGGGGGTCAATGTTCGTGGGCAAGCAAAATTTTATTGGTTCGTGGGGATGTAATTTTGTGGGCAACTCGTTTATTTGGTAGATTTAAATAATCAGTACGTTGACAAAAAAATTGTTCGTGGGGAGGTAAATTCGTGGGTACGGGTGACCCAAGAAATCCACGAACATTGATCCCCCACGAACAATGATGATCCCACAGTAATATATTTGGAATATGATAGGTGGTGCACTATAGATGTACAATAAGTTTTTGGAATTTTCAATTTAACTTTCTGGGCAAACGGAAGTCTGAAAATTATGTTTTTGTACAAAAGACTGGTTGCCAGAACACCTCCTACATTTTACAAAGTAGCCTATTCATCTTTTGAAAGATGATTGGTGGTGTCCTGTAGATGTGCAATAAGGTTTCGGAAATAACATTTTCACCCAGGGGGTCAAATGGGGTCAAAAAATGACGTTTTCTTTTATACAAAAAGACCCCCTGGTTCACAGAACTCTTCATATATTTCATGTAGTAGTATTATCATCTTTTAAAAGATGATTGGTGGTGTCCTGTGGATGTACAATAAGGTTTAAGAATTTTCATTTTCACCCTGGGGGTCAAATGGGGGTCGAAAAATGACTTTTTTTAATACCAAAAGACCCTGGTTCCCAGAACTTCTCTAACATTTTATGCAGTAGCCTAATCATCTTTTGGAAGATGATTGTTGGTGTCCTGCAGATGTACAAAAGATTTCGAAATTTACATTTTCACCCTAGGGGTCAAATGGGGGTAAAAAAAATTACGTTTTTTATACAAAAAGACCCTGGTTCACAGAACTCCTCTTACATTTTATGCAGTAACATAATCATCTTTTGGAAGATGTTTGGTAGTGTCCTTTAGATATGCAATAAGGTTTCGAAATTTTCATTTTCACCTTGGGGATCAAATGGGGGGGGGGTCAAAAATAACGTTTTTTTTTTTTTTTTTTTTTTTTTTTTTTTACAAAAAAAGACCGTGGTTCCCAGAAATCCTTTAACAATTTTTGCAGTAGCCTAATCATCTTTTAAAAGATGATTGGTGGTGTTCTATAGATGTGAAATAGAGTTTCGGGTTTTTCATTTTTACCTTGAGGGTCAAATTGGGGTTGAAAAATGACATTTTTTTAATACAAAAAGACCCTGGTTCCTAAAACTCCACTTAAATTTTATGCAGTAGCCTTGTCATCTTTTGAAAGATGATTAGTGGTGTCCTGTATATGTGCAATAGGGTTTCGGAATTTTCAATATCATCCCGGGGGTCAAATGGGGAAGGGGGCGAACAATGATGTTTACCTTACAAAAAGACCCTGATTCCCAAAACTCTTCATACATTTTATGCAGTAGCATTATCATCTTTTGGAAGATGATTGGTGGTGTCCTGTAGATGTGCAATAAGGTTTCGGAATTTTCATTTTCACCCTGGTGGTCAAATAATTTGACCTTAAATGAAGAAAGGGTCAAGGTAAAAAATAAAAGATGCAGCAAACCTTGTGTTAGTGTCTTCTATGTTCCAAAAATTGAATTCATAATGTCAAAGGGTTTTCAGATTATGCCCTGAATTATATTTTCATGTAAAAGATTGATTTTGACTTTATAAATGGGTCAAGGTAACAATCGTGTTGGTATGCATCCTTTCTTCATACAGCTTTTAAATATTGAACTGAGTTTTGCTTTTTTCCTAGCCACAGTGTTCAGGTGAGTGATGTGGCCCATAGGCCTTTTGTTTTTTATGCAACTTTTAAGAAAAATCTTACAGAAACTTTATGAAACAAAGTCCAGATTGATCTTACTCTGGAACAAATGTTTTGCCAACGTTTTTTTAAAGGTACAGCAAGGTTAATTTTGTGCATTCTTTCTCCATCTTAAATTTAGTGTTAAAGTACTAGAAAATCCCATTTTCAATATGCATGCATTTGTCAATATAAAAAATTAAAACCAATCCTTTTCTTCCCCCCCCCCCCCTCCCCCTATTTCTTAATCGATGATACTTTGATTTACCTGTAGATGTTTGAAATTTTTTTGCGGCATCTTAAGTGCTGTTTTCCAGAGAGACTCGTTTTGTTTTTACTATATATTCAATACATTAAAATGAACATAAACTGATTTGAACAAACGTAGGCCATTTTACCCATTCAAAAACAAAAGCCATATCAGTTAAAAATCGCACAAATAAGTTTCCTAGAGTTAAAACAATATATTTACATTAGGTACATCAACTGCAAATTATAGATGATCAGAATAAGATAATGTTAAGTATAAAACTTAATGATAATGCGATAATGGTAAATGTACTGTGAACTATGATAACGGAGAATCACATCAGATAAATGAATTTGCTTCGTCATATGTTATTCGTCATACCACTATTATAAAAAAAAAAGTGAGTCGTAAAATTTTGCCCTGTTTTGAGCAGGAATTTTCTAAATATATATTCGTATTCGCTCTGTTTTAAGCATAAAAAAATGCTACTTTCATAATAAGATACTGAACTGTATCTTTACTTTATTCCACAGTTGGTATCGTGCTGGGCACAGTGGTGAGTAGCATTATTTTAGCTATTTTTGTCATCACTGTGACCATTATTATGTGTTGACGTCATCGTTATCATTCCCGAGGAGTGACTATTGGAATGGGTGGGGGGTCATTAACAGGTTGTTACTGCAACAGGAGCCACAAGTGGAATATTTTATTTACAACGTTAATGATTAAGGAAGCAGACATGAAAAAAAAGCCATCAAAACAGCAACAATAATCTGTTTATTATTAACCTATTTGATAAGTAGATGTTCTTTGATTAACTCATGCATTAATCATATTACATATTTGTTAAGTAATAGTTATTTGTGTCAATAAATACTTCTAAACTTTCAAGGATTAAACTGTACTTTCGGGGTTCGCCAATCAAAATTATGAAACCCCTCCACCCTACACTGGATATAGTGCGCCAGCCACCGGAGACACGATGAATTCCTATCCACCACAAACTGAATATTGCGAGACACCGAATCCTGCCACCGAAACTGGTCAGAGCAATATGTACAGTGACGAAACCGGATACAGTGGAACCGGATATCCAGTTGATCAGACGACCTCGGAGAAAGCCCCGCCATACCCAGGGAATTAAACTAAGATGATTTGTAAAGTGTTGAACTGTGACATCTGTAGGGGCATGTAAATTGATTATGTTTCTATATCATTGATTTTATAATTTTCTGCTTAATTTTATGCAAATTGTATTTATCATATGCGTCAAAACCAAGTGTTACTGAAACAAAAATTTATATTTTTTTGCGTAAATTATGTTAATTGAAATTAACAAAAATCAAAATGCGTCAGTGACAAAATGTCACTGAGACGTTGACTCATGGAATTCATTAAACATGTATATCATTCTCTAAGCATATACTAAATTTAACAAATTTGGATCTTCAGAGCCTTGCATAATATAAACTTAAAATTGTTAATTATATATTTTGTTAATTTGTTAATAAATTACTTCCACCTTTATTTAAAATGAATAAAGGAATTATGTTGTAATAGCATATGAAAAAAAATCCAGGCTGAAAAAGGTGAGTCGTACATATTAAGTACATGGTAAGAAAGAGCTATAGTGACGTATTTGAATATGCCTCATCAATGTTCCTTGTAATCATTTATTTTTTGAATAGCCAAATTACAACATTGATGTCAGTTGACGACTTACAGCTTTCGTTACATGTAAAGATATCTTCCGAAAGTTCACTTTTTGGAGATTTGTGAAATATGATGAACTTTTGTTCCCATTGCAGTTCCTTTAGTTTGTAAAAAATGTCTATTACCAAAGGCAAACGTATTATTGTGAAGTACTATTCAATCCTTAAAGGGCAAACTCCTGTGGGAAGGGATCATGAAGAAGGTAAGGGTATTTTTCTGTCCAGAATTTTATCGCATCTCTTTCAAGTTCCGTTGAATGATAGTATATTAACTAACAACATCAAACGTAACTAAGTTAGTATTATCCTTTACGATGTTTGGTAAATGATTCAGGAAGTCTAGATCATCTCTAATGAAACTTGTTACTTTTTCACAAAATGGCTTCATCAATCTATCTGATAAATGGCTCAGTCTTTGGGTAGACGAGTTAGGACCTCCAACAAAAGATAAATCCTGTGGATTAAGGCAGGTAATATATTCAGAATTCTGAGATTCTATTTCGTTCTTAATTTCCTACAATTAATGAACTTTAGGTAAGCCGTAAAATTGACTTTCTCGGGCTCAAAATTTATAAGTCTTTTAGATAGTCTCTTTCCTTGTCTGTTAAAGCTTCAGAAAAAGGTTTCATGGACGAGACTTTTAACCTTTGACATAGATTTCTTTTCGTGTGTTTTGTTAATCGTTTGGTAAAACTCGGTGTCTTGTAACATGGTTAGAATCTTATTTTCGTATGATTACAACTCATCCTCTTTTGTCTGCTCTTTAATCACAATACTTTTGTCATTGCATAAGTCTTTGAGGGCAATTTGTTCATTCTTAAAAAGATTTGATTTATTAAGTATATGGGTATCTGGTAGATTGATGTTCTCTAGCATATCACAAACAGCAAACTTGAATTATTTCTCGCGAAATCCTCTGGCTTTGTATGTTCAGTTTGTTGATTAGATTCATTCTCGTCCTCATCCTCGTGGAAAAACTTCCTTAATCTGAGTCGTCTTGTATACGATTTAATATCTGTTTTTAGTTCCTGGTGGTTATTTTGAGGTATACTTGGCAGTTTTAGGGCTGGGAGTTTCTCCTGCATTTATATACCTAAAATCACATACGTTCTCTCTAATTACAACCAAATCGTGTAGAAGACAAGTCCTTTTATTCATAATTTTACATGATTTCAATGCAATTTATCTCATTCTTCTTGGATCTGTCTGGTTGTTCATATAATCTCTTAGAGTCACTTTGAATAAACGTAGTGCTCTAAACTGATTATTTTTATTATATTTTTTTTTCATCTTTTTTCACTGCAAAAGAACAAGATCAACGGATAATAAGTGAAGTTTAACTTAAAAAACTTTAATATGTTGAGTTTTCTTAATCTATTAAAAGTATTTCTCAACCCACTTCAAACATTAAGGTGTTT
This sequence comes from Saccostrea echinata, assembly GCF_033153115.1. NCBI lineage: Eukaryota > Metazoa > Mollusca > Bivalvia > Ostreida > Ostreidae > Saccostrea > Saccostrea echinata. Next base: position 3,339,449 of record NW_026889764.1, read on the forward strand.
CGCTGCCTTTTTCCATATGTCTGAGATATAAGTATTAAAATTTTGTTAAAAATCTATTACATTTCCTAAAAGTTTGACTTCATCTAATGAAAAACTTTTCTAGGGTTTAAAGATATTTGTTGTTCTGTGTTTTGGACCTAATTACAATAGCTTGAAGATTTCGTGGTTTGCTTTCATTTTGTCGACGGAAAACCATTGGATTAGAATAAACTGTCCTTCTGTAAAGTTTTATAACATCTTGCAGCTGTTTTGAGATCTTCCGAAGGTATTTTCCATAATAATAAAAGGTACATTTTTGACAAAAAAATGAGTCGTTAATAATAATATTGAAAAATACAAGTCCAAGAACGAACCGTATGAAAGAATTCCTGTGATGCAGTAGGTGCTGGCACGAAAATGATCCCTCATCGCTCAATGGCGAGAGTAGAATACGGGTTTTAATCTGAATTCCTCTACAGGCAAGTGCTAGTGTCCCCATATGAGAAAAGAAATCTCGAAGAAATGTAAAGCGAAACAAATAAACAAACAAAACCAATTTCTAATTATTCTAATGGAATAAGCCATTTAATTGATTTGCTTCTACCAACCAGAGTGAATTCTAATGAAGCAATCTTTTAATTTATAATTCTAGCTTCTGTATATCTCTGTTTAATGTGTGAAAACATGTTCAACCATACCATATTCACATGTACATATATGTTAATGAATTAACTCCATACCTCGAATAAAATAACAAACCGTAATCAAGCTCAGAATCCTATTAAACATTAAAATAAGGGAACAGAGTATACACACAAAATCAGCGATCATATATCTATATTAATATGTTGCAAATTTTGAATTTACAATTAGCATGTTAAAAATTTTGCATTTAACCCCCCTCCCCCTTGTAAATTCAAAATTTACAACATGATATTAACTAAAATTCTTCATGCCTTCCATTATGCTATGAAGGCATTTCATTTCATTTGATAAATAGACAGGCCTACCGAAGATATAGCTATGTTGCAACCACTATTGAAATAACGTTCACTATTGAAATAATTATTTCAATAGTGGTTGAGAGTGCATTTCAAAACTGAACAAAGGCTGTAACCACTATTGAAATAACGTTCACCATTGAAATAATTATTTCAATAGAGGTTGAGAGTTCATTTCAAAACCAAACACAGGTTGTAACCACTATTGAAAAAACCTTCACTAATGAAATAATTATTTCAATAGTGGTTGAGAGTTCATTTCAAAACCAAACTAAGGTTTTAACCATTATTGAAATAACGTTCACTATTGAAACAATGATTTCAATAGATGTTTTGAATGCATTTCAAAACCTAAACCATGCTGAAATCACTATTGTTGCATTTGCATTTCAAAACTAAACACAGGCTGCAACCACTATTGAAATAACGTTCACTATTGAAAAAAGTATTTCAATAGTAGATATATAGGATCTCCCATGATTTGTGGTTGGTTATGATTTTTATCCAACGAGTTGTGTGTTTTTTATCCCCGAGCCTTGGCGAGGGGATAAAAACACACAACGAGTTGGATAAAAGTCATATCCCACTACAAATCATGGGAGATTCTTTTTATCCCATGTTTAATACTTCACAACCAATGTTTTACACTGTTTTATATAGGACTCCACTTTATTTTACTTCATCGCGCTAACGCAAAAATCATTGTGACGTCACAACTGTGGATTATGAAAAATTTATCCAATGAGTCATATCCACGGGACAAAGGGTAAACATGGGATAAATTTCAATATCGGCAGTATTAATGCAACCACCATTGAAATAACGATCACCAATGAAATAATGATTTCAATAAAAGTCATTATTTTTATGGCGGTTTTATATGTGTGACCACTATGGAAATAACACCCACTGTTAATACATGTAATGCTTATACTAATTTCTCTTTAGGTTTTGTTTTTAATGCCTTGAGGAGTAGGCATTGGATTTACTATCCATATTTGTAGTGTAGGCAAGCCCATGTATATGAGAGAATTTATCTCTATTGTATATTTATTTTATTAAAATAACCATATTTTCATCAAAAGGTTGTGCACATAGATGTCCGTCTTCCTCTTTTTAATGTAGATATTCTAATTTCTACAATTATGTGTATCTATGATCCTTTTCTTTAAAATCAGTGGCAAAGATGAACAATATTTACCAAAATTACTTAAAATATATATTGATTGATTGTCTGTAAGTTTTCGCTGAGTCGGCCAGATTCAGTGGACGCTTGCATAAAACATTTGCATGCTTTGTTTGAATTTAAGGTACGTCAGTTAAATCAAAAATGTCCGTGTATTACTGGTAATTTATAGAAAAGAAAGGAATACATAAATTTACTCGTCATATATTAAACTCAATAAATATTATATATTATGTTGGACAACGTGATGAACAATTTATCCTTATATTTTTTTTTCAATAGTGGGGTTATTTCAGTAAGGCTTGCAATGTGGTTTTGGTATTGAAATCATTGCCAGCAACTATTATAATAATTATTTCAATCACTACTGAAATCCTTATTTCAATCACTATTGAAATTTTTATTGCATTCAAAACCTCTATTGAAATCGTTGTTTCAATAGTGAACGTTATTTCAATAATAGTTAAAACCTTAGTTTGGTTTTGAAATGAACTCTCAACCACAATTGAAATAATTATTTCAATAGTGAAGGTTATTTCAATAGTGGTTACAACCTGTGTTTGGTTTTGAAATGAACTCTCAACCTCTATTGAAATAATTATTTCAATAGTGAACGTTATTTAGATAGTGGTTACAACCTGTGTTTAGTTTTGAAATGCACTCTCAACCTCTATTGAAATAATTATTTCAATAGTGAACTTTATTTCAATAGTGGTTACAACCTGTGTTTAGTTTTGAAATTCACTCTCAACCACTATTGAAATAATTATTTCAATAGTGAACGTTATTTCAATAGTGGTTGCAACATAGCTATACTTCTTGATACTCCAGTCAAAGAGCATGCCAACTGTCAGCACGACAGCATCTGCAACTTTTAAATGTTTCTGATGATTAAACGACCTTTTTTCTATTCTAATAAAAACTTTTAGCCCCTCGCCAACCCTTCATTGCGTTAGAAAACATTTCTTGGAGATTCCCTTAGATTTCCTTATTTTTTACTATCTAAATTTGAATCTGAGTAATAGTGGACAGTGACAATAATATCACTGTAAATTTCATAATTCCTAAGGTATATGATGAACCATAAAATTAACTCTTAGGAAACATTCTCTACATCTGTATGTAGAAGCCCGTTGTAATGAACAATTAAATAATTAAATATATATAAGATTACTTTGACATGCTTTCTTTAAAAGTTTGCACATCAAAAATATCTTACAATGAAGGAAGAATGAATGCTGAAAATCAATATTGGAAATTATATAAATTTCCATTAAACCAGGATTTTAAAAATAATAATAATAAATCCTAAATAACCATTTGTAGACAACTAAAAAGGAGGAAGAAAAGAAGAATTTCAAAATAAATCAATATTTCCTGAATTTCGTTGAAGCTAAGTTCTTTATCAGCAAGTTTTCTTTAACCTTATGAGATTATAAGGATAATTTTCTTTACATTTTCTTGCAGTAAACATTTTAATTGCACTGCTTTCGTTTGAATTATCAATTGATAAATTTTCAAGTGGTGAGAGAAATCCTTTGGACTGATATATTCACTATGCATATTTTCAAATAAAAAAAAATTGTGGATCACAGGTTTCTTCGTTGCCTACAAAACTATTTAGTTTCAACAAGTAGCCCTATTAAATCTTTAACATTAAAGACGGTCCCATTTCCGTATCAAATGGAAGAAAACAAGCAAAATTATTTGCAAGACAATGACTTCCTCCTGTCAGGTAAGTTTGTTTTAAGATAAACCAAATTCATGGACTTTCCTAGCATATTAATTCCTTATTCTTCCCAAGCTAAACAGTCTTGTTATATCAATATGAGAAACATGTTGGCTTTGTGTGTTGTGGCTATTTTATTCCATTCCACTGAATCATTACAGAATTACAGCGTTGGTGATCCCCAAGCTTGCAATATTGGGAATGGAAATGAGAATTTCATGTTTGAGGTCCTGCCTGGCTTTGGTTGGGACAATCTAGTGAATGAAAATCGAGGAGTTGTGGTCAACTTTAATTATTCAAAATGCAAAACAACAGAGGACAGAAAATACCTCATTCCAGACGGTGTTGTAACCATTCCTATCAAGAAGAGTCAGTTGAATATCTTCTCGAAGGTGTATGATCACTGGTCTCAATATGAATCAGATACAGCGTTTTCTATCAATGTTGGTGGTTCAGCTAGTATTGCAGGAATAAAAATTGCCGCAAGTCTGTCCACTGAGTATGAACACATTAAAAAACATCAGCTGGAGGATAAATCATTCACAACAAAAGTCCAAGCACGATTCGTCCGGTATACCGCCATAGTTCTTCCCGATCTACAGTTAGATAGATCTTTTCGCAAACGTCTACTGAAAATAGCCAATCATATTCAACATAATCGAAAATTGTCCACAAAATATGAAAGTGAACTCCTGGTTCGAGATTTTGGAACTCACGTCCTTACAAGTGTGGATGCTGGAGCGTCCATTGTCAAAGTGGATCAAGTAGATTCCTCTCTGCGTTCGGATACAGAAATAGATAAAGTACAGATCGGGTTTGCAGCAAGCGTCTCTTTTTTTGGAATTGCAAGTATAAATACTAAAACGCAGTACTCACACTCCAAAACTACTATTGAAAAATACATGAAGAGCATTAAAAACTCGGATATAAGAGCTTATGGTGGTCCACCCTTGAGTCCTGAAAATTTCACGCTTAGCAAATGGACAACTGCTATTGGAAATGATTTGGTAGCGGTCGATAGAAATGGGTTTCCTCTAGACTATGTCATCTCTACAGCTTCACTTCCTGAACTATCTGAAAGTTTGGTCGAAGAAATTGTTCAGAGCGTTCGAAGTGCAATCTCGTCCTACTTCCTTCATAACACGTATCCAGGATGCACCAATCCAGATGCGCCGAACTTCAGCAAAATTTCAAATTTGGATGACGGTACCTGTCATGCACCTCTAACGAACCTCAGTTTTGGTGGAGTTTTTCAAGAATGTATCTTTAAGGGTGCCTTAATTAACAATGAAAACCTATGTGACAAAATAACGACGAAAAATTCGCAAACACAGGATTTTAAGTGTCCAGTTGAATTTGAAAAGGTTGTACTTTTTAAAGGAAAAACAGATAAAGCCCAGCATGAGCACAAGTGTCATAAATGTTGGCTCTTCTTCACATGCTGCCATGATCAATCTTATTATGGCTTAGCAACATACACATCATACTGGTGCCGTGCAAAGCCAAACACACCTGTTCAAGAAAACAGCGGGTTTCTCTTTGGAGGATTGTACTCAGATAGAACCAGTAACTTTGTAACACAATCAAAATCATGCCCGCAGTATTATAACCCAATGACAATTGCCTCTAACATCCGTGTCTGCATCAGTGATGATTATGAACTTGGCGCCAAATCTGCCGTACCGTTTGGGGGTTTCTACAGTTGTCAACATGGAAACCCTTTAGTTGATGGTAAATACACAAAATCTTGTCCTAAAGGATTTAGCAACCACTTAGCCACCGTTGACAACAACTGTGAAATACAATACTGTGTACGGACTAGTCAACTGTCCGAGTTAAAATTTCCAACAGTGCAACTTCCACCGTTTATTGGAATCCCAGCAGAAAGCTTAGCAGAACCAGCAAATTACATAATTTCCCATGACTCGGAATCCTGGATCCAACTTATAAATCCCGAAACGAAAGCCAAAAAGCCCGATGAATCAACTTGGACAACTCTGAATTCTGCACCAACAGAGATGGCTGTCCTGATGAAGAAATTCTCCAGTAATCACGTAGTCAGTGAAAATGAAGATTCGGGGATGTCCAAAGGTGCAATTGCAGGCCTCTCTGTTGGCTTAACAACTGCTATTTGCTTGTTGCTAGGAATTCTCATAGTTATTCGACGTAATCGAAGACAGCGGAAAATCTATGAGAGTTTTGATTGAACTTTAAGTACGATTTGATCAGTCTAAAATTTTGCTTTAAAAACAAAACTGAAATTTCTAAATAAAGCTACGATAATCCATTGATTTACAATGATGATTCCTGGACTTTACGTATATTTCAGCGATTGCTTTAGAGAGAGAGACGTCAAATAAATATATACCCATTCAGCACTACATCTTTAATGTTTAATAATTATTCATATATTTCACAGGACTCTGATGTCTCGAATCTATATACGAAATAAACTTTAAACAGAAAAAGTGAATTATTTTTACTGACATCAACAACAAAATTATTTTGAAAATAGGAAAAAAAAGATGTGTTTGTGAAACACTGATGCCCCCGTATAGCAACTTATAGCAAAGGGTAAACTTTCTCAAATGCAAATCAAATATGTTGGTACCCAAAGTAAGGTCTTGTCTCGAGGAATATACCTGTGAAATATGAGAGACCTAGCAGCAATGGTGCCTAAGGAAAGGCCTTCTCACAAGAAATATGCTGGTAAAATATGAAAGCTGAAGCACCAATCTTTCAAAAGTTTTTACCAAGGTTAAAGTTTTCCAAAAATACGTCAAACTCCAAGGTCAAGGTCAATGGATCACAATTGTTGGTATCCAAAGGAAGGTCTTGTCACAAGGATTACATATGTGAAGTATGAAAGCCCTAGCACCAACGGTTCAAAAGTTATGGCCAAGGTTAAAGTTTTCCAAAAATATGTCAAACTCCAAGGTCAAGGTCCAAGGTCAAAGAGTCAAAGTTGTTGGTATCCAAAGGAAGATCTTGTCACAAGGATTACATATGTGAAGTAGGTCAAACTCTAAGGTCAAGGTCAAAGGGTTAAAGTTTTTGGAATCCAAAGAAAGGTCTTGTCACATGGATTACATATGTGAAGTATGAAAGCCTTAGCACCAATTGTTCAAAAGTTATGGCCAAGGTTAAAGTTTTTCAAAAGTAGGTCAAACTCCAAGGTCAAGGTCAAAGGGTCAAAGTTGTTGGTATGCAAAGGAAGGTCTTGTCAAGAGATTAAACATGTGAAGTATGAAAGCCCTAACTCCAACTGTTCAAAAGTTATGGCCAAGGTTAAAGTTGGGTAAAATTTTGTAAAACTGCGTCAAACTCCAATGTCAAAAGATCAAATATGGCGGTACCCAAAGAAAGGACTTGTCACAAGGAATACACATGTGAATCATGAAAGCCATAGCTCCAACCAATCAAAAGTTATGGGCAATGTTAAAGTTTTTGCGGACAAACAGACAAACAGATAAACAGACAAACAGACAAACATCACAGACAGACGGACGGACAGGGCAAAAACTATATACCCCCGAATCTTTGATACGGGGGCATAAAAATAATTAAACAAACATTTATAAAGAAATTCAGTATTTAAACAAGATGTTTTTGTGAAACACTGATGCCCCCGTATGGCAACTTATAGCAACGGTTAAACTTTCTCAAATGCAAATCAAGTAGTTGGTACCCAAAGTAAGGTCTTGTGTCGAGGAATATACCTGTGAAATATGAGAGTCCAATCAGCAACCATTGAATAGATATGGAAAAGGTTAAAGTTTTTTCAAAGTAAGTCAAACATCCAGGTCAAGGACAAATGGTCAAAATTAATGGTGCCCAAGAAAAGGCCTTCTCACAAGAAATATATATACTGGTGACATATGAAAGCTGAAGCACCAATCGTTCAAAAGTTATGACCAAGGTTTAAGTTTTTCAAAAGAAGGTCAAACTCCAAGATCAAGGTCAATGGATTACAATTGTTGGTATTCAAAGGAAGGTCTTGTCACAAGGATTATATATGTGAAGTACGAAAGCCCTAGTACCAACGGTTCAATAGATATGGCCAAGGTTAGAGTTTTCCAAAAGTAAGTTAAACTCCAAGGTCAAGGTCAATGGATTATAATTGTTGGTATCCAAAGGAAGGTCTTGTCACAAGGATTACATATATATGTGAAGTATGAAAGCCCTACCATCAACCGTTCACAAGTTATGGCCAAGGTTAAAGTTTTTCAAAAGTAAGTCAAACTCCAAGATCAAGGTCAAAGGGTCAAAGTTGTTGGTATCCAAAGAAAGGTCTTGTCACAAGGATAACATATGTTAAGTATGAAAGCCCTGGCTGGAATTGTTCAAAAATTATGGCCAAGGTCAAAGTCTTTCAAAAGTAGGTCAATCTCCAAGGTCAAGGTCAAAGGGTCAAAGTTGTTGGTATCCAAAGAAAGGTCTTGTCACAAGGATTACACATGTGAAGTATGAAAGCCCTAGCAACAATTGTTCAAAAGTTATGGCCAAGGTTAAAGTTGGGTAAAATTTTGCAAAACTGGGTCAAACTCCAAGGTCAAAAGGTCAAATATGGTGGTACCCAAAGAAAGGTCTCGTCACAAGGAATACATATGTGAATTATGAAAGCCCTAGCTGCAACGGTTCAAATGTTATGGCCAAGGTTAAAGTTTTTCAAAAGTAGGTCAATCTCCAAGGTCAAAGGGTCAAAGTTGTTGGTATCCAAAAGAAGGTCTTGTCACAAGGATTATGTATGTGAAGTATGAAAGCCTTAGGACCAAAAGTTCAAAAGTTATAGCCAATGTTAAAGTTTTTACAAAAGTATATCAAACTCCAAGGTCAAGGTCAAAGGGTCAAAGTTGTTGGTATCCAAAGAAAGGTCTTGTCACAAGGATTACACATGTGAAGTATAAAAGCCCTAGAACCAATTTTTCAAAAGTTATGGCTAACGTTAAAGTTTGGTAAAATTTTGCAAAACTGGGTCAAACTCCAAGGTTAAGGTCAAAAGGTCAAATATGGTGGTACCCAAAGAAAGGTCTTATCACAAGGAATACACATGTGAAATATGAAATCCATAGCTCCAACCAATCAAAAGTTATGGGCAATGTTAAAGTTTTTGCGGACAAACGACAGACAGACAGACGGACGGACAGGGCAAAAACTATATACCCCCGAATCTTCAATACGGGGGCATAAAAAGTACAATAGCAGAGTTAATTTTACAGTTTTAAAAGAAATGTTTCATCGCAAGGTCAGAGTATATAACTTCCAAAAGAATCACAGTGGCATTTACATTTAATCAATATCTCAACATCTCATAAAATAACAACCTTGTCTACAGATATTCCTTCATGATTTGTTTCAAAGACTAGCTACTGATGTCAGTTGTTATTTCTGATATTCATAGTCAGTTATTCATTTTCATTAACATTTCACGTGAATAAGTTGACAGCACACATTGACATTGCAGCTGGGAAATAAAACATGAAATGCATAATTAATCCATAATATTTTTTTCCACATGTATCAAAGACATTTAGGAAGCTCTTGGGAAAGTCTGTTAGAAGCTGAAAACTAAGAAACGGGATTGAGTGAGTTTTTTTTTTCATACATATTAACAAACCAAAAGTAGAAATTAATTGACAAAATCCTTCTTCAAAAGGGACATGAACGGGTTGAAACGTACAAAAATTTTAGGAAAGGACGGAAGGTAGAAAAGAAAACATTTAAGGGTATATCGAGTAAATATTTGTTCTCTTAAGGTAGTCCGATCCTCAGGTTCTGAAAATCAGCTTCTAAGTAATTGAAAATGCTCACAAAAATGTCTCTGATATCACATAGTAACGTGAATTTACCCATGGAATTTCTTCAATGTTCATCATTATAGTTAATCATATTATATAGGGAAAATTATCAAATCTCAAATATATTTTCAAGAAATCGAATAAAAACACCAGCTATGTATTTTCTAATTGAAAATTGATCAACGAATGTAATTTAGGATAGAAAAATATAGGTATCCAGGAATTTGGAGAAAATTGCATCTTATTTTATGCTTATACAGTATTTTAGTTCTTTTTACGTCGATTGTCATATAATACATATGTAAAAAGCTTGTGGTATCATTGCTAGACATCACATATCACATCTAATTTCATAAAATGCTAATAAGCAGTCGTATCTAATGCTAGACTAAAGATAATTCGATTTTTTTAAAACTGAATTCATTTTTGTTCTTTTATGGGGTACAAATGTCAACTTTTTACAAGACTGTTTCTAACACTTCGAAGAACCTTGAATCATATTAAGATGCATAAAATGAAAATTGTTGCACGAAAAGATATCAATTTCAAGCTTTATTTTGAGACTTTTTAAATAAAATGATAATTTTAAGAGTTATCCTTCCTGGCTGAGGATCGGATATCCTTAACGCTCATACATGTACAATACAAAGAAAGACAACTCTCTATACACTAGAATTCATGGGTAACACACATATGATCAATTCCTATAATCTTTCCGGGATCGATCAACAGTAAAGGGTTTTTTTTTATCACTTACTTAAAGTAAATCAAGTTAATCCTTTTAAGGTGGGATGGCGAGCGTATAGCTATTTTAATACCCTTTAGTTTCATTAATTGTATAAAAAAAAAAAGAAAAAAAAAGAGAGGATACAATTATCCCAGTGATTGTGAGGGAAAACAAATTAAACAACATAATAAGCCATGTATGCTACAGCTGGAACTGAAATCTGTTATATTTGTTCTCTTTATGCCCATTTGAGCAATCAGTTAGTTATAACTTATCTGTTTGTATGCAATCCGTACAATTTTAAGTGAAATGGTTAACATATAACTCCTTTCTGATTGTTTTCTTATTTTATTAATTCTTAACTTCTTAGTTAATTCATCACAAGCAACTTTTTAAGAAACATTCTAAATTTATATTCACTTATATCTGATAAAACTATCATAATTAACCACGTTTGGGTTTTGTGAAAAATGTTTATAAGATTTGTGACTTTTAGCCCCAGATACATAATTGTCAATGGCTTTTCGCATCAAACTTCCAATCAATTCCGAGTTAATTTGGTTATTACAGAGACTTCGTCTTAAGATTTCCAGTTTCCGGTAATGCATTTTTCGCAAGTAGGTGATTTTTTAACAATGCAATACGTATATAGTTAATTTTTGCTTAGATTTTATAGCATATACAAGGATACATATAAAACCATATGAATGCATACTTTACCATACGCGTTCGTTGCCTAAAGTAAGCAGAGTTTAAATTAAGAGATTTTTTTTTCCATTTGTACTGCAGATGAGTTTTTGGCTTACAGTTTACAGCTCACACTTTTGTTTGAGGAGGGACAAATTAATCTGAAATTTATGCAGATGACAATCCATATAATGGAAATGCTTTTTCGTGATCATGGTTAAACGGTAAAATTAACATAGATTCCGTTTATTGTGTAATTTCCCTTTTCGTGTCCTGAATACATGTACCTTTTTATTTTTTACGTATATCCATCTGTGATATATGATGTGGCTGTCGACTGTCCTGTACGCTTTTGTTGTGTGGCATGTTGTCCTCGGGTACACCCGATACTGTAAGTAAACGAAATCCAAGAAAAATCAAAAATGGTAGGTTAAATGGAAAAAATTAAATCTATATACTAATCAGAAACAAGAAACTTATCAAAGAATGTACCTGTGTCTTTATAATATGTCACAATAAATGTAGGATTCCAGATACATGCAATACCAGTGATTCTTAATTATGTTTCCTTTGTTTATGCTGATGTTGATTCATGTAAAAAAAAAATTGTTTATGTTAACTGTCCTTATTTGTGTATCTTCTCAGCTAAATCCTAAAAGCAATCATCATAATCAACGAATTATACAGTGGACATACAGGAAATTTTTACGTGAAAATCTTGAGTTGCTTGGTTGTAATATGGATTTGGAAAAAAAATGAACTTAAAAAGCAAAATGAATGGCAGCTGCATAAGTTAGGATGTAATTTAGAATATTTTTTTTTACACTGGGATTTTATCAATAGATTTCAAAATTTAAAAAAAAAGATAACAGGATATTTTAAGCTCTAAGGTGTCTTATTTGCACTTAAAACAATTTTTACATTTCCTCTGATTAAAATTAGGGAAAAAAATCATACAAATTTTAAAAATAAGAGCTTGTATCGGTCTTTCAATACTGAAATCGTATTTCAAAAGTAATGTTATAAAGATCCAGTGACTAAAATGTTAAGGCAGAATACCTCCTTATTTTTGTATTACATAATTTCTTCTTTTTATTGATGCTTCAGTAGTGGGATGATATTATATAAAGGCAATTTATGTGAGAGAGAGAGTGTGCAAACGTCACCAGCTTATATACAAATAATGCAAACTTTTTTTTTTTTTTTAGAAATGAGCAATATATCAGGCAGATTTATATATGTTCATACAGATAAATTGAATAATATTTACTAGAGTAAATGTGGAAATAATGTAAGATTTTGTAATAATGTCATAAAATGTGCGCAAAAAATTTAACGATTTAATAGAAAAGGCACAAAGTCGTATAATTGAATAATGACCACCCCCACCCCAACCCCAATTTTTTTTTTTTAATTTTAGAATTATTTTATGTCATTTCTATTCAAATTCGGTCAGAAAATACGTGTTTATCAATTCATGCCTTTTTTTTTTTTTTTTTTTTTTTTTTTTTTTTTTTTTGGTATAATGATATAAATATTGCATGTAGTTGAGTGTAACATTGAAAATTTTCACCCGAGGTTGACAATGGTATTCGAGGGATGAAAATTTTCAATGTTACACTCAACTACATGCAATATTTATTATATTATACTGAATGTTTCATACAAATACATATAACAGTGAACCTTGCGGGCATAAATTCTGCGCAGTCACTATTTTTTGGAATATCACCCGTCGTCAAGCAATGTTGACTGTTGCTACGCTGGAGGGCGTGGCTTCATCATTCAGCGGGTAATAGTGTTTTTTAACAAATGTTTCTCGACGAATCAGATTCAACCAATTTACATGAAAGTATAATATTTTAGAATATTTTTGTTATATTTTAAGCTGTATATTTGAACCCTACCCACCCACCCCCTACCCCCAATAAAAGTACGATTTTTTTTTTAAAGTACGATCTTTTTAAAAAAATTTTGTTTAGTTTTTATCATCTATCGTTATTGATTATCACAAAATTGTATTTTTGTAGTAAATTTTGACGGAACATGTGATAATGTCGGCACAATAAGTATATTGATGATGGCGACACTTCGTATCTTAAATGGACTGGATCTGAATTAACCCCATCTTGTTCATATACATTCAGTTCCGACGCAGATAAAAAAGTATGTGTGAAAGCCCAAACATTTCTTATCAGAGACTGTTCAGTTAAACTGCGGTATTATGGAGGGTTTATTGGAAATAAACTTAAAAGGGTAAACATATTTATTCTGCTTTTTAGGTCAATTATTGTTGATCATTTATGATTTAAAATGACAAACAAATATTTGATTTTAAGTGATGATGGACACAAACTATGTAAATCTTATTTATCAGAAAATTAATTGAAAATGGAACTTACATGTTTGATGTTTATATGAAACACTAGACTTACAGCTGTCTTGATAAAATTCCTGAACATTTCTGTGGTGATGAATTTTATAAAGTGGGGATCGAATTAACAACTCCAGATGAAGATACAGTCGGATACTTTACGTTGAAAGTAACAATGGAAGAACCAATTCCAGGTAAATTTAATTCTAAAAGCAATTAATAAACATATACACATACCAATATTATGGTATTGCTCATTTGAACCTAATTGATAAAGGTTTATGGAACATGTGTATAGGTAATGAGAAGGTCTTTTTTCTTAGATTTTAAAATTTCCTAAAAACACTTTTGAAAAAAAAAATAAAAAAGAACACGAGCTGGTTATAGGCAGTTGCAAACTTTTGATGAAATTGAAATAAGCGCACAAAACCTTGTTTCCAGAAGACTGATCGGCAAAGGAGTAGATCTTATCCTTAAATGTTTGGGATCATCCCTTTCTGATGATGAGTTATTTCCACATCATTTTTGCCGTATTCCTCCTCTAGCTGTGCTATGTTTTTTTACTTATGTACTACATATATTATCTCCAGTAGCATTTATCATCGCTGGTTCTGTCATTGGTGGCATCTTTCTTCTCTTCCTTACTGTGATTATCTTTACTTGTCGTCGACGTCAACAAATCGAAAGAGAACTGGATGGAGATGGTGAACAGGATCCCATTGTGACGTCAGCAGGTACACATTTTAGAGGGGGGCAATTAAATATCATCATAATTTTACAATAAGTCCAAAAAAAGAACATAAACAAAATAGAAAATCTGCAATAATTAAGAAACATACATACATACATGCATATGCCTTAATACAAATTAAGCTATGTTTATTTGAAGCGATAGTAACCCACCATCCACCACCGCCGCTGAATTATGGCACAACAAATCCTGGCTTTAAGCAGAACAACACAATACCATATCCTTATCCAAGTGATGTACAGAACAACCCTTATCCTGTTGGATACAATCCAACATCATATCCGACTAACCAAGGTGCGCAATATCCAGGATATCAAACTAACTACGCTCAGACATAGACATTGACTATATATCGCATATTTTCAAGTGTATTGAAGACATGTGTGGGGTTTTTTTTTAACATATTGCGGAATTTTCTAATTTTCTGTTCTTAATTCTGTTGTAAAAACACATTTTTGTTCCTCATTATCATGTTATATTTATTATATTGCTTCTGTGTGGTTACTTTTGTTATAATGTTGTGTAACCCATATGTAATAGGCTTTTACTTTCACAGATTATTTTTTATATTTTTATGGAACAAAAATATTCTAGGATGTATTATAGCCCCTCTCGACAGGAAGCGGAAATATCAGAGTCGCTATATCGCTGCCTCCTCCAAAAAAAAAAAAATAAATAAAATTACAATATTGAACCGTAGTTCTAAAAAAGCTTATCTTTTTTATGATGACCACCAGATATTGACCAAATGTCTTCATTTTGACTTTGTAAACGACTTTTCAACTAATGTAAATTGAGATTTGTCGTTAAAACGCTATGTACATTTGGTGCATAAGTCATGGGAGTAGTGAAGGGTATAGCAGTGGGACTAATGACTTGCCTTGAAGTAAACGTAAAATACTTACAATAAAATCACATGATCGATGTTTACCATCCACAGTTACTACTAAACAAACATCATGGAAAAATAATATGTATATATGAAAAATTGATAAATTGCTTACTAACTGCTTTTTACAACATGTGTATTTACATGTTGTGTAAATAAACAATTCAGGATACCTTTTTATGATACAAGTGGCTTAAGTTATAATATAATCCTTGTGATTTTGTACTCTTGGACTTGATACTATGCAACAGCATTAAACAGAATATTGATCCTTGGTTTAATCTCAAAATCAGAAACCGAGACACGGAATTATCTATTTTAGTGTAGTCTACTTTTATGCCAAGTTATATCTAAATGAAACCAAAACCGTAGGAGAAGTAGAGTTTTGAATGTATTTCACACTTATATTTAATAAAACTGTACATTGTGACAAATTAATTCAGTTCAAGTCAGATTTTGTACAATGAAAACTTCAGTAATCCTAAAAAATGAAAAGATTAAAGAATTTCATGTTCGCTGTCCTGTCCTATTTTGTTGGGATTATCTCACTTCGTGCTTTTTAGACGGTGGCTATTTATAGCCACAGGCTATTGCTGCTGGTCTGGGCGATGAATAAACAACAGTGTAAAATCACGGGGACCCTAGCGGCGATTTTTGCAGAGACAAAATAATGAAAGTGGGGTCGTTTCGATGTTCGAAAATAAAATGTACATGGTTCTCAAGTTATTTCAATGACATTTTGTTGATGGGCGCAAAGTTGAATTCCTGATATTTGCCGTTATAATATTTCTCGCCTCATGAATATTCATTAAATTACGCCGACTTAATGTTTATTCGTACAAAAACTGATTCGTACATAAGAAGTCAATTCGTATGCAAACTACAGAAGTCAATTCGTACATATGAAACAAATGCAAAAAGTCAGTTCGTACACACGGCCTTTTTTACGTTGTGTAAATGTAAAATTTCAATAAAATTTATTAAAAGTAAAAAAAATCTGGGGGAAAATATTTATGGATAATGGTTTCACATTACACCTTACCATCTTAGGAAATAAAATAATTATTGTTAAACCAACACACTCTCGGCGGTTTCCTCGCTGCTGGATGTGTGACAAACGCTTATTACGAGATGTTTCCCAATTTGGTATTCCCTAATTACGAGATACTCCATGCTTGGAAAGCGTCGATCCCCAAATTTCTCCACTTCCGAAAATTCAGTTAATATGATTCGAGGACTGCGTATTCCTTGTTGCAGAACTTCATGAAATTTATTAACGCACACAATTAAACTAAAATTGTCTCGATCCTTTATTCAAACATATTTTTTTAAAAAAAGAATTGAACTTAAGGAATCAGTCTACATAAACAATTTTAGCATGTTTTATTTCATAAATTTGACGATCAACATTTCGATTGACCAACACCCGAAGTTGAACTATGTCTTAGGTAAACATTCACAGGTAATATACAGGTAAATCCTGTGTATGTAGGTAGGTATACACAAGCCAGCTTGGTTCCCTCGGGGCTTCACAGCCGTTTCAGTTAAGCTCCACCCCACAACAAACTTACCTGAGGAAAACCGACCGGTTGAAAACCTCGGCCTTTAAATGTTTTATTTGGGACGTTTTGTGGAATTTTTATACAATAATACTTATACAGTTTATTGAAATTTTACGTGTCTTTTGATTATTTGAATTTCTAGTATCTGTTGATATTAGAAAACGATCTATTTTCGGAATGGAAAAAAAAAATCACGTCCTCTTAAAGTTTACATAAAAGAGGGTTGTTGAAGGCAGATACGATGCCATTTTGCAAAGTTTATTACGGTTCTATCTAAAACCAAAAGTCATTGCCTAATTATCTCGGACACAAAAACTACTGAAAGGATGCTAATTTATCAAAGCTGTAATTATAGGACTGTGACGAACAAAAGTTACCCATATATTTCATTTGTATTTGAAAATACTATCGTGCCTCGAATAAAATTTACCCTTTAAAAAGTGTAAGAAAAAAGCTACACAAATACATGTACATGAAATATTAGGATATTCTTGCGAATTCAGTTGACTTAATATGGGGCAGTCTTCTCCTACATGTGTTTTCAAAACTTCGTATTACGCAATGACTAGCGGGGTCAGTGCATATTAAGAGAAATAGAGGGTGAAAGATATATTTTTGTTATTCTGTTCTCTTTTTTTTCGAACAGTATATATCTATACTTATAAATTAATAAATTTTGCAAATAAACTCCGAAACGGGTGAACCAGAGTTCTTACTTACTCCTCTAACAATACACTAGATACAAGATGATGTCCGTAAACTATATTTAGATTTCACTCGCATAGTAAGAATCGTACATTAAATTAAAAGTCTGCTTTTATTTTCTATAAACAGCCATGAAATAGCAAAAACGTGAGTACGGTGGCGTTTCCGGTTGGCGGATCTAAGTTACTGGCAATTTTTAATGAAACTGACAACAAGCAATCGTTTATTTATTTCATAAAACGTCATCACTGAATTATTCAATCAAAACTTGATTTAAATGATATAAAAGAAATAAGTTGTGATAACCGATTAAAAAAGGAAATATGCAAATTAATTTCGTCATTCACCGATCTTAATATTGACGGAAGCTTCTAGAACATCACATAGCATCGAGCCCGATGTTAAAAAAACCGAGGCGCTTATAGCTTAAAAAAAAGCTTTTGTGTGAATGGTCATTGAAATAATGGTAAATCATTGATAACACTATAAGTTGTGAATATATTTATATATCGAAAGACCATTACATATATATACATGTATGTAGTAGGTTTTCCTAATAAATTTATCGGTAAAATTTGTATATATTCCTTACTCAGAGCGTCGTGGCAACGAATCCGAAGTACAATTTGTACTTCGTAATAAACTTGCTTACATGTAAAGAGAAAATTAATAATTAAGGTATTGTTCAAAAACAATTAAAGATGTAAAATTTTGTGCTTTAAGCAATACATTTCATTTTTTTTTTAACAGTCTTTTGTATTAAATACTCGGCCTGTTTATAGGGCGTTAAAAGCTAATTTTACACAGGTACTTGAATCTTAGTTTATAAATATTTACGTACCTTATTGATATGTAAAAAAAGTATAGTACATTATTTACATATCAGTAAGGTATAAAAATATTTATAAACCAAGACCCAAGTACCTGTGAATTTTGACCCCCCCCCCCTCCCCCCAAATCAATTTAGCAGTAAAATGTGCAGATTCAGTGCTTTTATCCTTGACGGAAATGAAATAAGAGCATCTGAAGTACAATATCCATAACATAGTATAACAGGTTTCACAATAAACGTCAATTAATGAAATTGTTAATTTTCAAGTTTTTACAAAGGGGGGGGGGGGGGAGAGAGAGAGAGAGAGAGAGACGTACATTTACTTCAAGCAAAATTTTGAACAAAGTATTTCTTCCTGCTATAAGCCTGTAGGCTGTCAGTAGAAACTACAAAATATTTTCTGTCGGTAGTAGTATAGATTCAATTCCCCGCGCTTGCGCGGGATTTCATCTAGTATATCAAACAAAAAGGTAAAACTACTGTACAATTCTCGAAGTCTTTCAACCTTATAGAAATAAGTAAATTACTGGAAATTTGGCAAAAATGGGGATCCAAAGATAAAGTCTATTTCATTATCTTTCAGCATATGATTTATGTCGCACAATCTACACTACAACGCCAAAAGTGATTCATCATTTCCCTTTTTACCATATATTTTAAGAAAAGTTAGTTTTTGTTTAAAAAAAATATTGTGAGTTCAATTTTATTCCAGATAAGCAAAATTTGATAATTAACCACTGAGTATAAGATTTTAAATGATAAAATCACAATTTCTAAATTCAAAACATCACGATTTCATGACACTTTTTGTTGTAAAATTTAACTTTTTCATTTGATACTTGATATCGCTGAAATGTACGCATGATAATTTTTTTTTTAATAAAATTATGCGAAGAAAGTACAATGAATTCGGAATTTACTGATACTCGCTCATATCTGCAACTCACAATAGGTTTATTAATTGTTCCTCAAATATCTCCAACAAATTTCTGCTAAAAAATGCACATCTAACTTGGAAGAGCGCCTAAATGGAACCACACATGCATGTATAGAAAGCTATCTTAAAATAAATATGTTCGGTCACCACATGAATATATTAGAACCTTTGATTCCCTTAATTTAACATTTAGGGTAAAATTAATTGTTTTAAGGATTAATTAATGAAAAAAAATTGAAATGATCAAGCTTTCGTTTCTGGCATTTCAGCGCATTTTTTTTCTTCAAACATTATTTTAAAATAAAACTAAATAAATGTAGAAAATTTCATGCAGTAAATTGTTTAACAACTTCAATTAATACATGTCCTCATCATACTGATGCAAATATAAAAATGTTAATTTTACCAGAACTCAACGAGTACACCCAAATATCTCATTTGGGAACACAATGAATAGTATTTCTCAGAATCAAAGTCACTGTCATCTAGGGTGGACATTACAGTCTAATGGGGGGGGGGGGGGGGTGGTCCGAACATATTACAACAATTTATGAGAAAGCTTGCTTACGACTAAATATATTGCGTACACTTAAATATAAATTAAAAAGGGACTTGTTAATCAAATTATATCTATCATTTGTTCGACCAGTTGTAGAATATGGGGATGTGGTATGGGATAATTGCACTGAAGAACAATCCAAATTACTAGAAAGTGTTCAGGTGGAAGCTGCAAGAATAATTACAGGCATTTAGTGCATTACATCCAAAACTAACCTATATTATGAGTTGGGATGGGAAACCTTAAGTTCAAGAAGGGAAAAATATAAGCTCACACTGATGTATAAAATTCTTAATAATCTTACCCCTGAATACATTTATAATATGCTTGAAGGATGTATGCCAATTCAGCATAATTATAATTTACGCAACCCAAACTCATATCGTATCCCAATCACTCGAACAGTGTCTTACTATAATAGTTTTGTACCATCCACAATATCCTTATGGAATAATTTACCTGATGATTGTAGAACTTCCCCTACATTGCAAAATTTCAAAAAAGATTAACCTACACCAATCCCATCCAGAAAAATAAAGTCAAGTTGTACAATTATGGGAATAGAATTGAAAATATACTAAATTGTCAGTTAAGAAATAAATGTAGTAATCTTAATGCTGATCTTTTTAAAGACCACCTTAATGATTCACCAAAATGTACAAATTGTGGATACCAAATTGAAGATTCATTACATTTTTTCATGTATTGCCCACAATATGTTCTTCAAAGACAGATGCTGATTAAATATATGAATGAGAATGGCATACCAATTAATATAGATAATATACTATATGGTGCTGAATCCTTATGTTTAGAAGACAACTTTTCATTTTTCTATCATGTACATAACTTTATAAGAAACTCAAACAGGTTTTCACTGAAATCTTAGTTTATCATGATATGCTAGGAAGAATATTATCTCATTTTAGGTATGTTAAGGAAATTTTTCCACTCTGAGTCAACTTTATTATGTGTGTGTGTTGTTTTTTATTTATTAATTTATTTTATTTTTTTTTATTTAGTATGGTCTTTCTCTCTCTCTATTTAATCTTTCTCTCTCACCCTCTGTGGATTCACTTTATACATGTACCAATTAATGGTTTATTTTACATACTGCTTTTCAATATGTTAAATGTACTTTATTATGTTTTTTTCTCTTTATTTTACTCTCTCTTTCTCTGGATTCACCTTATATATGTACCAATTAATGATCTATCTATTTTACATACTGTTTTTCAATGTTAAATGTATCAATAATTGTTATATATATGTACCTTGACCTAAGGAGAGAACGATTATAGGCATTATGCCTGCTGTTCAATCCGTTTCATTTGTAATGAATAAATATATTTTAAACTAATATAAAATAACTCATCAAATACATGTATTGTGAAAAATTGCAACAAACTTTCATAATTTGCATATCATTTTACAGATTCTCATATCATTTTAATTTAATTCATTCATGCCAGTGGCCAGTAATTAGAGCGTTTGCCCTAGAGTCAAGGAGTAAGGAGTCGATCCTTAGGTCGCGGGCTCGAATCCCACTGTGGGACGTGGAGACCGGTCCTTCGGATGAGTCCGTAAAACTGAAGTCCCGTGTCGCAGTAAGTGCTTGCCAGAAAAAAAGATCCCTCACTGCACAATGGCCCTGAGTGCTGAGTATAGATATAAAATTTGTATCCCACCAATGGCAATGGTGGCGTCTCATTATGAGTGAAAAATTCCCGAGAGGGACATTTTAATTTAAACAAACAACAATCAAACAAAATCATTCATGCCACCGTCTATCAGTACTCACAGTACTTTGATTTTCTCTGTGTTCAAGTGAAATTTACCAGAATTAGATTTTTATAAAAATAGTATTTACTTCAGCTTTTTTATTGTTAAAATGTCTCCCAGTTGATTCGATACGCAAGAGCATTTTCTATGTACGAATGATTTCTTAAAGATGCAAGCTATTGACAAATAATTTCATAACACAAGGATATTAGCAGTATCGTTTAAAGTCAACATTTCGCAAATTTTATGGTCAATACCATGACTTGTTTGCAAATACAGTAACTGTCGGGGTTTTTTTTACGAACTGTTACGCCATTATTTTCACACTGAATTGTCTACGGATTTCTCCGTTTACCTTATCATGACAAGGAGCACAAGGCGGGGGTGACCAGTTGACAAAGGATGCTTACTGAAGATCCTCCATGTCGCTTGATTCTATATGTGTTTTCAGAAGTCCGTGTTGGCTCTGCTCACAATTTGAATTGTTTAAGTGGATTTTGAGCAAGAAATGTTATAAGAATCCTAGAGGTTTTATTTTATACCTCAGATATCGATGTAAATTGATGACATTCCAGACACTCTATATATGTATACTAAGATATATATATATATATATATATATATATATATATATATATATATATATATATATATATATATATATATATATATATATATATATATATATATATATATATATATATATATATATATAGAATAAAAGCACTTCTATGTTAGTACATAATATGACTGAGTTATATTTCTTGCATAGTTTGTGTAAAAAATGCAAAGTCACTCATACCAGATAAAATCGACATCGATATTGAATTTGCAAATTATTTTTTTTATATTCTTTGAAAATGGTTTGTGTCTGGATTTCCTTTTAGAAAATTTGAAATCACAAAATTTTACCAAACTCAATAACATCAAAACATACGACTTTTCAACACTCTATATAGCTATTCCCAAGGATAAATTAAAGTCCAGGCTTTTGGACACCATGAACAATTGCTTTTTCAATAAAAATGGAACTCGTAAATTTACTTACCTTGTCATTGGTCATTTGCAAAATTATTTTGTAAAAAAAAAAAAAAAAAAAAAAGAAAAAACAATCTGATTGTACACACAAATAATCCAAATTTGATATTAAAAAGATGCTTGAGTTTTTTATTGACAATTTCTATGTAGTTTTTGGAGATCAAGTCTTCCAACAATATGTCAGAATTCCCATAGGTACCAAATGCGCCCCGATATTAGCAGACCTATTTTTGTATTCATATGGAGCAGAATTTATTCAAAAGCTTCTACCTGAAAAAAAGAAGACACTTGCTATGGCCTTCAATTCAAAATTTAGATATATCGACGACTTTTTATCAATTAACAATATTCATTTTCATTCCTACGTTGATTCGATAAATCCCTCTGAACTCGAAATAAAGATACCACAGAATCTGACAATTCTGTTTCATATATGAATATTTAACTAGAAAAAGATGTTAATGGTAACCTACCAACAAAACTTTATGATAAACGTGATGACTTCAACTTTTCTATCGTAAACTTTCCTTACTTATGTAGCAATATATCCTTATCAACATCATAAGGAGTTTATGTCTCCCAGTTCATTCGATACGCAAGAGCATGCTCTATGTACGAACAATTTCTAAAACGAGGCAAGCTATTGACAAACAAGTAGATGAAACAAAGATATCAACAGTCTCGTTTAAAGTCAACACTATGCAAATTCTATGGTCGATACAATTACCTAGTCAGCAAATACAAGCTACATCTACAATTAAGTCGAATGCTGACTGACGTTTTTCATACAAATTGTTAGGCCATTATTTACTCACTGAATTGTCTACGTATTTTCCCGTTTGCCTGATCATGACAATGAGCACACGGCTGGCGTGACCGGTCTACAGGGGATGCTTAATTCTCCATGGCACCTGATCCAACCTCTGATGATTTAGAGGTCAGTGTTTGCTCTGCTCAAAATTTGTATTGTTTCAATGGACTTTTGAGTTTGATTGCTGTTCCTTATTTTCATATTTCACTGAAAATTTAGGATGGATCCCAAACAGGAAAATACAGGAATATTTAAAGAGGCCCTTAATATGAGCAATATACAAAAATAAAGAAAAATTGTCAGAAAGCGTACGCTATATACTAATATTGAATTCGAAAGTGACATGGCCCTTTTGAAGAACTTTGCGTGTATAATATGGAGAAAACCATTCATTTTTTTCTCTTTCAGCCAAAGATAATATATTATAGGTTCTAAGCATTGTAAAATTTATGACATCAGATCTCGTGGGAAATCAAGATAAAATGCAGTTAGGTGACCCGTTAGCTGTGACGAAGAGGATAGTGTGCTAGCGTAACCCACGCAGCTCGTTAAATGCGTACAATAAGAATAATTTTTCTTGAGAAAATAGTTTTAACGAACCTTAACAATATATTTTACATACATCATGTCAATTAAAAAAAAAAATACTCTCAAATATGGACCATATCTCTTATAAACATCAAAGAAAATTTTAAAATTAAAACATACTTTTGTTGACAGGATCAGGCATCTAAAATTCCACAGTGTGCTTTATATACATCTGTTTAATTTCCCGAAATGAGTGTGGCATCCAGCAGTGTTATAATGTTTAGATGATCACATCTATAGTAAGGCATTGATTTAAGAAATTTGGGAACGTGCAATTTTTGCATCGAGTGAAAAATTTTCCCTTTATATCTTGATGTTCAGATAAAACTCTGTTGTTTTTATATTTCTATTTTTAATATTTACTGCTTTAATAATGAAACATTGCATCGTTTATGTTATTTAAAATAGGAACCCATTGGAAATAAGCTCTCTAGCTTTGATGAGTTATCCTAGTATCATCTAGTCACAGTAATTATATTTCTAAAATATGTTTACCGGAATATTTTATTTACAAATGTATGCAATTTTATGTTTTCCAAATATGTTTCACCACATAAACGATGGCGATAATTTATCTGAAAAATGCACATTGTTGCTAAAACACAAACCTACCTGCTTTGAAATAATTCCATGAATTATTTCAAAGCATTATTGATAGTTTGACGGGTGTAGATTTGTTTTCTTTACCAACTAGCCATATAGCTATAGGGTAAATGGGGTTAATGTCGATACGTCAAAGGTCGCCCCTCTAGTGAAACAATTAAGGTTTTGACTTTACATAATTGCTGCCGATTGTGTACCAAAAACCCAAAATCATAACTTATACTTTACTATTCTACACGATTTACAGCTGGTTATACACATGTGTGTGGTGCAAAAAAAATACTATACTGATAAATAAATAAGGAAGCTCGGTTCTTTTCATCTTTCATCATTGTAAAATTTAACATTATAAGATCACTCAGGTGTTAAAAGAAGGATGTATTTCACGACATTATCTATACTAGATCATTTCATTAGCAAGAAAAAAAAACATTTACATGTTTTTTATGCTTTGTATGTCCAGGAAGTATATTTGCAACTTTTTCAATCCATTGAAATAGAGTTCGTTCACTCTCATTTCTTCAAAACAAGCTTCAGATTAACCTTTACCCTTAACATATCATAAGGTCGAAAGTACTTAGTGACTAAACTTTCCGAATGACTTTCAAGTACATGTTGTACATGCGACAAGTTGTTCTTCTCATGTATATAGTTATCACAAGAAACATTATCCATAAGATCACGTGTATAAATCTGTACGAAATCTTCCTTAATAAACAAATACTGGAAAATAATGTGATATTTCCTCATTTACTGAGACAAATTTAAATTCCAATTGATTATTATGATTATCTTCTTCCTCTATACTAAGTACAAATATTGTCGCCTAAATCAAAACAGTCATTAGGGGGATGACAACACGGCAGACATGTTGATTTTATACGCTGTGCTCGTTTTATTCTGTGCCATCGAGGCTTCGCAAAATTACAGCATCGGTGACCCACGGGCCTGTTATGATGGAAAGGGGGAAAGGCCGTTCTTGTTTGAGGTAATGCCTGGACTTGGTTGGGATAATCTTGTGAATGAGAATCGAGGCGTTGTTGTGAATTTTAATTATTCAAAATGCAAAACTACAGAGGATAGAAGATATCTCATTCCAGATGGAGTCGTAACCATTCCTATTAAGACAAGTCACATGAACGTTTTCTCCAAGGTGTACGATCATTGGTCTCAGTATGAATCTGATACGGCGTTTTCTGTAAACAACGCAGCCTCGGCAACCATTAAAGGTGTAAAGATAGCAGCAAGTCTGTCTGCCGAGTATGAACACATTAAAAAACATCAACTGGAGGATAAATCAATCACCACTAAAGTCCAAGCACGATTCGTCCGGTATACGGCAAAGATTCTCCCCGACGTACAGTTAGATCAGTCGTTCCGAAATCGTCTTCTGAAGATTGCCAACCATATTCAACAAAATCGAAAATTGTCGACAAAATATGAAAGTGAACTACTGGTTCGAGATTTCGGAACTCACGTACTTACGAGTATCGATGCTGGAGCGTCTATCGTCAAAGTGGATCAGGTTGACTCTTCTCTTCTCCAAGATAGCAAAATCGACAAAGTTCAAATAGGGTATGCAGCAAGTGTCTCTCTTCCTGGGCTTGCAAGTGTCGATGTAAACGATAAATTCTCTTACTCAAAAACTGCACTTGAAAAATACATGCGGAATGTTAAAAACTCGGACATCAGAGCATACGGAGGTCCACCCATGAATCCTGAAAATTTCACACTTAGTAAATGGACAACTACTATTGGAAATGATTTGGTTGCAGTGGATAGAAATGGATTTCCTCTTGACTATGTAATCTCCACAACTGGGCTCCCTGAACTGTCTGAAAGTTTGGTTGAAGAAATTGTTCAGAACGTTCGAAGTGCAATCTCGTCCTACTTCCTTC
This sequence comes from Saccostrea echinata, assembly GCF_033153115.1. Lineage (NCBI taxonomy): Eukaryota > Metazoa > Mollusca > Bivalvia > Ostreida > Ostreidae > Saccostrea > Saccostrea echinata. The sequence continues at coordinate 3,365,885 of NW_026889764.1, forward strand.
ATAACACATACCCAGGATGCACCGATCCAGATGCGCCGAACTTTAGCAAAATTTCAAATCTGGATGATGGTACCTGTCATGCACCTCTAACGAACCTTAGCTTTGGTGGGGTTTACCAAACATGTCAGTTCCAGGGAGGCTTAATGAACAACGAAAACTTGTGTGACAAACTTACTGTAAGAAATCCTCAAACACAGAACTTTAGATGTCCAGAAGGATTTGATATAGTTCTTCTTTATGAAGGAAAAGCACATAAAGCTCAACACGAGCATAAGTGCCATAGATGCTGGGCCTTTTTCAAGTGTTGTCACGACAAGTCTTATTATGGCTCAGCAACGTACACATCGTATTGGTGTCGTGCAAAACCAAACACACCTGTTCAAGAAAACAGTGGATTTCTCTTTGGAGGATTGTTCTCAGACAGAACCAGTAACTTTGTAACACAATCAAAATCATGCCCACAGTTTTATAATCCAATGAAGATTGCCTCTAATGTTTATGTGTGCATCAGTGATGACTATGAACTTGGCGCCAAATCTGCCGTGCCATTTGGTGGTTTCTACAGTTGTCAACATGGCAACCCTTTGGTTGATGGTAAATATGCAAAATCTTGTCCAAAGGGTTTCAGCAACCACTTAGCCACAATTGACAACAACTGTGAAATACAATACTGCGTAAGGACTGGTCAAATGTCCGAACTAAAATTCCCAACCGTTCAAATCCCGCCATTTTTTGATGTCCCTGCAGAGAGTTTAGAAGAACCTGCAAATTATATAATTTCTCATGATTCTGAATCGTGGATCCAACTCATTGATCCCGAAATGAAAGGAGATAAACCTGACGAGTCGAGCTGGACAACTTTGAGTTCAGCACCCAAAGAAATGGCTGCCCTGATGAAGAAATTCACAGGTAACCATGTAGTGCAGGTGAACAGCGATTCTGGGATGTCCAAAGGCGCCATTGCAGGATTGTCCGTTGGCTTGACAACTGCAGTTTGTGTAGTTGTAGGAATTGTAATAGCTGTTCGGCGCAATCGCAAGCAGAAGAAAATCTATGAAAGTTTTGAATAAACTATTTTTCGCCCACCGTGTTTTCCTGCATGATTACATGGTTACATAATGTTCTACGATGTGACGCATGATCATGTTTTATTTTTCTTCAAATATCGCACATAAGAGAAAAGGAATATAATCATCTCGTGTATACTTGATTCCGTATGTTGATGGATAAAATGATTCCCAGTGATAATATCCTAGATGAAGACATGATATCGGTCACTTTCTTATCTTCACAGACAAATATCAAAACAACGTGTTGTCTTTGTACTGGAGTACAATCCAAAGAAACTCTCCATGCCCGATGCTTCTGAGTACTCTTTATTTCACGACCGATGCTTTCATATACATGTATATTTTTTTTTTGAATATGCATGTTTCTATGTCTAAATTGTGGAATATGTAATCACACTGAGATAATACATGTAACTCAACAATCGGATACGTGTACAATCTGAATGATCGGATCGCATGTAACTGGATTTTGCATTTTCTAGATTGTACCGAAATTCCGTAGCCTGAACTCATTTCTTTTACAAAAATTAACGTATCTTTATAAAATTTTAGATTAAAGTGTGTTTTTGGTTCATAAATCTTGGGTTTTCTCGAAGCACAATGTTTGTACATAGATATTGTGTGGTTTAATCTACGACGAATCCAATTTGTCTACGGAATTTTGGCACAACCCTTGTGTATCATTCCAATGAGAGATCTTGTGAAGTGTTAGAAATAACCAAAAATTCGAGTTATCATGTTTCACAAAAAATAGTTCGGTAAAATCTATCCAAAAACATTGAACCATTCATTCACTAACTGTGTATATAAGAAAACCATCAGTGATTGTACTGCAATTTTCCCCTACATTCTTCTAGGGAATCAAATGACATTCCGAGTTTTGATCCTACACTGTGGGTAAAAGCTTCTATTCATCAGTAAAGGACATAGGCCAATATTTTGTCATACATGTATTTTGTCATATATATTCACTACAATCAATTTTCGTACCCCGTTCAGAATAGGGGATATTACATCTTTCTCTAATTTTGAGAATTGTTAAAAATTCTTTGCACTCTCAAATTACTTTCTGTATAGATTATATTCCAATTCACATTTTGTTGAAATTTTCACATATGTTCGCAAAATAGCTAGATCTACTTATATTAGAAGAATATTAGAGAGGTTAAGCATTTGACCGTGTGCGTCTACGTGTACGTGTAAACCCAAAAGTGATTTTACAAGTACACGTAACTAACATCGTGTTCTGTTTAACATTCTGTACGTGTAGCGGTACGTGTAAAACGTCATTTCAACAAGTCATTTTACAATCCATTTGTAACAAATAATTCTATGACTTTGATTAAAAAAGATACATAGATGTACGTAATAAACTCTCAATATCACAACAAACACCGCCTGAAAAATATACATTCTATAATTTGGGTTTAAGAAGCTACAAGTTCTTTCCTACGTGTACATATGAATGTACACGTTGTGTACAACTTGTAGAATTATGCGCTATGCAAAACTGATGACGTACATGTAAATCGCAGTAAATTAGGGGATATCCCTAGCTACACGTACACGTAGACGTACACGGTCATCTGCTTAACCTCCTTATTAACTATAATCATAATTAATATCAATCATCAAATGCTTGAAATTAATTGGTCAAATGGAAATATCTCAAGTTCACATGGATAATATACATGTACATCTATCACTTTAAGATTCATATCACACCACTGAAACTCATAAAATTTGGATGTTAATAATGTGTAGTCATTTCACAATGTTATAAATAAGGAAATGGTAGTACCAAAAAATATGGTTACAGCATATAAATTCAGATCTGAAGTAATTTTCATTCCCAGGAGTTTTTAAATGTAAGGGTGTTATGAAATTATCTGATATGAATTAGATGTTTACTTTAAAAATAAAAAAAAATTCTTCCCTGGCAATTTGCTTTTAGTTTATTTTATCTGAGTGATCATACATGTACATAAGGTATGTCGATGCTTGCATACCTGTCGACTGTTTGTGTCTGAATTATACTATAAAACTGGAACATAAATATATCATAATATTTTCTGTGTAGATTTTCCATCAATCCCTGGGATAATAAGAGCATGTTACTATTACACACAATAAGAGGCAGTGAATTACTTTACAGCTTTTATTTGTGTAAAGCACATTTCTATTTAGTCCTTCTTCGTGTTCTTGTTGTGTTTTTTACTAAACTTCAGGTTCTTCAGAAACTTTGGGTCTACCTGTAAAATAATACATGTTAATGTACATAAGGAAAGGGTTCATCAATCATTTACCAGATCAACTTCAACATCTTTTACTTTTAGTGAAAAATTTTCCATCTTTTCAAATAAATCAAAATGTGTTTTTCTTTTTTTTTTTATGTTTTATTCATTTCTTTCTTTTTTTATTCCTTGTTTTTGTTTGTTGTTGTTGCTGTTGTTGATTTTTTTGTTTATTAACATTGGAAAATGTTTCATTGAAGAAGGGAAGAAGAAAATAATAGAGTGAACTTACCCCCTTCATTGAGGGATATCTGTAGGACTTAGGCCTGTGGATACCATTTCTGTGGTGTTTGCGATCTGAAAGATAAACACAAGGTCACTTAATTTTAGCATGTTTAGGGGTGGAATTATGTTTGTATCTTTCTGTATAGAAATATATTCCAAATAAACTTCTTTACAGTAAATAGTGAGTTATGATCCTATCATCAAGCAAACACACTACGAATGTTTTTGCAGATTTTGAAGTAAAATTGTCCAGAAAATTTGGTGATATCACATTCAAATGGTTAATGTTTTTCAGTTTCAGCTGTAGGAGCAATAGTTCCTGGATGACATATGCACCTATTCCACACTAATCTGAGCAATCTTTATACTAAGTCTACTCTAAAACACATATACATGTACCAAGTACCCTCAGAAGATAGCATGATTGTCTAATCCTCACAGAATAAGAGTGGTGTAGGACAATACCCTCATCACTGGGTACTATATATGCATGCATTACAAATCAGGTTAAAAGGGAAGGAAGGTATTTTAAAACTTTTAGGCTTATAACTAGCAGTGTGAACAGCTAACCATACTAAAAATAGATTTTGCAGATCTATGTATACAGCAGCTGTAAACAGTGAATAAAATTAAAAACAAAAAATAGATTTTGGAAGATTTATCTAACAGCTGTGTACAGCTGTCAATTTTTTTTCTTCTTTTTTTTATTTTAATTATTTTTGAAGCACCTGCCACTGGTAGATTAAATCATCCCGATCCCAGATTTCTCCTCCTTAGCATTAAAATTTAATTAAAATACAAAAAGATTTTGAAACTTTATTAGTGGTCCACCAAGAGTTGTGTTTTCATTATTGTTGCATTTTTTAAAGAAACCAAAGGACTCCCCTGTTTATTGGTAAAAAAAAATATATATACAGTCAAACTTCGTTATCTCGAACTCAATGGGACTGAGAAAAAACTTCGAGATATCCAAGAATTCGAGATATCCTGGATAAAATACTTAAAGAATAAGGGGTTGGGACTCCAAATCACTTCGACATATCCATGGTATTAGAGATATAAGTGTTCGAGATACCGAATTTCAACTGTATATACATGTCTACATGCATGAAATATCGAGATAACAAACAGTATTCAAGTTCGAAGTCCATTTTGACAATACAAATTGGGAGCAGAGCAAACATCGACCTCCAGAAACATCAGAGGTGGGATCAGGTGCCATGGAGGAGTGAGCATCTCCTGCTGACCAGTCAGACCTGCTGAGTGTTCCTTGTCAAGATCGGGAACAAGAGGCCCAAGGGCCTTGAATCGCTCTTCTGATAAACTGTACAACCTATCACTTCTATTTGAAGCCTCTAAGTATCCTGTATATTTAGATCAACCCTTGAAATTCCAATTCACATTCTGAGAACCCAAGATGATTCTAAGCCAACTAGTACCTGAGAGTTGGTCAAGTGACCTACTTATCACTTGTCATTCTCTGAGGACCCATCAACTAAGTTTGATGATTCTAAGCCAATTAATACCTAAAATATTTTTTTAAAATTATAACTGTAAAATTTTATAAGTAGGTCAACGTGACCTACTTTTTAGTTGTTGTACTCCAAGGACCCAAGAAGCATCAACTGACAAAGTTTGATGATTCTAAGCCAATTAGTACCCAAAATATTTAATTAAAGCCATAAATTTTCAAAAGTAGGTCACGGTGACCTACTTTTCAGTTGTCGTACTCCAAGGACCCAAGATGCATCAACTGACAAAGTTTGACGATGCTAAGCCAAATAGTACCCAAAAATATTAAATACAGCCATAAAATGTCAAAAGTAGGTCACCGTGACCTACTTTTCAGTTGTCGTACTCCAAGGACCCAAGATCCATCAACTGACAAAGTTTGATGATTCTATGCCAATAAAGTACTTGAAATATTTTATTAAAGCCATAAATTTTCAAAAGTAGGTCACAGTGACCTACTTTTCAGTTGTTGTAATCCAAGGACCCAAGATGCATCAACTGACAAAGTTTGATGATTCTAAGCCAATTAGTACCCAAATTTTTAATTAAAGCCATAAATTTTCAAAAGTAGGTCACAGTGACCAACTTTTCAGTCGACCTACTCCGAAGACCCAAGATGCATCAACTGACAAAGTTTCATGATTCTAAGCCAATTAGTACCTGAAATATTTAATTAAAGCTATAAATTTTCAAAAGTAGGTCATGGTGACCTACTTTTCAGTTGACATTTTTTAAAGACCCAAGATGCATCAACTTACAAAGTTTTATGATCATAGGCTTTAAAATGTCCAAATTATGCCTCTAAAACGCTTTGAAATCTAATGCCTGCAAAGTTCAAAAAGTAGGTCACTGTGACCTACTTTTTAATAAATATGTTTTATGGCCCCAAGATGCACCATCTTAAAAGATTTAATGATTCTAAACCTCTTGGTATTCCAATTAATGACCTTAATTGTTTTGAAAAAAATTAGCCATAAAATTCAAAAAGTAGGTCAAGGTGACCTACTTTTCAGTTGACATACTTCGACTACCCAAGATGCATCAACTGACAAAGTTTGATGATCATAGGCCTTAAATTGTTCAAAATATGCCTCTAAATCATTTTGAAAAAGAATGGCCCCAAAATTTAAAAAGTAGGTCACGTGACCTACTTTTGAATCAAAATGATATAAGGTCCTTAGATGCATCAACTGACAAGATTTGATGATCCTAGTCCTTATAGTAAGCAAAATATCAGCATTTTAATAAAATGTAATTTTTGGTCAACTTTGAAGTGACCTTGAGACCACGCCCTTTGCCCCAGGGTAAATCCCAGTGCAAATTTTAATCTACAACATATCCTCATCCTTTTGTGTAAGTTTGGTGATAATCTGCCCAGTGGTTCTTGAGAAGATTTTTTAGCAACCAGTACTTTTGTTTCTATTTTCCTAATTATCTCCCCTTGTTAAAGGGTCACAACCCTAGTTTTAGTATAAAAGGGAGCCCTTGGGCCGAGGATACCCTGTGACAAATTTGACAATAATTGGCCAAGGGGTTCTTGAGTTATGGCCCATATTCTAAAAAGTTTATGCACACCGCACAAATGGCCATAGCATTAGCTCTTTGAGCCTTTGGCTCTGAAGAGCTAAAAATGGAAAAAATCCATAGACAATTCAGTGTGTAAATAATGGCCTAACAATTAGTATGAAAAACGTCAGTCAGCATTTGACTAATGGTAGGTTGTATTTGCTGACAAGGTCATTGTATCAACCATGAAACTTCCAAAATGATGGGATTTGGGATTTCTTGCATGACATAAGCCTTTTTCTTTTCTCTCTCTCTCTCTCTTTAAAATGAGCAAAGAGAAACAATTTAGCTGACTGAAGATTACAAAAGATCATTTGAATTGTAATGATTCTTTGTCCCTTTTCTTTGTGTTGTGTATGTGTGTGTTTTGGTGGTGTTGGGAGGGGGGTTACCTGGGCCAAACATGTACACTAAGGCCATAATAACTAGGGGTTGATATCGCCTGAAAAATTATATTGCGATATATTGCAATATTTGATGGCATATTGCAATAAATACTGCGACATATTGTATGTTGGTGGTGTTGGGGGTGGGGGTGGGAGGTTATCTTCTCCTAGGTTAAATATGTACATGCTAAGGCCATTACAACAAGGGGTGGTGAAAAATTATATTATGATACATTGCAATATTTGATGGCATATTGCAATAAATGTTGCGATATATTGTATTGCTGTCCATTTCTCTAAAAGTTTGAAGTAAACTGGATAGACATGTATTTCATTCATTCCAATTAAACCAAAATACCCTATCATGGCAGTTATCATTTAACACTGTAGAATGTTTGCGGTCAACTGGTTACATACGGTAGTTCCCTGCTGAATTAGTAGTCATTGTCATAGATCGTGTTTACATGTAATTTTTGCAAAGACAGTCGACAGGTTTTTACTTTCTTTATAATATCTGCATAAAAATTTGAGATATGGCCAGATTATTTCACTTGCATTATCTCAGCTTTTCTTTTATTTTTTAGTGTATGTGTACTCTAGCTGACATAACACTCAGAATTAATGCATCACAATCCAAAAGATCATTCCACCATATTGATAAACAAAAACATGAAATTGTAAATTGTTTAAAGTCAGTATTTTGGAAAAAATATAATAATATTGTTGTTGAATTAAACTGACAATGTTATCCTCGTAATATATATTAATCCTTCTTATTTCATTCTTACTTTTTAAACACTGTAGCAATGTCTATAACAAGAAAACTTTAAAGCAGCCAAGTAACTGAGTTTTGATTTCAGATACACCATATTTAACGTTTATGTAATACTTCCAGTTAGCATATTGTCCATCCCAGTATTGAAAAAAATATTGCGATACATTATATTTGGGTTTAATATTGCCATATACCGATAATATTGCACACACCTAATTACAACATCAATAGAAAAATTTCTATCCTGGTAATTATTAGTCTATTTACCATCAATATCTCTACTTAATATGTTAAAGGGCATTGAATTTTGAAATATTAATTTCCTGTTCTAAGTATGAACAAATCTAACATTAATTGGTATCAATTAACATTATGCAATTAGGATGGTTCCTCCAGGAAAATCCTTACAAAATTAGCTTGATTGAATAAACATTATAAAATTCAATTTACGATGCTTTTTAGATCTATATTCTGAAATAATATTAATATTTCCCCAAACTTTGAAACACATTCCCTTCATATCCACATATTTCTATCTCAACATGAAAATTAAGTTCCCTATATTTATATGTATGTATATATCAACTGATACATGTTATACCTGGTATTTTGTAATTAAGGTCAGACGATACGTTCCTCAAATGTCTGTTTTGTATACCTTCGAATTATTTGGAAAATATTCAAAATTTTAATTACCTTTTGATTTCTAAACTGGTTTCTAATTGTCTTTAAAAAATGAAACACCAAAAAAATGTGTTATTGGCTAATGAAGTTTTTTCCAAAGGGATTCTATAGGAAAAACATCCTCTGGTATCTTGCACAAATGCCTGGTAAGGTACCTCAATTTTTTGCGAGTAAACATGTTAAAGTAGCAATACTTCAATTACAAAATGTTAGAAAAAATTATATATTATTGAGGAACGTATCGTCTGTCCTTAAATGCAATGCTGAGTGAGGTATTGCAAAAATTAAACTCAATATAACTATTTAAATTCCAGTAACTAGTTCCAAAAGAAAATTTTTTATACATTCTGCAGCTGTCTAAGTATAAGCCTATGAGACAATCAGACATTCAGTAGCTTTTCCTAGAGAAGTACCCTCAGAATAGACCAATATGGTTGTCAAATCCTCACGGTGTTTATAAGAGTGGTGCATGACAAAATAATCATCATTGGGTACTCATAAGCTAACAAACAATGATATTTTGTTACAATATACAAGTATTTTAAGTATTTTATATGAGATGACTAAAATGACTGAAGTCTTTTTGATTGTTTTAATATCAAATACAAGTCTTGCATCTGTAGTTTGAATCATTTAATTTACAGAATCCCATTTCTAATTTTCCTGAAACAAGTGCTGATAAACTGATTAAGTTTCTTGTCAAGATATATTAGATGTATAGAACTTGGCTTGCTGTTGTACCAGTGTGTTCATTGCAGAGACCAAATGAGGACTGCTAAATTAAAATAGTACACAATAATTCTCATTTTTGATAAATTTTAAGATTAATAATTTTATGAAATTAATGACCATTTTTCTAATTTCATATGTCCTCCCATCCAATTAATTTCCTGTTAATGTTTAGTCACATGTTATGTCCAATAAGATACTGCTGTCAAAATAAAAATTGCTATTTTTCATCACAGCAGCTGTTCTTGCTTTGATGTCTATATGATATATTTACTATAATACTACATACTCTGATTGTGTGCGGTGTGGTTCTTTGACTTGGCCATTTCTGTTTCTTTTTTCTCCCCTAAGATCTAGGAAGTCTGAAATAAAAATGTATATCAATGTTATGTTTTAAAAATGAAAAGTTGAGATTATATTTTCCATATTGTTTAACTTAATATGATGGAGACAGAAATGAATTCAACCATAATGAAACATTTGGATTTGAGACTACTGTCTAAACACACTATTAACATATCTCTCTATTATTTATGCAATTCCATCGCTTACAAATTAATCATATTAATAATGACATTGTTTTGTATTTATTTTTACTGATTCATCCCTCAGATATTAACTTGTCAAATCCTCACATCATCATGCAGGGCATGACTTAGGCGTGGTGCATGACATAGAATTCATCAATGGAGATTCTCAGTGTCTACATGTACAATGCTTTATATTATAAGCCACAGCAGCGGCCGAACTATCTGTAGTCATTAGAAAGTTCACATACAGTGGTTTTTACAGGTATTCAGTGACTAAACCTTCAAACAGAAAGTTTGATATTTCAAACTGTAAATTATCTCATCTCTTCTCTTATTCAGAATTTAGGAAAATGAAAATTTAAAGGGAATCAGGAAGGGAGAAAATGCAAGCACCTGGAGTCAAAGCCTGGCCATTACTCTAAGGAAGGTTCTCTACGAACTTCATGTTATCTTAAAACAACAAATGAATCTTTCTGTTCATTATATTCTTCTAGATGTCCGTGCTGCATGTTTTTAAGTGTTATTTTACAGGAGAATGTCACCTCCAGTATAACGCCGGGGAAGAATTTATATAATGGGTTAACTGATCTGGTCAGAAAAAGCCTATCAAAATCTGCCAATATCCGGTACTTTTAACCGGCTGAAATTATGTTTGTACCACCCAGAATATTCAATCGACAAAAATTCAGTAACATATTTAATTAAAATCGCTTACATAAGGTACCTCCTACTTTTGTACAGTATCACCTGTTTCTTATCTTTTTGAAAGCCCTGCCAGAATGAATGAACATAGCATAAGAATTCCCTCAGAACTTTGATCAGTCAAATCTACACAGACACACATTAAGGTGCATTCGAGCGTGGTGCATGACTAATAGTCATCAAGGGGAAATTCTGGATGGAATGTTATGTCATTAAAATGAGATTGTCAAATGTACCCAGATTTACAACAAAATTCATTTGATGTGTTTTGCAATGTAGCAGACTAGCAACGGGCAGGTAACTCCAAACTATAAGTAAATACATGTACGATGAACACTGTAAGTCTAAGACATTCTGAATGCTAACATTGCATATAAATTGGAAGAGAAAGAATGAAATGTTGCCATGTGTTATTTCCTAAATTCCTAATAATGGATTATTGCACAGTTCACAAGAATTCAGGATCAATTTTTGACAAATCCTTTCAATCCACTGCCATTTATATTATTCCAAATTGTTCTGGAGCAGATTCACTCAGTTATGCTACATTACAGTTTCATGCATATGGGACATATTTTAACAGTATGGAGATGTGACCACAAACACATATAATTCTCATCTGGACAGTAGGGGTGGAAATCACAGGCCTTTCAAAATCTGCCGGTACCCAGTACTTTTACCCACCTGAAATAATGATTGTACCGGCCAAAATATTTAATGGGAAAAATTCTTTAACACATTTAATTAAAATCCCTTCCACAAGGTACCTCCTATTCTTGTAAAAGTACAACCTGTTTCTGATCTTTTTGAAAGCCCTGAAATCATGAGAAAAATATAGCAACATATTGCAATATTTGATGGCATATTGTGATACATTGTATTGCTGTCCATTTCAATCAAAGTTTTAAGTGAACTGGAAAGACACATATTTTATTCTTGAAAATTAAATCAAAATACCCTATCTTTGTTCCGATCATTTGACGTTAGAAAATGTTTGCTGTTTAAGGTTTTCATAGTTCCCTGGTGAATTAGTTGTCATAGTTATTTGCATCAGAGATTGACAATTTCAAGTACAGCTAAACTTCGAAATCTCGAACACGGATATATCTCGAATACCCCGGATATGTCGAAGTAAGGCCACGGTCCCAACCAAATTTGCTTTATAAATGATTAAAATAAACCCCTCTATGTCGAACACAGTAATGTCGAATACCCCGGTTACCTCGGAGTAAAATTGTGTACCCATTCATTAAAATCACATGCATTATCTCGAAGTCAGGATAATTTTCCACTCTGATGATCAGTCCATTAGGTAAACTGAATGCTCTATTGATAACAACCACCTGTCTGTCACGCATGAGTAACCCGTGTTCCTGTGATGATTATACGAGGTTATGTATGGCTTACCTTGACTTTAATTATGCAAGCCAAAGGTTGTGTGTATAAGTCTAATGCATATGTGCGGATGACACATTTATTGTTTTGTGGCTGTGGTATGTTTATCTTGATAATCACTATTTAATGCTATGTGTAATATGCACGCTTGCATAGTTTATGCATATGAAAGTGAAAACTACAAACATAAAAGTGAAACAAAATTCTGTAATTTAATGCAATTAGAATTTATTTTTCCTATTTGAGCGTGCAGAATTTACAATTGTCAATACACACCATCATGTGAGCGTGTGTCGCAGTGAAAACTTGTGCTAAAGTGCCCTGTGATTCAATGTTGCTCTGTAGTTAGACAAAAGTCACAAAAGTGCGGGTTTCTTCTTTTGCATTTGATTTTATTATGATAAAATAATTTTCTTTTAACTGATTTTATATGTCTGAACATGTTTTTCCAATAAAAAAAATGTATATTTCGTTTTCATTATTCTGACAGAGACTGGTTTTAAATTTACGATGCATAGACGATATCCGGCTATGTATACTTGGGAAACAATGCTAGCGGTTGACTTGCTGGGTTGGTAGAAGGATTATACTTCTGTGCATATTATACGTTTTTATTTTATGAATTATAAAGAGGATGTAAATATCTTTTTATGCTAAATACATGTACATGTATATATATTAAGGAAATCATTTACAGAATTTCAAACAAGAAGGAATTAGACATGTTTTTCCTATTAAGTACATGTTCACTGCACTAAGTTTATTTGAAGTTCATTCGAATTATAACCCTCGATATGTCGAACCCCTGAATATCTAGAAGTTCATCATCGGTCCCGTCAACTTCGAGATAACCAAATTTAACTGTAATTTTTGCAGACAGTCAACAGGTTCTTACTCTCTTATATCTGCGTAAAAAAAATGTGAAACTGCCAGAGTATTATATTTGCTTATCTCACAGCTTTTCTTTTATTTTTAAACATATGTGTACTCAAACACAGGACTCAGAATTTAAGCATCACAATCCAAAAGATCGTTCACAATGTTTTTTCCTCTGCCATTTTGATAAGCAAAAGTATGAAATTGTAAATTTTTTAGAGTAAGTATTCTGGAAAAAAGAAAATAAAATTGTTGTTGACTTAAATTTCCTACATTATCCTCGTAATATATATTAATCTTTTTTATTCCATTCATAACTTTTTAGCAATGTCTATTAATAACAACAACAACAAAAAACTTAAAGTCAGCTTAGTAACTGAGATACACCATATTTTTGCGTTTATGTAATACTTTTGGTTAGCATATTGTCGATACCGGTATTGAAAAAAATATTACAATATATTATTGTTGGGTTTAAAATTGCAATATACCGATACATTGATAATATTGCACACCCCTACTACACAAACACTTGCAAACTGACTTATCTGGCCACAGTGAACTGAAGTGGTTCAATGCCACAATGGCAAATGTACAGTATAGATTCCCTCAGAACTTTGATCAGTCAAATCTTCACAGACACACATTAAAGTGTGCTCTAGCGTGGTGCATGACATACAGTCATCACAGGGAAATCCAAACTCTTAATAAGGAGAAGAATTCTCAATAATGACTTAAAAGTAAACATCTGTTTAAGTTCTATTATATATATTTATCCTCTTTTTGAACTTTGATTAGTGGCTGATCTGACAAAGTTTAGGTTTTCGTGTTGGTGAAAAAAAGGTGAAACAAAAAAGACAAGGGCAATGAAAAGGTTTGGAAATTCAAAACAGCAAATAAATGTTTGATGATTAAGCTTTAAATATTTCTTATTGATACTGTTTTTCTATTCATTAAATTTTAATTTAATTAGCATTCACTAAGGCAAAACAATTGTTTTTTTCCTCTTAATTTGCTATGTGAAAAAAAAGCAAAAAATCATGTTACAGATTAAGTGAATACATTATAGTTAATTGGAATGAAAAAAGTACATGTCTATCCAGTTTACTCCAAACTTTAAGAACAAGAGGCCCATGGGCCACATCGCTTACCTGAGTAACTTTGGCTATGCCATTCTTTACCAGATTTCCCCCTTGTAATACCTACTGTGGCCCCGCCCTACCCCCGGGGTCATGATTTGAACAATATAGAATCTACACTACCCCAGGATGCTTCCACATAAGTTTCAGCTATTCTTGTCCAGTGGTTCTTGAGAAGAAGACTTTTAAAAAATTTTCCTATATAATTCAATGTAAAACTTGGATTCCCTAGTGTGGCCCTGCCCTACCCCTGGGGGTCATGATTTGTATAATTTAGAATTTAAACTACCCCCGGATGCTTCCACACAAGTTTCAGCTTTTTTGGCCCACTGGTTCCTGAGAAGAAGATTTTTAAAGATTTTTCTTATATATTTCAATGTAAAACTTGGATTCCCTATTGTGGCCCCGTCCTACCCCGGGGGTCATGATTTTTACAATTTAGAATCTACACTACCACAGGATGCTTCCACTTAAGTTTCAGCAATTCTGGTCCAGTGGTTCTTGAGAAGAAGATTTTTCCTATATATTTCAATGTAAAACTTGGATTCCTTATTGTGGCCCTGCCCTACCCCGCGGGGTTATGATTTTTACAATTTAGAATTTACACTTCCCCAGGATGCTTCCACTTAAGTTTCAGCTATTCTGGTGCAGTGGTTCTTGAGAAGAAGATTTTTAAAGGGTTTTCCTATATATTTCAATGTAAAACTTGGATTCCTTATTGTGGCCCCGCCCTACCCCCGGGGGTCATGATTTGAACAATTTCAAATCTACACTACCCCTGGATGCTTCCACATCAGTTTCAGGTTTTCTGGCCTAGTGGTTCTTGTAAAGAAGATTTTTAAAGATTTTCCCTATATATTTCAATGTAAAACTGGGATTCCTTATTGTGGCCCCACCCTACCCCCGGGGGTCATGTTTTGAACAATTTGAAATCTACACTACCCCAGGATGCTTTCTCATAAGTTTCAGCTATTCTGGTCCAGTGGTTCTTGAGAAGAAGATTTTTAAAGATTTTTCTTATATATTTCAATGTAAAACTTGGATTCCTTATTGTGGCCCCGCCCTACCCCCGGGGTCATGATGTGAACAATTTAGAATTTACACTTCCCCAGGATGCTTCCACTTAAGTTTCAGCTATTCTGGTCCAGTGGTTCTTGAGAAGAAGATTTTTAAAGATTTTTCTTATATATTTCAATGTAAAACTTGGATTCCCTATTGTGGCCCCGCCCTACCCCCGGGGGTCATGATGTGAACAATTAAGAATTTACCCTTTCCCAGGATGCTTCCACATAAGTTTCAGCTTTTCTGGTCCAGTGGTTCCTGAGAAGAAGATTTTTAAAGATTTTCCATATATATTTCAATGTAAAAATTGGATTCCCTATTGTGGCCCCGCCCTACCCCCGGGGGTCATGATTTTTAAAATTTAGAATCTACACTATCCCAGGATGCTTCCACATAAGTTTCAGCTTTTTTGGCCCAGTGGTTCCTGAGAAGAAGATTTTATAATGACCCCACCCTATTTTTGTCTTTTCTTGATTATCTCCCCTTGTAAGGGGACTTGGTCCTTTATTTTAACAATTTAAACTCCCCTTCACCCAAGGATACTTTGTACCAAGTTTGGTTAAAATTGGCGCAGTGGTTCTTAAGAAGAAGTTGAAAATGTGAAAAGTTTACAGACGGACGGACAGACGGACGGATGACAGACAACGGGTGATCAGAAAAGCTCACTTGAACTTTCAGCTCAGGTGAGCTAAAAATGGACAGCAATGCAATATATCACAATATTTATAACATACGTGTATATGCCATCAAATATTGCAAAATATCGCAATATAAATGTTCTGGCGATACCCACCCTATTAAAGAATTTAATTTTTTTTTTAATTAAAGAATATTATTTGATAACTATTTATACCAATTGATACTGAACAAAGCTAGTTTCGACTGCGACTTGTCTATTACAGCTGGGCTAAAAATAGCGATTGTGTCATGCAGGGAAATTTTCTTTTTCAGTGCGATGGCTGTGTTTACAATTGGAAATCTTTAAAAAGATTTTACAACATTTATTTGACTGAAATGAGGGTTAATATTTATTTCATCCACATGACCAGTCGGCCTAGTTCACAAACATTTGACATGACCAGACCACTCATTTACTTGACTGGGTCAGTCGGACGTGCCTTAGTGTCAATCCCTGCTAACAAGCGATGTCACAGTCTAGATTATGTCTTATGTGGTCTGAAGTTTGATGAGCCTGAGAAAAGTGAAAATGCCATGATGTGGATATGTCAAAGTGATTTGGAAGTCCCAAGCCCTTATTCTTAAAGTATTTTACCCTGGACATCTGGAATCATTGGATATCTCGAAGTTTTTTCTTGGTCCCATTGAGTTTGAGATAACAAGGTTTGACTGTATTATTAATCCGCATCAAGATAACTTTTGGTTAACAAGCTTTTCTGCAACCCTTCAGTTTGTTATATTGATCCCTAAGAAGTTTAGGAACATCAGAAGGATTAATCTCTAATATTATATAGCCCAAACGGGCTATTATATCCCATTTCGGCGATTGGTCCCATCCAGTAAAACTTTTTTAACTTACAATACTTTACAAGTTGTCAATTTGATCTTTGGGAAAAAAATAGACAAGTAAAAGCTATGTTCGGAAAAGAAAATTTCATAGTCTGACCGTGACGGAACATTTCATTTCTGACGGAACAAGTAAGAAAAACGTTAATGTAGAGCCCTGACGCATTTATGCAGTTACAAATTATCTCCCCTCATCCATGCTGACAGACTCCAAACTTTATTTCTGTGCCTTCTCACTCAAGAACAGTTGTTTTTTAAATATGAGAAGTAAAACAAAGTGCTATTAAGCCAAATTCCTGGAAAATTAAGCATGAAAAGATGATCAAAATCAAAGAAAATCTGAAATAAAATTTAACCACATGTACCTCGCTACGGAGTTGAAACCGGAAAAGAACACGTAAAAGTCAACTTATACAGAAGTAAATCCGAAACCATGAGTTTTTGGGGGTTTTTTTTAAGTTTTAGATTTAAAAAAAAAAGACAGTATAATTATAATTATTTTTTTGAATATATCATATCGAAAAATATGTACAATATATGTCATTAAAAAAATGAAAATAATTTAGTAAACGGGTTTGGTACATTGTATTTGTAGTTACATTGCAAAGACAATTTCCGGCAAGATTGACAGATGTTCTCCTTGCAATCCAAATGACAGAAAATATAAGATTAAAGTGGGTTTGAGTAAGTATGAGTAAAAGCATGATCATCTAAGATCATTTTTATGGTTGTTGAATTATATTTTAATTGATATGTGCAAAAATAATAAATAGAGACAATTTTAACTGAAGGGGTGTGACTCCAGTATTATCATGATCATGACTGAAATTTGTTAGGGTAATCTAGTGTCTCGGGAGTCGGGACAGACGCTCACCACATTCATATATACAAGGGCATTTGCAGTGTTGCAGAATGAGTGGATCCGCACATTTTGGAGAATACAAAAAGATAACCTCCAAATTAATCATATAGTAAACCTTTTTGAGCTTGTATACAGATTTTATGCACGATTCTCAGTAGTAGGCCTAGTTAGAATAATCTAACTGTGTCTCGGGAAAAACCCTCACCACAGTTAGAATATGTCCCGTAAAGTTGCAATGTAGCAAATCGGAGCGGATCCACTCCGAAATGATTTTCAAGAACACAAAAGGGGTTGCGTTGAAAATACCTATAAAAAAAATCAAAACAAACCTTTTGAGATTGTATATGCCTTTTATCCTAAAAAATAATCCATATAAAGACGTACATCCAACTTATTTTCTCAACGTTTTTTCTCGTTTCAAATTTACACGCTGTGTTGACATTTGGAACTCGCTGGATTGTTCGTAGTAAATACACCGAGTTTGAGTTATTGCCGGTGTTTATTTTGTTACATTGCCAATACACGGACTGAATTCTTTCGTTAAACCAGATCCTTAGGACAATATCATTTTAATGATAGAACGCTCTGTCAATAGTAGGCCTATTTTCGGTCTTCACCAAAGGCATCAGTCCAAGTTTCCAGACAAAGAATCTCAGCCAAGATTAAACTGTTGGAACACATGACCCACTGAAGAAAAAAATGTATTCATGTTTCTAGCGAGTTGGGCTCATCCCTCTACAATGGGTTCAAAAAGCATCCTCCATGCAATATTAGCTTTAAAGAAAAAAAAACAATAATTTTACACTAAGGACAATTTTTGTAAATAAGAAAAAGGTGAAATTTATCAAAGTTGAATAATCAAATCTTGATAATATTTGATTATTCAACTTCTAAATGAAAGTAGTAACACTGGTTACAGCAGCAGGAAAACAGTGATGGCAACTGCAGCAGAAGTGAGAGAGGGGTTCCTGTGCCCAATGTGTATGAAAGATCTGGGGACAGTCACCTTGTTACAGGGTCATTTTGAGGAGGAACATTCCACTGAGGATAAGGATGTACTACAACAATTAAGAGGTTATAAATTGTACTACAACAATTAAGAGGTTATAAATTGTACTACAACAACTAAGAGGTTATAAATTGTACTACAACAATTAAGAGGTTATAAATTGTACTACAACAATTAAGAGGTTATAAATTGATTTGTTAATTTAATAAGCCATAAAATGCAAGAGGTTATAGATCATTAATACAATGAAAGTAACATGGAAGAAGTTAAAAGTAATTAATACAATCATGTCATTATATATACTGTATGTGTACTTAAAAAGGCGGGTTTCATATTATAGCGGCTTTGGTGCCAACAGCTATGCGCTAATTCATGATTACCGTTAATAAATGAATACGATATGCTTGCTTCGATCTGCCATTTTATCAGGCCTCGAACATCAAGCCCGATTTAAGTCATTATCTATTTCATCAGGCAATAGGCCTATATAAATGTATGTAAAGTATATATCAATGTTTAATGTGATTTATTTTCAAATTCGCTTTTAATTTAAATTCAATTTTAATATAAAATGGGTTATCGACACTTGTCAATTGGACCATTCAGTTCAACAGTGTCGACACGCATACTCTATATGTGAACCTCGACAATGTATAAACGTACGTACGGCATTAGTCAGTTAGTAACACAATGCTATTCTAACATTATTAAACAGCATTGATCTTCCTGGATAAAAAGGTCTTAAGTTAATTGTTTTTAATTACTAGTAATCGGTAATTAAATGCTTAACAACCAAACTACGACTGCACAATAAACACCTTAGTGCTATTTACAGCCAGGTGGATACAATAATCTAATACAATATTTAAAAATTATTTAGAGTAAGAAATTAAAATTTTACTTAAAAACTCCTAGACAATAAGACCTGGTACTTTTTTTATTTTTATTTTTTAGCGCTATATGTGTAGCGCTAATTCATGACTTTGCCAACCACTCCATACCCGGTGATTACACTAAATTTTGAATACGTTAATTTATGTACACATACAGTATTTGGAGAATATATATTGATCTTATAATCCGAGGATACTTTCATTCTTCAATAATCTTTCAACAGGTCTGTTTGGAAAAGCTAAAAAGAAAATCCTTGGGGACCGGGATGAGGTGGAGGATAGTAGTCAGTCATGCCTCCAGTCCTCAGTTTACAAAAGTCCAGCGGGCACAATATCGGGGTATGACCCAGTGGCATGGGAGCCTCAGGAAATTGGTCAGTTGATTGCTGTTTTGTAGACTTTTTGTGATAAATTTTGAAATTGAGCATTCAAAATTAAATTTTATCATTAAGTTTATATTCATTACTCTTTCAAGTGATGGATGCTAATCAATTTAACCCCATTATTATACATGTACAGTATTAGATATGATTAGCTCTGGAAAGGTACCCATATTTCAAGGACAAATCATAGGAATCTTTTCAGATTTTTTGCTTTATGTTTTTACCTGTTAATATGATTTTTTGATAATTATCAGGAGTGACTCATTCCTGGACAGATCTATATAAAGCACACAGAGGAGCAAAAGTTGACAGATACGTCGTTGAAACCAACAAGTTGATCATCCGTTTGGACAAGCTTACTGGACCAGATGCACCAATGGAAACCAGCAAACGCAGAGGTTTATTTCATAACACAATCTACTGAAACAGGCATTTATATTATAACTGATTATATTTCATCTTTATGTTTCTTTGAATGAATGTCTACAGGAATTAATTGATAAGTTTTCATCTGATGTTTCTTTCAATGGATGTCTTATTACAGGTACCTGGTAAATGTTTTGATTTCAGTGAATTTCAGCTATCAAAGAATATAAAGATAATGGTTCCTTATCTAATGAATAAATCAGAAATATCATTTATTCATTAGATAGGAACCATTATCTTTACATTCATTGATAGCTGGTATGATTGAAGAAAAGCATAGTAGCACTCATTTTATCGAAACTGGAGTTACAAAGGAATATTATCATTGCATGTACTTTCTTTACATGACTTGAAGCCTACGAGAAGTCTGTTGTACCCTGGCTTCCTGACAGCCACGTTAAGGAGTGTCCTTTCTGTCGGCGTAACTTCACCCTCACTAGACGACGTCACCACTGTCGACTCTGTGGAGACATCATGTGTGACAAGTGCTCCCAGTTTCTACCATACACCTTTGCTAGTAAGCCAATTTCTGTCAATTTATGGAATAAGTATAGTTTAGAAAGAAAATGAAACTTATGATATGTACTGGTAACTGTAATTTGTAAAAAATGAAGAACACATGTATTCCGGTTTCAAGATATTGAAGTTGTTATGTCATCAAGATTTGTGGGGAATGCTGATATTCCTTAACTTAAATGAATTCAGATATGAGACAAAAGCAACGATGAATTTGAATTAGTTTTAAATGGAAAGTGAGTAGAAATTTAAATATAATAAAATACATTTTAGTCCCAGGCAATTTATTACATTGCTCCATCTTGCCTTTTTTAGGTCACTTGATTCATTCAGGTGACCTATTACTATCTTTTTTTGTTTGTCATCATGTGTCGTCCATTTAAGGAATGAACCGAAGCGGTTTAAAAAGAAGTGTAAACTGTTCCAACCCAGGTTATACAAGTATAATTTGTGTAACTTTTAAATTCATTCCTTATAATTTAATTTTCCTTCATTAAGTGTAGAAAAAAAGACAATTTGTCCTTCAAAAATTTCTTCAAATTGTACATATTTTAAATGTAACATCAAGCAGATTGATACATTTTTGATGTAAGTCATTGTGACATAGGCAACACAGGTTATACGATATAAACTTTTTTTTTTACCCAATCAAATGATGCGTTACATCCAAAATGAAATTATTGTGTGTTAACATTTGAACCTACCTTTCTACGTACCCTAATTTTTTGGAGGTGTAACTGGAACCACACAATTTTTTTTTGTTTGGCCTCATATCAAATGGTGTATCAGTCTAATTACACAAAAGTACCCTGAAATACATGTACTTGTGCAGTGTAGAGAGGGTCCTTAAAAATAGTATGTGTCTGAAGCAGTTAGTTTAATACATAGGCACTTGATGTTTTAAACCTTTCTCTTTATTGATAAAAGTATACCCATATTATAGTATGGGGATGTTTTTATCAATAAAGAGAAAGATTTAAAACATCAAGTGCCTGTGGTTTAATATTGTGAGCAACAAATAACTTTAAAGGTAAAATTTATTCTGAGGTTAGTAATTCATTTTTGATGTTATTTGCAGAAAAACTAACTGATCCCACCTTTCAAAATCAAGATGGAGAAGTAGGATTTCTTTGTCGGACAGGAAGTAACAGTAGCCTTAATTCTATTCTTGGTCCTGAAGGAGACCCTCATATAAGAACTTGTCAGAACTGTCGCAAGCTGCTAGAAAGACGCAATGAACAAATAGAACAGCGCACAAATAAACCCACCATTGTATTGTTGTATGAGGTAAAACCTTGGTGCTTCTAAAAAAAAAAACGAAATTCCATATTAAGTAAAAAAAAGACACAACCAATCAAATATACATGGAATAATATGAACAATAACATTTTGTTGTGTGTTGTATATTTCAGCATGATGATGAAAAGTTTATTTTTATTTTCAACAGAAACTGAAATCTTGTGTGGAAGCTGCTGAAGAACTGCTTACTCAGTATATGCCTATGGTAGAGTCCTTAAGGTAATGTGGGTCATGAAACCTGTGGTATAAAAGTCAACATGACATACTGTAAATCAATTTTTATTTCCAAGAACCTAATTTTCACCTAATAAATGTGAGATGGTCTACTTGCGAAAATTTTATTCTTGCATATATATTTT
Source organism: Saccostrea echinata (assembly GCF_033153115.1). NCBI lineage: Eukaryota > Metazoa > Mollusca > Bivalvia > Ostreida > Ostreidae > Saccostrea > Saccostrea echinata. The sequence continues at coordinate 3,388,101 of NW_026889764.1, forward strand.
CATAAGAATAGATAATACAGCAATAACCTGAATTTGTGAAATTTTTCTCTTGCTCAGAAATACCAAATACTAATCTCATGAAAATAAAAGTTTCACAATAAATTGGTGATCTACAGTACATGGCTAGCAGCCATATCATAATTAATGCTATATAAAACTTCTAGTGTCACTTATTACTTGTATCTAAATGAAAGTCTTTTAAAGCAAGATTTCTTTTTTTAATGAATCATACTGAGATTTCCATTGTTAAAAATGAAAAATTTTGGTTCTCAAAAAATTGATGAAAGAAACGATTATTATGTTTAATGCATACCAGGAAAAGGTATGATGATGTGTTTGTATTCATGTTAAAGTACATAAACTTGTATTTTTAGCTGTGGAGAGTCAATGTATAACTTGCAAGAAGCCCAGCGATACAGAATAAAAATTACTAAGTTCTATGAAACAATAGATGGTTTAAGGTAAGTTTATGACTTGTAAAATTTGTTCTTTAAAAAGGATGGATTCAAAGCAGAATTCTTCTCGAACATACTGTTGAGTTAGTTTTAAAATGTGTGCAAAGTCATTTACAAGACTTTTAATTGATCACCACTTTTCTTTCCAAGCAAAAGGATTCTTAACCTTGGCCTGAACAATGAAGATGAGCCTTCTCAGAAACAACTTCTTCTACAACGGGCAATTAGGACATATGCTACAAACTTTATGCAGGATAATATGTTAGGATTACAGGCATTACCCACTGAGGAACAATATGTCAAGCTACAAGAAGCAAGGAAACTAGAAATACAAAAAAGAATCGCAGCTGAAAGACAAGCTGCCTTTGAGGCTCAACAGAGGGAAAAGCGAGCTAAAGAACAGAGAGAGCAGAAGGAGATAGTGAGGAGTGAGCAACTGAAACAGTCCGAGACTCGGGAGAGATCAGGATCTCAGAAATTAGCGGGATGGATTCCAAATGAGTCAAGTCATATTAACTTTAATAATACAGATGATCCTATGATTCAGCAGATGAATATAATTCGTAGTTATATAAAACAAGCTAAACAGGCTGGGAAACTGGATGAAGTACAAATGCTAGAGCAAAATCTGAAAGAGCTACAGAACGAATACCTAAGACAACAAAGACAAAACTGGTCATAAACAACTCTAGTCATTGTTCTGTAATTTATAAAAACCAAATGCTTTGAGTACTAATTTAGATGGCATTTTTACTGTGATTTTGTTTTTGACTTCACATATATTATACTAAATGTGTCCTGTTAAAATTGTGGATCACCAAGTAAGTATATTTCACCTTCGGAGTGATGATACTAGAATAACCTAGCATTACAAAAATTTTCATGGATTTCAATGATACAGCTTATGATAAGCCCTTCCATAAAATCATCTTTAAACAAGTCTTGACTATTTCCATATATGAAAGTCAAGAGTGATAACTGACAGTTGCTATAGATATTATACTTCATAATTACACATAAATATTTTTGGACCAATCAGAAAATAGCATTCTCGCACCTTCAATGAAACAAAAAGAGAACACATGCTTTTACTTTTTCCTCAAGAAGATTTTTGAGACAAAAAAGTTTTTTTTCAAGTAAGATGAACAGTTTGGAAGAGTCAAGTTAATTCTTTGCAAATTTACCATGAACAAACTTGACATTTTCATCTCTGAAAAAAAACTACACAATGCACTAGAAAAGTACTGTTGTTTACTGAGGAATATCACATCATCAAAACATTGTCAATTATGTGTACCAGAAATGCCCTGTGTTGGTTAATAAAACTTCTTGTTCAACTATCCAATTTTCATCAATATTGTGAAGTTTTCATGCATATAGATCAAGTGTTAATCGTATAGACTAATTTTAAAATTTAAACAAGACTTCTGTATATCTTGAGGATTCATGAGTGCTGAATAGCATGTTATTCACTTCAAACAAGCCTAAGGAAAGGTGTAAGGGTAGAATTGTTTTATGCATTGCTGTATTATTTCTAAATGAGAATGAATTAAGTTACAAAAATTTTGATCTAAATTTGTTGGGGGGGGGGGGGGGGAGGGGGGAGGGGAGAAAAAGCATGTTTTATTTATTTTTGGGTTTGTCTAAATGCTGTTATCTGATTGGTCAGAAGGATGAACACCTTGTTTATGCTATATATTTATAGCAATTCTTGACCTCTTTGTATGGAAATCATCAAAACTTGTTAAAGCAAACAAATCTATTTTTACAAACTTGAAACTTTTTTAATCTAAAATGTCAAGGTCAGTGATCTAGTCTCTTCCAATCTCTTACAGAGATGAAGTGCCTCTTTATAGTAAAAGGCTAGTACCTGGGATAAGTATATAAACATTGTATCTCTAAATGATATTTTAAAGTAGTTCACACATATACATGTACACATGTTCACACATGTACAGTCATGTGTTTGGTCACCTGGTAAGTTTCAATAAATGATACACAGATTTAAGTTCCTTAGATTTCTTGATTTTTGACAATATTCACTTACTGAATGCTTAGTATATATGTTTTGTTCAATTCTTGTGCCAAAATCAGATGTTCCACCAGAGGCCTGCATTTGCAGATTAGAATTTATGTTTAATTATCAGACAGTTATTGGAAGTATGTTAGTCCATCTATAGGCCTATTACTGTATTTTTTTTTAATTTCATTTTCACGCTTATCTTGCTAATAACTGTTTTGAAATCATGAATAGAGTGATTTTTATTCATTGGCCAGTGCAATACCTTTCTTTGACTGAAAAAAAACACATTCACTGTAAACATACATGTAGAATTTGTATTTAATTATGTTTTTTTTCTTTTTAAGAACTTCTAATGTAAGGAAATAGCAATTCTAGTCTTTGGAGGTCAGAAATGTTTCTGCTTGAAAACACCATATTGTGTTTGTTTCATTAAAGTCTTTCATACTTAGTCATTTTGATGCATCTTCATCAATGTTATAGTCATAAAATTTAAAAGTCTCACGGAATAGAATTATCTTAGACATGCTAATTTTATGGTGCCTACTTTATGGCACTGTTATTGAAGAATAACAAATTCTTATATAATCTCAAACCTAGAAAATATATTGTTGGAAAGTTCTTATTACTAGAAACAAGGTAATAAATTCAACTGCTAACTTAATGTTTTCAAGTAACTTATTTTTAGGTGCATGTATGTAAAGATTACTACTTATTCATGTACATGTACTGATATATTTCATTAAAAAAAAATGCTAAAAATGTGCAGAAAAGGAGTAATTGTAATGCTTAAAATTTACATATGGAAACAGCTAGGATACAACGTGTAACATAAGCTTCTATGAATAATGACTGTTACATTTGCATTACTGCATTTTACCTGAAACAAGGGTCCTAGCCCAATTTTGATGCTTGCAACATTGTTTCTTGTGGGGGTTTTTTCCATGCCCAATTACACTAGAGTATGTAAATTACATTAAGGTAAGAAGGCCATGTTTAAAAGTTCTTTTTCTTCTTTGTACACATCCTATCTTGAAAAAATATATCAAGAGGATTTTCCAAAGCATGATATAAGATTATGTTCATACTTACAAAGTAGGTTCCAGACGTTGGAGCTGTAAACACACCATTTGGGTTGTACATTTGTAAATACTAGTATCTGTATGTTAAAAAAAAGCACAATTAAAACAAAACAAAAATTAACACCAATTCTTAATATTAAAATAGAAAATTCTAAAAAATGTTATATTTACAATTGGTAGATAAATGCATAAAATTAATACAATGCATATATTTTACCTTTTAATGGTTTACGTAGATCTTCTTTTAACCTTTTAAAACTGTATCTAAAGTAAATTTCTTTTCTATGCAGTTCTCATATTCTCCCAGGTGAACTCCACATGAGTTTTGGATATCTTTAGATACATATTGTATAGCTCTTGATATCCTTTTTGTACGGACAATCACCTTGCAACAAATCAAACAACGCAAAATATATGACCAAGACTAGAGAAGACCAACACGGCATTTTTGAAAGTAGCTTTGTAGAGAAAAATTAATTATATATACGCTGTACTTCTTACTTTTTAAAAATAGATTATAAAGCTGTATATACCGTACGCATAATCTATAAAATACAAGGCGTAACTACCATTGAGGCAAGTGAGGCAAATGCCTCACTAAAAATTCAGAGTTTTCTGAAAAGTGAAAAAGTTTTACTTTGAACTTTAATTAATTATGTGTGTCTTTGTACTAAATGAATACTTTCAACTTCAGTTTCAATTTCCGTGAATAGATCATCTCACCGGGAGCTTCATAATAGTTTAGAAAGCATATAAAAAAAATAATTCAAAACGTGAAAACTTTTAAAGATTAAGTCTTTAATTTGCTAAACCTAGGTTTCGGGAACTCTCCCCTCCCCCGAGAATCCCTATCAGGATACTACCCTGGGACTCTCGGGTGGCCCCCAGATCCATTGCCTCACTAAAAATTTGAGCCTAGTTACGGCCGTGAAATAGATTGAATTTCTAAAAGATAAATATCGTGTTAGAAATCTGAAATTATATGCTCTGTTTGGGATTGTCACATGTGAATACGAATTTAATAAATAAGGTTTCCTGCAACCCTAAGTGTAATTAGTGCTAATTGTAACGGGAACCGTTACAGATGTTCCCCAAACGGCTCCCCAATTCCTTATGATGCCCATTCCCTACAAGCTTCAATAAATTAGACGATACTTTGGTAATATAGATGGACACTTTATTTATAAGGGTATTTCATTGAAAAACTTCTCCGATATAGCAATATGGAATATTAGCCAATCAAATTTCAGCGCATGTGCTTGCACATGTATGTTTTCTACATTTTTCACAATAATTTTCTTATAGTGTCTCACAATACATACATTTGTTTTAAATATTAAAGAATTTCATTGAAAAATAAGAGAGATGTAACCGTTTAAGTATTAGCCAATCAGAATTCAGCATACACGCATGCATGATCTTGCACTTTTGATAGTATCATAATGTAGGAGCCCTATGAGCATATCCATGTCGTAAATTTCATCCTGTTTTGTTGAAAACCAAGTGAGTTATAGACATTTAAAGTCTCAGCCAATCAGATTGCAGCACACCTGCCTGCGCGTGGTTTCAAGAGATTTCCTATGTAACATGTTGTAGCACCTTATGATATATACTTATATTTTAAATTTCAAAGTATTTCGTCAAAAAACAAGGAAATTATTGAGATTTTTGTATCAGCCAATCAGAGGAGAGCGCACGTGCATGCGCGTGAGTTCATGCTAATTTGACCATGTCAACTTGTCTAGACTACTAATATATCTTTATATTTTGAGTTTCAAAGCAATTCATCAAGAAATATAAAAGTTACGGTTTCATCAAGTATATCAGTCATTTCACTCATTGCACGCGCGCGCACGTGCATGCATGTGCGCGCAAAATGACCTTCGTTCCGAACACCTACACAACATGCCTATTAACCCTAAAAAGGTTTCATGTCAATCGGATGAGTGGTTCTATGAGAACACTCCCGGACAAAAAAGTACCGGAGAAGAAAGTAGAAAAAAAGAATAATAATAATAACTAGATGAGATCTCGTTGCGAGCAACGAGTAGGTCTTCCGTCCGATTTTTCGATAAGATGAGATATGATTTTAACCATGATCTTTGTTAAAAGATAATAATATATATAGACTTCCCTAATTAGATTTCAATCCTTTGATTTTATATACATTATCAAAGAGCTATCGATGAATTGCTTTTGGCCCCTCTGAGCCCCTAATTTGAAGGGTCAGCCCCTTGTTCTTGATATCAAATGAAAGGTCTCGAGAATTTGAAGACTTTTTGTTCAACAACTATACAGAGATTTCTTTTCGTTGTGGAGATATGCTGAATGGAAATATTTAGGGGCCACCCCTCCAAGTCCTTAATGGGGCCGTTTGACAAAAACTGAAAGGGTGCACATTGTTTAGAACATTATTCTGACCATCTTTTGTTCAGCATTGCATATCAAAATATTCCCCCTTTTCGAGATATAAAGCGTCAAAGATTTAGCATTCTGGCCCCTTGTGACCCCTTATTACGTAACATATGATCAGAATCTTATCATATATTGTTGTTAAACGTTAAGATAAACATCTTTGCTTCAGTGATGTGTTACAGATTATTGATCGTTAAAGAGTTATAGATGAAAGACTTTTGGCCCCTCTGAGCCCCTAATTTGAAGGGTCAGCCCCCTGTTCTTGATATCAAATGAAAGGTCTCGAGAATTTGAAGACTTTTTGTTCAACAACTATACAGAGATTTCTTTTCGTTGTGGAGATATGCTGAATGGAAATATTTAGGGGCCACCCCTCCAAGTCCTTAATGGGGCCGATTGACAAAAATTGAAAGGGTGCATATTGTTTAGAACATTATTCTGACCATCTTTTGTTCAGTATTGCTTATCAAAATATTCCCCCTTTTCGAGATATAAAGCGTCAAAGATTTAGCATTCTGGCCCCTTCTGACCCCTTATTACGTAACATATGATCAGAATCTTATCATATATTGTTGTAAATTGTTAAGATAAACATTTTTGCTTCAGTAATGAATAACAAAATATTGATCGTTAAAAAGTTATAGATGAAAGACTTATGGCCCCTCGGAGCCCCTTACTTGAGGGATCAGCCCCTTTTTCTTGATATCAAATGAAAGCACTTATCATTCTGCACAACTTTTGTTATATATGTTTTAACAAAATATTTACAGGTATAAAGATATGATAGAAAACTTGTCAAATTTTGCGAGATGCTTGTGAGCCTATTTTTCGAGCCCAGGCGAGCTTTGGCGCCTTTTGCGCTGGAAAGATATGGACGCAAAAAAGCATATCTACAATCCCTCCTCTACCTTCACTGAAAATCTCAACTCAATATCTTTATTCGTTTTGGAGTGATTACCAGGACAAGCCGACCCTCTGAAAATCAGATAATTGTCTATATCTCACGACCGGAAGTGACGTCATCAATATAAAAAATTTCCAATAAGGTTCAGATCAATATCTATCAGATCTGAAAGTTTCATGAAAATCGACCGAGTCGTTTCCGAGAACTCGCGTGCACAAAATCGGTAAGAAAAAAAAAGAATAATAATAATAACTAGATGAGATCTCGTTGCGAGCAACGAGTAGGTCTTCCGTCCGATTTTTCGATAAGATGAGATATGATTTTGACTATGAACTTTGTTAAAAGATAATAATATATAGACTTCTCTAATTAGATTTCATTCTTTTGATTTTTATAACATTATCAGAGCTATAGATGACAGGCTTCTGGCCCCTCTGAGCCCCTAGTTTGAGGGGTCAGCCCCTTTTTCTTGATATCAAATAAAAGGTCTTGTGATTTTGAAGACTTTTTGTTTAACAACTATTCAGAGATTTCCTTTCGTTGTGGAGATATGTTGAATGGAAATATTTAGGGGCCACCCCTCCAAATCCTTAATGGGGCCGTTTGACAAAAATAGAAAGAGTGTATATTGTATAGAACATTATTCTGACCATCTTTTGTTCAGTATTGCTTATCAAAATATTCCCCCTTTTCGAGATATAAAGCGTCAAAGATTTAGTATTCTGGCCCCTTTTGACCCTTTATTACGTAACATATGATCAGAATCTTATCACATATTGTTATAAATCGTTAAGATAAACAACTTTGCTTCAGTAATGTATTGCAAATTACTGATCGTTAAAGAGTTAAAAATGAAAGACTTTTGGCCCCTCTGAGCCCCTAATTTGAAGGGTCAGCTCCTTTTTCTTGATATCAAATGAAAGGTCTTGTGATTTTGAAGACTTTTTGTTCAACAACTTTTCAGAGATTTCTTTTCGTTATGGAGATATGCTGAATGGAAATATTTAGGGGCCACCCCTCCAAGTCCTTAATGGGGTCGTTTGACAAAATTTGAAAGGGTGCATATTGTTAAGAACATTATTCTGACCATCTTTTGTTCAGTATTGCTTATCAAAATATTCCCCCTTTTCGAGATATAAAGCGTCAAAGATTTAGCATTCTGGCCCCTTTTGACCCTTTATTACGTAACATATGATCAAAATCTTATCATATATTGTTGTAAATCGTTAAGATAAACATCTTTGCTTCAGTAATGTATTACAAATTATTGATCGTTAAAAAGTTATAGATGAAAGACTTTTGGCCCCCTCTGAGCCCCTAATTTGAAGGGTCAGCCCCTTTTTCTTGATATCAAATGAAAGCACTTATCATTCTGCACAACTTTTGTTATATATGTTTTAACAAAATATTTACAGGTATAAAGATATGATAGAAAACTTGTCAAATTTTGCGAGATGCTTGTGAGCCTATTTTTCGAGCCCAGGCGAGCTTTGGCGCCTTTTGCGCTGGAAAGATATGGACGCAAAAAAGCATATCTACAATCCCTCCTCTACCTTCACTGAAAATCTCAACTCAATATCTTTATTCGTTTTGGAGTGATTACCAGGACAAGCCGACCCTCTGAAAATCAGATAATTGTCTATATCTCACGACCGGAAGTGACGTCATCAATATAAAAAATTTCCAATAAGGTTCAGATCAATATCTATCAGATCTGAAAGTTTCATGAAAATCGACCGAGTCGTTTCCGAGAACTCGCGTGCACAAAATCGGTAAGAAAAAAAAAGAATAATAATAATAATAATAGGGAAAAAGAAACCGAACGAAAACAATAAGGTCTTCCGTTGGAGACGGAAGACCTTAATAATAATAGGGAAAAAGAAACCGAACGAAAACAATAAGGTCTTCCGTTGGAGACGAAAGACCTTAACTAGAAACTCATTGCGAGCAATGAGAGGTCTTCCGGCCGATTCTGAAAATTTAAACGAAAATTCAAGCTGAAAAAGTGATAAAAGAAATTCAGACACTCTGGAGATTTAACCCTAATCGTCAGCGTGAAATCCAACGTGCTAACCATTAGCCATTCACTCTATTTACATCACTTCCTTTCACGATCGGAAGTAAGGGCGATGCAAGATTTTCTCACGATTCAAATAAACTGATGACTGAATATCAGTTCTGAAAGTTTTAGTCCTCTTCGTTTACTGTTGCCGAACAATATTGTGGAACTAAATTCTAATTTTGAGAACAGGTAAACACACAACCGGAAGTGAATTTTATAAAAATCTCTGACTGTTCTCTAGACATTTGCAGTATCTACAACATGCATAAAATCATTTCAGGTACTTCATCGATAAGCGATATTTATGAGAAAGTTAAATATAAGAATAACGTAGTTTATCTCCTAAAACCGGAAGTTGACGTTTTTGTTTCCGGTGGAATCTAATATATTTCAAAACAGCAAAAGAGATGCAATAAAGTCATGTAAGTTTTAATTTAAAAAAGAAAAGTTAAAATTTCTGATTTCTTTGATCACTTCCTCTAACAAGCGGAAGTGACGACTGACGCGTTTAACCCAAATGGTTCCACCTACCCCTCAACGTCCATTACTCTTAAAATTTTGGTGTTTTAATCTTTTACCTGTTTTTGAGATCTCGCTCAGACAACATCTCATTTTGAGGACAGGAAAACACGCGACCGGAAGTGAATTTTCGAAAAAATATTTAAGGTTACTCTAGACATTTGCACTCTGAATAGCACATTTAAAATTCATTTCAAATACTTTATCTATAATAAATATTTACGGGAAATTAAAAAACTCAAATTATTTAGTTTTTCTCTTCTAACCGGAAGTTGTCGTTTTTGTTTCCGGTGGGACGAACATCTTTCGAATCTGCGAAAAAGATGCAACAAAGTGATGCAATTTTTAATTTAAAAAAAGAAAAGTTGAAATTTTCGTTTTCTTTGATCACTTCCTGTGACGACCGGAAGTGAAGACTGACGCTCATAACCCAAATGGTTTTGTCTACATCTTAAGGTCTGTTGCTCGTAAAAGTTTGGTGTCATAATCTCTTACCGTTTCCGAGATCTTGCTCACACAACTTCTCATTTTGAGGACAGGAAAACACGCGACCGGAAGTGAATTTTACAAAAATATTTGACGTTACTCTAGACATTTTTAGTCTGAATAACATATCTAAAATTCATTTGAAATACTTTATCTACAAAAGATATTAATGGGAAAGAAAAATACTCAAATTATGCCGTTTTTCTCTTATAACCGGAAGTTGACGTTTTTGTTTCCGGTGGGACCAACATATTTCGAAACTACAAAAGAGATCCAATAATGTGATGTAAGTATTGATTTAAAAAAGGAAAGTTGAAATTCTACGATTTCTTTGATCACTTCCGTAAGCGACCGGAAGTGCCGACGACGAACGAAAAGTAGCGACCCGGCTAGTACCTATCACGAACTATAATCCCTAAAAGTTTCACATTGATATCTCTTGTCGTTCTTGAGATTATCCGCGGACAAAATGTCATTTTGAAATCAGAAAATGGTCTGTAACTTGGCACCGGAAGTTAATTTCCAAAAAATCTCTCAGATAGATCAAGTTCATGTTACAACACACTATTCCTGAAAATTTCATGTAAATCCATCCAATAGTCTTCGAGAAATCGCGTGCACAAAATTAGAAAGTCAAAAAAATAAGAATAAGAATAATAACTAGAAACTCATTGCGAGCAATGAGAGGTCTTCCGGCCGATTCTGAAAATAAAAACGAAAATTCAAGCTGAAAAAGTGATAAAAGAAATTCAGACACTCTGGAGATTTAATCCTAATCATCAGCGTGAAAATCCAACGTGCTAACCATTAACCATTCACTTTTTTGCATCACTTCCTTTCACGACCGGAGTAACGGCGATGCAAGATTTTCTCACGATTCAAATGAACTGATGACTGAATATCAGTCCTGAAAGTTTTAGTCCTCAGTCGTTTACTGTTGCCGAACTATATTGTGGAACTAAATTCTAATTTTGAGAACATGTAAACACACAACCGGAAGTGAATTTTATAAAAATCTCTGACTGTTCTCTAGACATTTGCAGCATCTACAACATACATAAAATCATTTCATGTACTTCATCGATAAGCGATATTTATGAGAAAGTTAAATATAAGAATAACGTAGTTTATCTCCTAAAACCGGAAGTTGACGTTTTTGTTTCCGGTAGAATCTAACATATTTCAAAACAGCAAAAGAGATGCAATAAGGTCATGTAAGTTTTAATTTAAAAAAGAAAAGTTAAAATTTTTGATTTCTTTGATCACTTCCTGTGAGAAGCGGAAGTGACGACTGACGCGTTTAACTCAAATGGTTTCTCCTACCCCTCAACGTCCATTACTCTTAAAATTTTGGTGTTTTAATCTTTTACCTGTTTTTGAGATCTCGCTCAGACAACTTCTCATTTTGAGGACAGGAAAACACGGACCGGAAGTGAATTTTTGAAAAAAATATTTAAGGTTACTCTAGACATTTGGACTCTGAATAGCACATTTAAAATTCATTTCAAATATTTTATCTGTAAAGAATATTTACAGGAAATTAAAAAACTCAAATTATTTAGTTTTTCTCCTCTAACCGGAAGTTGTCGTATTTGTTTCCGGTGGGACGAGCATCTTTCGAATCTGCGAAAAAGACGCAGTAAAGTGATGCAATTTTCAATTAAAAGAAGAAAAGTTGAAATTTTCGTTTTCTTTGATCACTTCCTGTGACGACCGGAAGTAACGACTGACGCTCTTTACCCGAATGGTTTTGCCTACATCTTAAGTTCTGTTGCTCATAAAAGTTTGGTGTCATAATCTCTTACCGTTTTCGAGATCTTGCTCAGACAACTTCTCATTTTGAGGATAGAAAAACACGCGATCGGAAGTGAATTTTACAAAGATATTTGACGTTACTCTGGACATTAGCAGTCTGAATAACATATTCAAAATTCATTTCAAATACTTTATCTACAATAGATATTAATGGGAAAGAAAAATACTCAAATTCTGTAGTTTTTCTCTTATAACCGGAAGTTGACGTTTTTGTTTCCGGTGGGACCAACATATTTCGAAACTACAAAACAGATGCAATAATGTGATGTAAGAATTGATTTATATAAGGAAAGTTGAAATTTAACGATTTCTTTGATCACTTCCGTAAGCGGCCGGAAGTGCCGACGACGAACGAAAAGTAGCGACCCGGCTAGTACCTATCACGGACTATGATCCCTGAAAGTTTGACATTGATATCTCTTGTCGTTCTTGAGATTATCCGCGGACAAAATGTCATTTTGAAATCAGAAAATGGTCTGTAACTTGGCACCGGAAGGGAATTTCCAAAAAATCTCTCAGGTAGATCAAGTTCATGTTACAAAACACTTTTCCTGAAAATTTCATATAAATCCATCCAATAGTCTTCGAGAAATCGCGTGCACAAAATTAGAAAGTCAAAAAAATAAGAATAAGAATAAGAATAATAAGAAACAGTAGAATCACTATAGGTCTTCCGTTGAAAACGGAAGACCTAATAAGAAACAGTAGAATCACTATAGGTCTTCCGTTGAAAACGGAAGACCTAACTAGATACGTTTCTTGTTGCTAGGGCAACAAGTGGTCTTCCGACCGAACTTTTCTGCAGATCGTTATGCTACCTCACTTCATTTAATACTTTATTGAAGGTATTTTTTGTTTGTGTTTATGTAACAAAGTCTTTCAACATAGATCATGATTATTAAAGGATTTCTGTAGAATCTCTGTTAAAGAAAGCTTGAAAAAATAAGCAAAAACTATTTACAAATGAAAAAAGAGAGAAACAATCCCCCCCCCCCCCCAGCAGGATTCGAACCCGCAACAATACGAGAAAGTTTAGATCGGTCATATCTTTGCAATAAATGCATCAATCAAAATGATGAAAACATACCTAGAATCTAAGAAGAATCTCTATTAACCCTGTAAATCCCAGAGAAAAATATTGAAAAACAAAAAAAAGTTGCAAATATAACATTTTTGAATACACTTCCGTTTGCGACCGCAAGTACGAACGACGAAAAATAATGGTCGATCACCATATCTGCATTTGATGTTCTATCACCTCAGCAAGCTTCATATTCATATCTTATCATATATATCGAAAGACCTTAATAATAACTAGTAAACAAATTGTTCAGAGAACAATTAGAGGCCTTTCCACCTTTTTAAGTGTTTCCGTGTCATTTGGGCTAAAAAAAGAAGAAAAATGAAAAAAAAAAATTGCTCCTCCAGCTGGGATCGAACTCAAAACCCTTGGTTTGAAAGGCAGGTGCGCTTTCCACTGCGCTACACATTCCGATAAAATTGGTAAGTTAATTGTTTAAGACTAAAGAATAAATACAAGCGTATTTTTAGAATCGGTAGGGGAAGAAAGAAGTTCCGTAAAGGGAAATAGTTCCTGAACTTGCAAGCAGCATATAAAATAACAAGGGACGGGCTGCGTGAGAAAACGTTAATACTGTTCCCTAATGAAAATGTATTTAATGGCTTGTAGCCCGATTCATCGATATTGTGAGCATGCTTAATTTTTTGAAAATAGCTTTGTTGTAAGCTTAAAAGATCGGGTTCGGATTTTAACATTTCTGACTGAATATCCTGAAATAAATATGAAACATTTAAATAAGCATTTCTTTGGGTTAAATTAAATATGTGTAGCACAAATTAAACTCCCAACAGGCATTTTTAGAAGGGAAACACGACAATGAAAGCGAGAATTGTTTTTAATATACCGAAAATCGCTATTTCTGGAAACTGATTAATTCTAAATAAAAATCAAATAAATTCCAGATGTAAAAGAAAGAGAGAATGCTTGGTATTAAAATGTCGTATCATATCAGGAAAATTAAATGCTACTAACGACATCTGAAGAAATAGCCGATAAAAGGTTTAGATCATTTCTTCGTTCACCTGCACTTTAATTTCAAACACAACAGAAAGTGTAGTTTTTGCCGTGAAACTTCATGACTTCTATAAACTTATAAGACTCACCGTAAAACTCTCAAGAAAGTTTCTCTGAGGTCTATACTACATTTGTACCAAATTTGGTGTCGATCCGAGGTCTGGTTTGAATTTTACAGAAATATTCTACGTTGTTGTTGATGTGATTCTTTTTTAAGAAAGGGGGGGGGGAGAATTATTTATTTTATGCCTCTTTTAAACTAAGAATTGTAACTACTTTCACATCCTTAAGCTTGATTGTGACCTTTGGGTCAAGGTCAAAGGTCAAGGTCATAACAAAAAAAAACCCTCAAGGAAATCTTTACTTTCTATGTTTTTACCTGATACTGGAGCTGGATGCATGTCCTTACTTCTCATTTGACCCAATGTCAAGGTCAAAGGTCAAGGTCAAAGTTCAAGGTCATTTGGTGAATTGCTATATTTTACACATATATAAGGAATTTCTTGTGTTTTTAAATGACCTTGACCTTTGACCTTGACCTATATTTCAAGATCAAAGTCAAATATGCCCATGCAGTTGGTCCCATGTCTCTAGGATACACCGTTTTTAAAAAAAAGTTCATTAAATGTAAGCAGCGTAAACTTTCAGGGGCAGTAACTCATACAAGGGACCAAAGAATGCTTTTGCAATGATAGAATGAAGAGAGCACTAAATGAGTCGAAGACACTGATGAAGGTTTGGAATCTCTACGGTTTACGGTTTCGGAGGAGTAGCGATAACAAGGTTTTATTGCAAAAGGGGTGACAACTTTTGAATGGGTCAAGCTTTGGGGACAAGAATGAAATCCTTAAAATAGTTTTAGAAGGACATATTATAGATGCAAAGATATTCAGTATATGTCGAAAGGTTTTCTACAGAATCTCTGACAAAAAAGCTTTTAAAAATCAGCAAAAACTACCATACATGTTTTCAAAGAGAGAGAAGTCATTAGCAACTGAAAAAAGAGAAAAACAAAGGGAAAAAAAATTAACTGCCTCCAGCAGGATTCGAACCCCAGACAGTGGGACAAAATTTGGATCGGTCATATCTTTGCAATAAATGCACGCATCAAAATATTGAATACATATTTAGAATTCTTGTAAGACACTCTATAAACCCTGTAAATCCTGAAGAAAAATATTGGAAAACAAAAAAGTTGCAAATTTAACATTTTTGAATTCACTTCCGTTCGCGACCGGAAGTACGAACGACGAAAAATAAAGGTCAATTACCGTATCTCCATTTGATGTTCTATCAGGTCAGTGAGTTTCAATTTCATATCTTTAGCAGTTCTCGAGAAAATTAACGGACAAAATTCCATTTAAAAAATACAATTTTCCTCAAAAATCGCGAACGGAAGTGAATTTCAAAAATGTGAGGGACACCCCTGGAGATAAATTCATGATGCATCGTCCCTGAAAAAATCTTTCAAATTGAACCACGCATAGCTGAGATATGGCCTGTACTATGAAAAAAGAATAATAATAATAATAGAAAACAGACGGAAAACAATAAGGTCTTCCGAAGGAAGTCGGAAGACCTTAATAATAATAATAATAATAAGAAACAGAGTAAAAACAATATGTTCCCAAACTTCGTTTGGGGAACATAATAATTACTTAAGTTTTCATGGCCGTAGGAACGGGGGGGGGGGGCACGGGGGCCGTGCCCCCCATAATTTAGCTGATATATAGATTACTATAGAAAACATAGCTGATGTACGTATGCTTGTGCCCCCTCAATAAAAACGTCTGATGACATTTTTTACTTTTCTTTTTTTTTTTTTTGGTTTGTTTGTTTGTTTTGTTTTGTGTGTGTGTGTGTGTGTTGTTGTTTTTTTTTTTTGTATGGAATTCCATATACTACAGCCAACTGCGTACTGCCAACTGCCAGCTGCTTACTGCCAACTACTCACTACTTACTGCCAACTGCTACTGGTTATAGATGATCTTGCGTGTTTTGTTATCTTTAATATCTCAAATGCGCATGCTTGAATAAACCTTATTATAGGGAGGATATTACAATAATTACAAAAATTGGCGGATCCAGGAAGTTTTAATCACAAAACATCTAATTCCAACATTTCCTTGCAGGCAACTAATTCAATCGCTTTTTTTGACGGGGCAGAGATTAAGGTTTATGTATCTTCAGATAACATTTTTGTAGGGTAGAGGTGGAGGACAAACTCTTAGTAGGATTTTGGGTTCATTCATTTATTTTTTTATTTCCTCTATTACAGAGATTTTTTAGCATGACATCTATATCATTAATAAATTATAAATTAATCATAATGTAAGGAGAAAAAAAAAAAGAAAGAATACATATTGTAAGTATAATGAAAGAAAAAAAAATGAAAAAGAGAAAAAATACACGGAAAGGGGGGGGGGGCAACCCAACAGAAATTTCTTGACAAGTAATAAAAAAGGCTACAAGTGTCGTTATTGAGGGTGCACTACTGTAAAGTATAATTTGGCAATTTACTGGGACTACCCCCCCCCCCCCCCCACCACCACCACCACCAATATTTTTACAGATCTGACATTCGCCATAAAAATGATTTAAATAAGACACATATAAAAATTCACAAATACAGGTACTTTTCATAGGTAAAAAAGAAACACTAAAAGATAGTGCTGGATACCCTCCCCCCCCCCCCCCCCCGCTTCAAAAAACTATTGAATTATATGCCTGCAAGGAAATATGGGATTAAATGCTTTGTTTTTAATAGGAAAAACTTGTTTGAATGCAGAGAAAAGTTCATTAATAATGGATTAATAATTTTGAAAACAAGTGTCAAAAAGTTAATTACTCTTATTTATATATAACTTCTTTCATTAGGGGTAGAAAAGCTTATCAATTAAATAAGGCCTTAAAACATCACCAGATTTTCAAATACTTTGACAACATATCAGATTGATAATGTACATCCATTTTGATTTGTTATCCCATTTGAAATTGGTAATAAAATGACTCTTTTCCTGTTTTTAGTCGGTAACCTCCCCCCCCCCCCCCCCGTGAAACAACAAAACCTTTGTGCATGAACTTGTGAAATAACAATTCATAATACCGGTACCTGTAAAGAGAAATTGTTGTTTCACAGAGGGGGGTGGGGGATTTTAAAGATAAATTTCCGTTTTCCGTTGTTTTCTATTGTGAAAACCACAAGTTTTACCAAAATTAAAGACTTACATCTCTTTGTTTGCTCAAATTAGTTATGTTTTATGAAAATTCCTATAAATATCTATATAGATATGAAAAATCATTCAAATATGTTAACTTTTGAAAATTGAACTTGGAGGTTGTTGGCAGAACAATTTTATTGTTTCTTTTCTTGCATAGAATTTATTTAAGCATGCGCATTAAAGATATATTAAAGATTACAAAACAGGCAATATCATCTATAACCAGTAGCAGTTGGCATTAAGCAGCTGGCAGTGAGCAGTTGGCAGTAAGCAGTGAGCAGTTGGCAGTAAGCAGTTGGCTGTCGTATATGGAATTCCATAGTTTTGTTTTGTTTGTTTGTTTGTTTGTTTGTTTTTTATTATTATTTTTTATTTATTTATTTTTTTTTGCTTGTCAAGGAATTTTTGGTAGTTGATAGTGTCCCCCCAACTGAAAATGTATGGCTGTGCCCCCCCCCCCCCCAACTGAATTTGCTTCCTGTGGGCCTGGTTTTACATTATTTGTTGTTACAGTAAGAATTAGTGAAGATACGTGTTATCCTTAGTGTAAAAAAACTAAAAAATAGTTACCGAAAATGTTTAAAAATTATTTAAATTAAGGGTTGATAGACCCCATACAAACCTTACTGTAAAAATGTGTTTTCTCAAGTAAAAAAAAAATTAATGGGAATGCACATCAGGACATTAAAAAATGAGCATAAATTATTACATTGTTCTATATATACTTCTTAAAGTAATTACATCAACTGCATTTCAGAGTGTCTGCATTATTATAACAACTGGAAATAAATATTTCTGAAACTTAAAAAAGATGCATTTAAACAAAAATGTGTCTTAATGTAGTTTGTATAGTTCTTATGACCATGTCAAGACGCCCTTCATGATCTTGAAATATTTTTCGTGAGTTTCTTTATTGTCAAATTTAGGAAGGTAAGTTCATTTCAATATCTTAAATAAACTATCTTGATTTAGTTTTCAAATCCTGGTTTTAGCCGTAATTTAGGCCTTTTTTTTTTTACCCCTAAAATTCGCCCTTTTTCCATTAAAAAGTTCTGGACAGCCTGCAATTGGAGTAGCCCTGCTAATCAAAGAATATGATAAATATATATTCAGTTTACAAACAGTTGATTTCATGAAGGTAATTTTATACAATGTAGATTTAAATATACCGAGGCAAGATTTCGGGGGGGGGGGGGATGAGTGATACGAATAGTTTTATGTATGGATGAAATTAACCAATGCTACTTCCGGTTTTGGTTGTGACACGTTGTTGCGATTGTTTATCTTAGGTACGTTGTGTTTTCTTTCTGTTTTTGCTGTTGCATGTGATGTACTTTTCAATTTACGATATAAAACAGAGTATAACTGATCGGCACGTTGAATTTGTAAGTAATGTGACCTTACTGAAGATGGTACAACATTGCATCATAATGTTATTTGATGTGCCCCGCCTGCCTGGCCTATATTAAACTGCTCTGGCAGACGTATCAGGTTTTTGATTCTTTGGTATGAGCTGAGTCTAATGCAGCACGAATAAAAGTATCCACGTATATGTATTTTCAATGTGAATTTGACTCTATTCATTTGTTTATTCTATGAATATGCATACAGTTAAACCAAAATTAAAACAACCAGTAGTAATACATTGAATTGCATTTTGAGTTTTCTCTTTTTTCCATATAGAAAATTTGATATCCGTAAAAAGTCTAATGCAGGTAATGCCATCCTCAAAGCCTATGCTTGATTGAGCTGACTACTGATATGAGTTTAATTAATCTATAGTGGCATGTTCAATTGCTGGTGGCCAGGTAGCTCAGTTAGTATTTAGCACGTGAATAGAGTTCAAGGATCTGATCCATAACATTTTCTTCCCTCTTGTTGCATTTGATGCTGTGCCATACCATGGAAGTGAGGCACTTAAATGACAGGTGAAGAAACTTTCAAGAGAAGGACAAAGTTTGTTAACTTTGTTGGCAAAGACATAATTTTAGGATTGAGGAATGTTGTGGGTTGACAGGCAGGTTCAATCACTGGAGACAAGATTATTAGCTCAGTTTGTAGAGCACCTGTCAAGTGTTCAGAGGGGCTCAAGTTTGATTCCTGCAATTTATTCTCTTCCTGCTACATTATTCTACATGGCCATAGGAACTAAGGGGGCGCGGTAAAAAAATACAATAATTTTGCCAATATATAGCAACTCTCCAAAAATATTTGCAAGAACCACTGGGTCAGAAAGATTGAACTTTTGGGAAAGCTTCTTTTCATAGTTTAGATTCATTGTTACAAGTGTAATCAAATCATGACCCCGGGGGAAGGGTGGGGCCACTATGAGTTAGCAAAGTTTTACATAGGAAAAAAATCTATAAAAATCTGCTGCTCAAGAACAGCAAAGCCATTGTTATTCATATTTATTTGGAAGCATTCTCTAGTAGTTTGTTCGAATCATGACTCCAGGGATAGGGTGGGGACACAATGGGTGATTATATTTTACATAGGACTATATGGAGTGAAGAACAGCAAGACCATAGTGACTCAGGTGAGTGTTGTGGGCTTGTGGTCCATGTCTCTTGTTATCAGTCACTGGTGTAGGCTATTCTGATACACTGACTTCTGAATTCGCATGAGAATATTTTATTGGTGTTGATGTGAAGAAGTGTTCATAAGTTTGAACACAATACAGGCACTCAAACAGTGATCAACAATTAAATCATACTTTAATTGAATGCATTAAAATTAAAAAGTTGCTTTGTTTAAAAAATGACATAATTAAATAAACACTTGTAGTGTAACCAACCATCATGAAGGCACTTATTCTAGTGGGAGGATATGGAACAAGGTTACGACCTTTGACCCTCAGTGTTGCCAAACCATTGGTAGAGTTCGGAAACAAGCCTATGCTACTTCACCAACTGGAAGCTTTGGTAGAGGTATAACACTTAGTTGAAAATGCCAGTTCTGTGCATGTATACAGTACCATTGTAAAGATATTTTGTATACCATTTTATAAAGTTTTCATTGTTCATACCATTGTAATACTATTGTGTGTACCATTGTAAAGGTAAGCAAATCATTTAAAAGATTTTGGGTATGTACCATTTTTAAGATATTGGGTGTCCTAGTGTAAAGATATTAGGCAAATCAGATTTAAAGATAGTGATATTTTCATTACATTGATAAAATAAAAGAGAATTTTCAATATTGTAGAATCAGAACATTTCGAAATATAGCTTTTAGGGATGATTTTAATGTAGAAATCGTGTATGTTTGTAGGCTGGGGTGAAGCACATCATTTTGGCCGTTAGCTATCGGGCAGAACAGATGGAACAGGAACTTAGGAATGTAGAGACCAAGGTATCATGTCAATTATGTCATTATATAATAGGAATGTAGAGACCAAGGTATCATGTCAATTATGTCATTATATAATAGGAATGTAGAGACCAAGGTATCATGTCAATTATGTCATTATATAATAGGAATGTAGAGACCAAGGTATCATGTCAATTATGTCATTATATAATAGGAATGTAGAGACCAAGGTATCATGTCAGTTATGTCATTATATAATAGGAATGTAGAGACCAAGGTATCATGTCAATTATATAATAATTTTTATAAAGGCTAAATTTCATGGGAATGAAATATGTTCTTTTTTGTGCTTTAAACTGAACTTAAAAATAAAAAAAATGAAAGAAAAAAAGAACAAATGCACAGATTACCCTGTATACGTTAGCCCCTTTCATTAACTGGTTCTTATGTCTCAAATCCACAAAATAATGTACTGTAAATCACATATTTTCGTTTGGGCAAATTTTCATGGTTTGAAGAAAAACTGTGGGTTCATGGGGATTTGATTTCATGGATGAAGAATTGTCGAGTAGTTATATAAATGACATTTTACATTTTGTGGTAGACATGAATTCATGGGTCTCTTCATACCTCGAAAACAACGAAAATATTACCCCCCACCCACCCACCCACAAAAATTAGTGATTTTTCAGTAAATGTTTTGATTCATTTTTTGATTTTGATTACAATTGGAAAAATGTATTTTAGAGTAGAGCCTTTAGGAATTTTAATTTTAGTTGTTTAATTTTATTTTCCTCTCTTTCTATAAATGTGTAATACAGATTTTAAAAAATGCACATGTATCAATATTTTCTTCCCTTGTCTTAATCTCTACATGTTGACAAAGTCTGAACTTGATGCATATTTGTTAAATTTCATTATATGGAATTAAGATTTAATGCTTGTCTCATTCTGTTGACAGCTGGGAGTAAAGATCAGTATTTCCCTGGAATCTGAACCTCTTGGAACAGGTTTGTATTTGTTCTGAAAATAGATTTTTTTTAACATGAAAATTTCCATAATCTTTTACACTCTAACACATCTGTATCATATATTTATATTTTTTATGCAAGTAAATTACACTATAAACAAATATATATGTACATGCATGAGATAAAACACTGTGTCCGTTTTGTTAAACCAACTCCGTTTTTGTCATTTTAGCGGGTCCACTAGCACTGGCCAAAGATCTCCTGACACAGGACCATGAGCCATTCTTTGTGTTGAACAGTGACATTATATGTGATTTCCCATTCAAACAAATGGTTCAGTTCCACAAACACCACGGTCGACAGGGGACCATTGTGGTAGGGTATTAATGAAGTTTTGTCTTCTTTACAAAGACTTTTTTTTCTCAAACTTCGATATCTTGAATACCATGGATACCATATGAAC
Organism: Saccostrea echinata; assembly: GCF_033153115.1. NCBI lineage: Eukaryota > Metazoa > Mollusca > Bivalvia > Ostreida > Ostreidae > Saccostrea > Saccostrea echinata. The sequence continues at coordinate 3,409,918 of NW_026889764.1, forward strand.
TGAATATTCATTGCACTAGCTAACTAAAATAATTATCGATGGATACCAAGAACTGTTTAATTACGCAAAGCCAAACCTTTGACACTAATATCGCTTGGGTATGATTTTTGTTTACGTAAATATGGACACGCGCTTGTTATGCATTATACCGGTAAGCATAACTTCATAACACGCTTGGAATTAATTTGAAAAGAAAAAAAATCAGGTATTTCTTTCATCATCTCTGGTTAAATAATTATTAAAAAGATTAAATTTAAATGTTCACATATGCACACTTAATATACGTAGAGTAAAAAAGCTGACTTGCTACTTTCGTTTTAGATTCATAAATTTTCCTACTTTCACCTTAAGTTACTGTACTAGAAAAATTAAAGTCACATCCAATTTATGCGTTTTTTGGATGCGCATTTTACATAGGACCTGCGTTTTTTCAGGATTTTCACCCCAACTTTGGGGGTGCATCTTTTACACCATTGTGGCCAATACTCGCGACTTTACGGTATATGGCAAAGTGAGTTAAAAGTCCCAACATTTTTCTCATTTTAACCACAATATCTGGAATCATCTGGTTATCTCAAATTTATATCTCTGTTCAACAGGATTCAAGATAGCAAGGTTTGACTGTATTTTAAAATGAAGAGTTATCTGTCCTTATGTCTTTAACCATTTTTGATTTGTTTTTTTTAACAAGGTTACTAAGGTAGATGAGCCTTCCAAGTATGGAGTAGTGGTATATGATGCAGAGAATGGGCGGATCCAGAGGTTTGTAGAGAAACCACAGGAGTATGTTTCCAACAAAATCAATGCAGGGATGTACATCCTTAGTCCTTCAGTGTTAGATAGAATTCAGGTAGGTATTAATATATTTTAAAGAAACAAAAGAGATTTTTGATTTAATAAAGCAGCCAAAGAATTACTTTGTATTGTGAAGTATTATACCTAATTTTAAGAAATAGGATTTCTATACATGAGCATTTAGTAAAACTTAACGCAGTGGTACATGCATGTAATACATGTACAGTAAAACACACTTATAGTGAACACACTTATAATTCATTATGACGCTTATAGCGAAGTGATTTTCGTTCCCCGTGAGTTTTAAACATATTGTGAACCTAATGGATATAACGAATTACGTTTATAACGAAGCAAAATTGCCAGTCCCTGGCACTTTGTTATAAGCGTGTTTTACTGTATAATGCTTATAATGCTTTCCTTTTCAAAAACAATTAATATGAAATTTTCTGGATACGATGTAAAATAGATATTTGTGATTTAATGCATTTTGACACTAGTATAATCACTTTATTAAACTGTAATATCTTGACACTCCATCAGTTTTATGACTGTGTTTCAGTTAAAACCCACATCAATAGAAAAAGAAGTCTTTCCATTTATGGCAGATGATGGGGATCTGTATGCTATGGAATTACAAGGTGATTTTTCATAATGCTGACACAATAACATAGAGACTTGATTCTGTAATATTATAAAAGTCCTACTGAATTGGTAATTAAAATGAAATTTGGAAATATGGCAGAGTCAACACTTACTCAACATAAAGCCAAACACAGTCTACTGATAAAAAACAAAGATAATATATTAGACTTTCTTGTGATGAATTTCTGTATTTTTTTTTATATCAGACTTTCTTGTGATGAATTTCTGTAGGTTTTTGGATGGACGTTGGACAGCCTAAAGACTTCCTGACCGGGATGTGTTTGTATCTCAGTTCATTACGAGAGAAGTCACCTGACTTACTACACAGTGAGGAAGGCATTGTGGGAAATGTCCTAGTGGTATGTTATTGGTCAAAAATCAGTTCTTCCTGTACCAGTAGCAAGGAAAATGTCTGTTGTTTGATAGTTTAGTAATAGATTATTTACATTAAGGCCAAAAAAAAAAAATTAATCAATAGTTTGTCAGGCACCGCCGCATCAGGTCAAAAACTGCCGCATTGATCAATTTTATCGACATATTGATAAGGGGAATAACTCAATTTTCTATTTTTCAAATTTGGAAAAGAAAACTGAGTTATCCCTCTTTTCATAAGAGCTAAGAGATAGACGTTTTTATTACATGAACATTATACTTCTTGTTAATACGGTACTTTATCAATAAACTTTTAAACAGATGTTTGGAGTAACATTATTTAAAGTTGAGTACATATTATAATTGATAAACTATCTATATCATCTTTTTGTTGAAGACTGATATGTAAAAGAGAGACACCTGCTTCAAACAAAAAGAAAAAAAAAACAAAAAAGAAAAGAACCTGCCTACCGCATTGAATTTGGAAATTTTTGGCCTGAGAAACTATTAATTAATTTTTGTTGGCCTTATGTACTAGATTTTAGTAAAAAAGAAAATTAAATACATGTACATATCTAATTTTGCAGAAAAAATTTAGTTCCTTTTAACTTTTTTGTTCACTTACATCATGTGCTAACTTATGACCATTTTAACACCTTGTTATTATATCAGAGAGGAATTTATGATAATGTTCAATTAAAAATTGTCCATAAAAATGTTATTCAGTAAGTTAGACTTGTAATATTTTATTAAAGGATCCAAGTTCCAAAATTGGAAGGAATTGTAGGATAGGCCCAAATGTTACAATTGGTCCAGATGTGGTGATAGAGGATGGAGCATGTATAAAGAGATGTACGATACTAAGGGGGGCTCGAGTCCGGTCTCATTCATGGCTCGAGTCCTGTATCATTGGTTGGAGATGTGTTGTGGGAAGATGGGTAAGTTGTTACTCCTGGCTCAATTTGTGCATTAATTGTGTTGCTCTTAGTTCAGATTATGCGTTAATTGTGCCCCGGTTGTACATTAGTAAGATGGGTAAAATATTTCACCCAAATAAGCTAATATAGTGAGAATTCCTGTTAAAATAATCACATTCATTGGTATCTTTAACTCAAACTATCACAAACACTTGATATATTATCTTGCAGACTTTTAATTTGTTGCATGATTATTTGTCCTTGCAAAAAGTTTTTCATATTGGACTACATTTTTCTATGATCACCACTGCCATTTGTGCAAGATTAGATTTAACTAATCAATGATAAGAGAATTTTAAAAAAAAAAAAAGAAAAAAAATTTACTTGCTGTTAAATAAATTCAGAGAAATAAATGTTCAGGTAAAAAAAAAACATCACGTTTGTTTTCTTCAACCTGACTAATGAGGAGCCCTGACTGACCCTCTGTAAAGAAATATGTAAGATAAAAGACAGTGATAACATTTTTGTCACCAAAAATATTTATGATACTCAGCTGGTGACCATAAAGTTCTTGTTCTTATGTTTTTTAGCTCACCTGAGCCGAAGGCTCAAGTGAGCTTTTCTGATCACATTTTGTCCGTCGTCCGTCTGTCCGTCCGTCTGTCTGTCTGTCCATCTGTAAACTTTTCACATTTTTGATTTCTTCTCAAGAACCACTGGGCCAAATCCAACCAAACTTGCCACAAAGTATTCTTGGGTTAAGGGGATTCAAGTTTGTTCAAATGAAGGGCCACACCCTCTTTCAAGGAGAGATAATTAGAAATTAGTAAAAAATTAATGGCATCATTTAAAAATCTTTTTCTCAAGAACCACTGGACCAGAAAAGATGAAACTTATGTGGAAACATCCTCAGGTAGTGTAGATTCAAGTTTGTTCAAATCATGACCCCGGGGGGTAGGGTGGGGCCACATTCGGGGATCAAAGTTTTACATAGAAATATATAGGAAAATATCTTTAAAAATCTTCTTCTTAAGAACAGCAAAGCCATGATTGGTCATATTTATATGGAAGCATCCTCAGGTAGTGTAGATTCAAGTTTGTTCAAATCATGACCCTGGAGGTAGGGTGGCGCCACAGTGGGTGATCAAAGTTTACAGAGGAATATATAGGAAAAAATTCTTTTTCCCAAGAACAGAAATACCATAATTAGTCATACTGATATGGAGGCATCCTTGGGTAGTGTAGAATGAAATTTGTTCAAATGAGGGCCTCCGGGGTAGGGTGGGGCCACAATGGGGGATCAAAGTTTTTTCATAAGAGTATATAGAAAAAAAACTTTAAAAATCTTCTTCTTAAGAACAGTGAAGCCATGATTGCTCATATTTATATGAAAGCATCCTCAGGTAATGTAGATTCAAGTTTATTCAAATCATGACCCCCGGGATAGGGTGGGGCCACAATGGGGGATCAAAGTTTTACATAGAAATATATAGGAAAATATCTTTAAAAATCTTCCTCTTAAGAACAGCAAAGCCATGATTGGTCATATTTATATGGAAGCATCCTCAGGTAGTGTAGATTCAAGATGTCCAAGTCATGACCCCCCCCCCCCCCCCCCCCCCAATCAAAGTTTTTCATAAAAGTATATAGAAAAAACTTTAAAAATCTTCTTCTTAAGAACAGCAAAGCCATGATTGGTCATATTTATATGGAAACATCCTCAGGTAGTGTAGATTCAAGTTTGTTCAAATCATGACCCCAGGAGGTAGGGTGGGGCCACAATGGGTGATCAAAGTTTACAGAGGAATATATAGGAAAAAATCTTTTTCTCAAGAACAGAAAAGCCATGATTAGTCAAATTGATATGGATGCATCCTTGGGTAGTGTAGAATGAAATTTGCTCAAATGAGGGCCTCCGGGGGTAGGGTGGGGCCACAATGGGGGATCAAATTTCTACAAATGAATAGATGGGAACAAATATTCTGCTCAAGAACAGGAAAGCCATTTGTTATATTGATATGAAAACATCATCAGGTAGTTTAAAATTCAACCCCCCATCCCCCCCATAAACTTTTCAAAACTGATTTTTGCTTCTTTTTTTTTCCCTAGCCAATGTGCTCAGGTGAGCGATGTGGCCCATTGGCCTCTTGCCATACATTGTAATTTAATTTTGTAATGATTCTAAATGTATTGCGTCAATTTTTTTCCCTCAAAACAAACCACATTTTTTTTTATGTAGGTGCGGATGGAGAATGTTTCTGTGTTAGGAGAAGACGTGACAGTAAAGGATGAACTTTACATCAATGGAGGACGGATCCTCCCCCATAAATCAATCAGTGACTCAGTCCCAGAACCTCAGATCATCATGTAGATCCATCACTCAACTCCCACAAGACACTCACTGGCGACAGCTTTATCTTTCACTATATTTTCAATTCTTACGTCTTTCATCATTAAAAGATTGATTGAACTATCATTAGAGAGAATACATTTTGTTTACACAAATCTGCAATCAAAGTAAACATACAAATAGGGTAATTTAAAAAAAGGGAATCTTATAGATTCTTATGCTTATTGTTAGGTTTCTTATTAGATATATCTGATTTTGCTCAAAGCATCATAAAAACAGTAAATGGTAGTGGCTATTCCATACACATTGTTAGTTTTCTTTATGTCTCCATGACTATGCAATTGTTTATGTATGAACTTGGAAGTTGAGTGATAATGTGAAATATTTTTTTATAAATATCATGTTTGATACAGTTCATCATGCTGACAGAGTAAAGACAACTAAGTATTGCATTACCAAGATGCTGAATCATTACTCGTGGAGGGAACAAACCATAGAAATATGCTAAACAAGATATTACATTACAATGTAATCACTGTAAACTCGTACACATATATGTAATCTCTGATTTTATTTTGTTTTGCTTTGTATTTGAATTGACAGATGTAAGAATGTTTATCATTTTCAGTTTTAGTTGAACGTAAAACATCCATTAATTTCGTAGATATATCTTGTCTCACCAACATTACAGAGGTATTGAATATCTTCTGTGAAGAGTTGTCACTTTTTTGCTCTACATGGGCCGATTGTAATGGAGATGGAGTGTTACCAAAAATAACCTTGACTTGTTATCAATTTGTGACTGGCGTGGAAAAACCATGTATATACTGTACAACTTTTTAGCTCACCTGAGCTGAAAGCTCAAGTGAGCTTTTCTGATCACATTTTGTCCGGCGTCCGTCTGTCTGTCTGTCCGTCTGTCTGTCTGTCTGTCCGTCTGTCTGTCTGTCTGTCTGTCTGTAAACTTTTCACATTTTCGACTTCTTCTCAAGAACCACTGGGCCAATTTCAACCAAACTTGCCACAAAGTATCCTTGGGTAAAGGGGATTCAAGTTTGTTCAAATGAAGGGCCACGCCCTCTTTCAAGGGGAGATAATTAGGAATTACTGAAAAAATAATGGCATCATTTAAAAATCTTCTTCTCAAGAACCATAGGGCCAGGAAAGATGAAACTCATGTGGAAGCATCCTTAGGTAGTGTACATTCAAGTTTGTTCAAATCATGACCCCCGGGGGTAGGGCGGGGCTGCAATGGAGGATCAAAGTTTTACATAGAAATATATACGAAAAATCTTTAAAAATCTTCTTCTCAAGAACAGCAAAGCCATGATGAGTCATATTTATATGGAAGCATCCTCAGATAGTGTAGATTCAAGTTTGTTCAAATCATGACCCCCGGGGGTAGGGTTGGGCCACAATGGAGGATCAAAGTTTTACATAGAAATATATAGGAAAAATCTTTAAAAATCTTCTTCTCAAGAACAGCAAAGCCATGATGAGTCATATTTATATTGAAGCATCCTGAGGTAGTGTAGATTCAAATTTGTTCAAATCATGACCCCCAGGGGTAGGGCGGGGCTGCAATGGAGGATCAAAGTTTTACATAGAAATATATAGGGAAAAATCTTTAAAAATCTTCTTCTCAAGAACAGCAAAGCCATGATGAGTCATATTTATATGGAAGCATCCTCAGGTAGTGTAGATTCAAGTTTGTTCAAACCATGACCCCCGGGGGTAGGGCGGGGCCACAATGGAGGATCAAAGTTTTACATAGAAATATAAAGGAAAATATCTTCTTCTGAAGAACAGAAAAGCTATGTTTAGTCATATTGATATGGAAGCAATCTCAGGTAGTGTAGATTCAATTTTGTTCAAATGATGACCCCCAGGGGTAGGATGGGGCCCAATGGGGGATGGAAAGTTTTACATAAGAACATATAGAAAAAATATTTCTTCTGAAGAACAGAAAAGCTATGTTTAGTCATATTGATATGGAAACATCCTCAGGTAGTGTAGATTCAAGTTTGTTCAAATGATGACTCCTGGGATAGGGAGGAGCCACAATGAGGGATCAAATTTTTACAAAGGAATATATGGGAATTTTTTTTAAAAAATCATCTCAAGTACAACAAAGCCATTTGTTATATTGATGTGGAAGCATCATCAGATAGTTTAAAATTCAAGCCCCCCCCCCCCCCCCCCCCCCCGATCTTTTCAATACTGAACTGATTGTGCTTTTGTCTAGCCAATGTGTTCAGGTGAGCGATGTGGCCCATGGGCCTCTTGTTAAGTTATGTATTTGAGGGAATGTGATATGGTTGATAAATGTTGTACACTGTATATTTTTTTAGCTTTGGGTCAAAACTTTTTGAAATTTCAATAGGGGTTTTATTAAATTTTGGAATATTTTACAAATTGTGTGCCTGGAAATGATGATATTTTGTGTAACTTAGTTAGTTTTTGTTACAGAGGTTTAGTATTTGCTTGATAAGTGAAATCCAATAATAACTGGATCTTGCTTTAGAATTTCTGTGTGCCTAAACATATACTAATAGTATGAATACTGATGTACATGCTTTATTTACAATGTACATGTATTTATGTCCTTTAGATGTGTGTATTTTGTAATTTAACATTCCATGTGTGAAATCCTCATTATAAATTCATTTTTGATATCCTTTTAATCTTATGTATGAAAATGTGAGATAGGGGGACTACAAACTATCTTTACATGAGAGAAAATTAATCTTATGTAGGGGACATGTGTTTTTAAATGTAATATGTTATTCATGTGTTAAATTACCTTAATTTCCATTATATGACATATATATATATGTGAAGTCGTATTTTGCATGAAGATATTTTGTATGCCTCAATAATTCAGTCTATTAGAAGCTCTTTCAACACTGCCAATAAAATGGAGAAAAAGGAGAACAAAGCAAGGGTCAGCATTCTGATTTTCTGTACTTAAAAGGTAGAAAAAAAAGTCTTGTTGCAGTTATTACATTAATACATCTACACCTCTGAAGTTGAAACACTGTTAATACATTTGTGGGGGTTCGATCGCTGGTGGGCAGTGGTGGCCAGATAGCGCAGTCGGTAGAGCACCTGACTGGAGATTCAGGGGGCCAATGTTAGAATCCCAGTCTGGTCCATCACATTTTTCTCTTTTCCTGTTACACATTAATACAGGTACCAACACTGGAGTGGAAATACTTCAATACAAAATAGACATTTTTTAATGGTCTGCATGGTAATAGTGTTAAATGGGGGACAGATAGATGCTTTACCAATTATTTTGTTGATGCTTATCATACTATTTTTCTTGCTTTTGGGCAACTTTTAAAGCTTCATTTATCAGTTTATGGATCCTCTAAATTGTTGTATTGTACTCAGGTGACCGTTAAGGCCATTGGGCCTCTTGTTTTCATTTTCAAAAAGAGTTCAAGCCATTTACACAGGAAAAATGTTCAAAGTCAATGAAGTAGTCGCGTGAACAGAAATTACTATTGCTAGCTTAAAAGGAAAAAGGTACAAAACAAATGAAGTTATTTAGCTTTTTTCTAACGAAATATGTTTCAGTGATAGTTTTCAAATTCATGTAGATGTTGATTGTTTTATAGGAGTATACATGTTATAGAAGTTGTAGAAAGAAGAAAAGTCTGTTGAGCACAACATAGTTTTAGTTTTATTTAAATGAATAGATGTAAATCGTATATTTGAATGAGAAAAAAAGGTGTTTAATCATCATGATGAAATTCTAAAGACGTGTACATATATGTCAAATTTTGTGATAATTTTAAATTTTTCATTTGGTATATGAACTTTTTCCACGGATTGTCATCTTCGTTAATACATTAAAGAAAGTGACATTAGTTAAAATCTTTAAACAATTTAGCTGATAAATCGATAGTTTTTGAGAGTTATTTTGCTTTATTTTTGGATGAGCCAGATATGTTTCAGTTGAGATAGTGTGATGAAAAAAGGGATATATGTCTTCTAGAGTTTCTGGTCAGAAACTTAATAACCTGTCAAGATGTGCATTTTAGGGGCTTTGTAATTACATAAGATTTTTTTCTAATGATTCGAATGGAAAAACCTTATATTTAACCAAAAATATGCCAAGTGGGGACCTACCTTAAGATTTATACACTGTAAATATACTTATCGGCACAAAAACATCTCCTGGCCTCCATTAATTGCACAAAGCCAAGATCAAGATGATGGAGAGTTTAAGATAAATTAAATATGGAGATAACAAAAAGTGTTCAAGCTCAAAGTCCATTAAAACAATACAAATCGGGAGCAGAGCTAACACGTTACCTCTAAAAACTTCAGAGGTGGGATCAGGTGTCATGGAGGAGTGAGCATTCCCTGTCGTGCGCGGATCTAGAGGGGGGTGTCTGCCCCCCCCCATTTGGAATTTGCAGAGTTATGAAATGTATAGAATAGAGTATAATAGAATATTTATTAAACCAACTAAAAGTGACCTTGGAACCCCCCTTCCTAGAAATTGCGGATCTGTATAGAGTTGGTACGAAAAGTCATAGGTATGAAGCTTTAGAAGTCAAGGACTAACCCCCCCCCCCCCAACCCACACACGAAATAGGTTTTTCACGCTTGGGAAAGGAGTTTACATATTTTTTGCTTGTCAAGAATTCTCTAAGATGGAATTTTTTTTACTGGGATGGACCCCCCCCCCCCCCCTGGAAAAAATTCCTATATCTGCGCCTGGGTACCTTTACTAATGTATTATCTGTAACAACTCCAGTGGTGGTACAAGTATTAATTTACCGATCCCAAATTACTACTTCTCACATTGGTCTCTGATAAAAATACCCTTGCAAACTAAAACTTTTACTCTGTTTGCCTCGAATATGCCCAGAAGCATAGACGATTTTCAAAGAAATGCATGTTCACTATATAATTAAATAAATAGTAACCCCCCCCCCCCCCTTACACCAGAACATCTTACCCAGGAGCCATGAACTCACAATTCTGGAAGAAGCACTTTGCTCATCATAACTATACACTTGTTTTCTTTGCTTTATTACCAGTAGTAGAAAAAATATTTTGAAAGAAATTATGCATTTTCAGTATAAAAGCAATAGAGCCCCCCCCCCCCCCCCTTCACCAGAACCCTGACCAAGGGGCCATGATTTTCACAATTTTGGAAGAGGCATTCTTCCTTATCATAACAATACACTTTCTTTATTTGAATAATACCCAGGAGCAGAGAAGAAGATTTTGAAAGAATTTATGCATTTTCCCTATATAATCAATAGAACCCCGCCCTAACGGCAGAACCCTTCACCCAGGGGCCACGAAATTCACAATTTCTGAGGAGGCAGCCATGCTCATCATAACTATGTACTTAGTTTATTTAATATCCAGGAGAGAGAAGATTTTCAAAGAAATAATGCATTTTCACTATATATATCAATTGAGCCCCACCCTGACACCAACACCCCGGCCCAGGGGCCATGAAATTCACAATTTTGGAAGAGGCAACCATGCTCATCATAACACCTGAACCCCTTACCCTGGGGCCATGAAATTCACAATTTCTGAAAAGGCAGCCATACTCATCATATCTATGTTCTTAGTTAGTTTATTTAATACCCAGGAGCAGAGAAGAAAATTTTCAAAGAATTAATGTATTTTCACTATATAATCAATAGAGCCCCACTCTAACACCAGAACCCCTGAACCTGGGGCCATGAAATTCACAATTTTGGAAGATGCACACTTGCTCATCATAACTTTGTACTTAGTTACTTAATTTAATACCCAGGAGCAGAGAAGAAGATTTTCAAAGAAATAATGTACTTTCACTATATGATCTATATAGCCCCACCCTAGCACCAGAACTCCTGACCCTGGGGCCATGAAATTCACAATTTTGGAAGAGGCACTCTTGCTCATCATAACTATATACTTGGTTAGTTTATTTAATACCCAGGAACAGAGAAGAAGATTTTCAAAGAATTAATGCATTTTCACTATATAATCAATAGAGCACCGCCCTAACACCTGAACCCCTGACCGTGGGGCCATGAAATTCACAATTTTGGAAGAGGCACTCTTGCCCTTCATAACTTTGTACTTAATTTGTTTATTTGATACCCAGGAGCAGAGAAGAAGATTTTCAAAGAAATAATGCACTTTCACTATATGATCTATATAGCCCCACCCTAGCACCAGAACCCTTGACCCTGGGGCCATGAATTTCATAATTTTGGTAGAGGCACTCTTGCTCATCATAACTATGTATTTAGTTACTTTATTTAATACCCAGGAGCAGAGAAGAAGATTTTCAAAGAATTAATGCAATTTCACTATGTAATCAATAGAGCCCCACCCTAACACCAGAACTCCTGACCCTGGGGCCATGAAATTCACAATTTTGGAAGAGGCACTCTTGCTCATCATAACTTATACTTGGTTAGTTTATTTAATACCCAGGAACAGAGAAGAAGATTTTCAAAGAAATAATGCACTTTCACTATATGATCTATATAGCCCCACCCTAGCACCAGAACCCCTGACCCTGGGGCCATGAATTTCACAATTTTGGTAGAGGGTTCAATGCTTATTACAATCATGCCAACAATTTGACTGCTTGATGTCCAGGAGTAAAGAAGAAGATTTTTAAAGATTGCATTAATTTTGGTGGTTTTAGCCCAACCCCTCAGGCCCCAGGGGGGCAGGGACCATGAAATTCACAATTTTTCTTCCCCTTCACCCATAGATGCTATATACCAAATTTGGTTGAAATTGGTTAAGCGGTTCTGGAGAAGAAGTTAAAAATGCTCAAAAGTTAACGCACGCCGACGGACGAAAACGGATAGCAATAGGTCACCTGAGTGACTCAGGTGACCTCAAAAAAAGATGAACTCTGTATTTACAACTCTTTACAAAATACTGTCCTCTCAGTGTTCAAAAATTATTTTTTCATTGGTGTTTATAGGGTTGTTCAGGTTTGGTCCTTTCTTAATTATGATTTTTTTTAGCATTGTTGTGGATGAACTTAAGGCAAATAAAGATTATGATATAAATTAAGCACACAAAAACTGTTCATACCAATATAAAATCTGCCAGCAGTTGACTTCGAAATTGGTAAATGTTGCTTTTTAGGACTCAATATTATATTGCAATCATCGTCTAAGTTATATTTACACTATAGATATTAACTGGCTATCGGTATATACACTCACAGTTTTTCATTCACGAGGGGCGGAGCCCCGAGTGAATAAAAACTGTGAGTGTATTTACCGATAGCCAGTTAATATCTATTGTGTAAGTTACTTGTACCAGAGACCAACGAGAGAAAAGCAAGTTGATAATTAGCACCGCCTACTACTTGGTGTCAAGCCACGTCCGGAGTCTGTATTATAAATAGCTGTCTCCATCTGCACGGGTCATATTTTGCTACGGCACTGCTGCTGCAAATCACTGATAAAAAATTCGGAATGGGTGCATGTGGTGATGTACTTTCGAAATGTTGAAGACCCAGAAGACATGATTTTTTGGTCAGATACAAGGGTAAGGATTGTAAACTACATGTATTATACTGACGCCGTCAACTCTGAAAGAAAATTCATCTTTCGAGATCGTTATTTTTAAAGGGGGGGGGGGTGTCAATGGAAAACATCGCCGTTGAAATTTTTATATATGGCAATCGACGTATAGAAACAGGGACATATATACTTTCTAGTATAAAGGTCCCTGATAGACACTATGAAATGATTTCTGACATTTTAATGAAAGTTTGAAATGCTTTATGAAGTAAAAAAAAACGCAGGGACTTCTGATGTTAAATTGCTACATGTACATGTACTTGGAGAAAGAAAATAGAAAGACGAGAATTCGAGATAGAACGTATCATTTACTGAATAAAGAAACACATAGAAAAAATACGGAAAAAAATTACAAGGCGTTTTTGGCAAGTTAATGTTAAGATTTTTTAAATTAAAAATGTTGACTTCATTCATTCATCAGCCATTGCCGAGGTCTGGAAATTAAAATCATTCATTCATCAGTCAAGGTCTATCACAATATGGCTTGATGCCAAAAAGTGGGCGTGACTTAAAAAACTGTAATTCTTCTGGCAAATACACCACAGCAACATCAAAGCAAAATCTAAATTTACCGCCAGTCCTATGGTCATATACACATGATACAGGTAAAACAAGCATTCTGAAAGTATTGCATTAGCAATACTAGTCCCCTACCGGCAACTGTAATCTGGTTCCCGTTAAGAATTGAAAATGCCATAATTCCGTCAAAAATCAATGAAGCGGGGCGAAATGCAATCTTGATCTATAGCTAATCAAGGTAAAGTCACATACCAAAAATCAGCTCAATATCTGAAAGCGTTTAGAAGAAAATTGCGGAAAATCCCTAAAAATTGAAAAGGCCGTAATTCCGTCAAAAATCAATGAAGCGGAACGAAATGTGAACTTGATCTGTAACTCATCAAGATACACTCGCATACCAAAAATCAGCTCAATATCTGTAAGCGTTTAGGAAAACAGTGCGGAAAACGAAGTGGGACAGACTGACAGACAGACAGAGGGACAGACAGACAGAGGGACAGACAGACAGACTGACAGACGGACGGACAGACTCAGAGGAAACCTATAGTCCCCTCCGGTTTCACCGGTAGGGGACTAATAATCAGGATGAATTGTATTCTACAAAACAACTTAAAAATTGACTTATTATCTTTACAATTGTACTTCATTTTCTCCCTAGGGACGGGGTTGTTCAATCTGAATATATATATATATATATATATATATATATATATATATATATATATATATATATATATATATATATATATATATATATATATATTCTAATCGTAAAATCCATAGTGAGGGACTCCAACTCTTGATCAGGACCATGTTATTAAGTATATCGACGATGAATTATAAAATGCATTTCTGTTTACCAATATCATTTAATAAAATAAACAAAATGATACAAGCATTATAATCAGAACATTTTAATTTCATAAATTATATTTTCTGATTTTGTATTTAAGAGCTAGAGGCTTTAGACAAAAATTATGTTACAGTATGATTTCTTAAGCTCTGCTGATCAGTAATTTTTATTAGCAGTTACATTAAATCTGTGTTTTTAAGATCATTTTATGCCACTACAGTTTCATGATGTATGCCGACATTTTCCCCTGTGCATATCTTCTCAAATCGAATGACCGAACACGATTTTTGGCAATGAAAAATATACCCAATGCCAGCTCATATCATGTATTGAATAACTTTCAAGTCTTTTGATCCTTTAAGTCCAACCCATAACCGTCCCATTTTATCTAAACTCAATCCACTAGGCTTATTTAATCCACAGTTGTCTACAGACCTTAGGAACTGACCATTCTGATCTAAAATGTGTAAACAATCGTTATTTTCATCTGCCACTATGATGTGTCCCTTAGAATCTGTTACTATATGTAAAGGATCAAGTGGTTCCTTCCTCTTAGCTGGTGAACCGTCATATCGAAAGCGGACTTTTCCTGTTTTATCAACCACAACCACCTTTCCAGCATTACTATCAGAGACACAGATATCTCCATTCACATTTTCAGTGACATAATTAAGGTACGACCCTGGGCTAAGGATTGGGGTTCCATCTTCATCTTCATTTATTTCACATTTTACTGCTCGATCTTGATATCGGACAATTTTGTTTCTGCGATAATCGGTCTTCGACATAGTAACCAAGATGTCCCCTGATCTAGTACAACAGATTCCGCATGGACACCAACCATTTGGGAGGGAGACAAGCGTCTCAGTCTTCCCATTTCTGACTATCTTCACTGTATTACTGTGTGAGTCACTGTATATCAGTTCTCCCTGTCTTGTCACTGAGATATCATTAGGATAGCCTCCACCTGTGAAGATGACAGTGTCCAGTAGAGATCCATGTATGTCAAAATGCTTTATAATGTCGTTGTCACCACTAACCCAAACTTCACCTGTACCGACACAGGCCACACAGTATGTTGGCTTAACGTGAGTGGAAATGGTAGCAATGACTTTGGCTTTGTCTAGCATCTTTGTCATGGTTTCATTTGTCGGGCCAGATTGTGATTCCTGTGTTAATGTAGCTCTGTATTCTTCCAATTCTACAGAGAATTCTCCACCTTGAACTGTTTTTGCATTTAGTGAAGGGATTTTTACATCAATATCATCAGGTATATCTCTGTATTCCTTCAGTTTAGATTTGTAGTTTATGACATCAGGCACTCTGTTTGTCTTCAGGATGTCTTTGTTTTGTCTAACTGTTTGGATCATTTCTGAAATCAGGTTTTTACACTTGGTCTTGTAAGCTCTCTTTGCTTCCATATCATTGTCTCTCATAGATTTGATCAAAGTTCTGAGATTATTAAAGATGGTGTCTACTTCTTGATGCCAACATTTTCTCAGCTTTTCTGTTTCCTTTTCTAACTGGTCATAATCCTCACCTGATTTTAAATTTTTTCTCTCAATTTCAACATCATTGTTTTTAAACTTTGGAATGATAACAGATTCAATTTCTTCCATCTCTCTTTTAATTTGCTGTTTCTTTCTGTGAACAATATCTGATATCTCGACAGCATCATGACCCTTATGTTGACCGAGAAAACACTTGATGCACACTGGAACATCACACTTCTGGCAATGAACTTCACATCTTTGGTTGGGATGAAATTCACACTCTGGAAAAACTAGGTGTAACTTTCTGTTCTTGAAAGGAACAATATCATGTGTAAGGGACTTGTGTTTGTTGACATGCCTGTTGATGCAGTCTCCACATAAATTGACTTGGCAGTTGTTACAGAACTGCTGAACGGCTTTGTCACAAAAGTCACAGATAATGACCTCTTGTGCCCAGGAAGTAGGACTGGAACTAGCCATCTTAGCTGCGTTTATTTTGAATCTGCAAAACATGCAAAATAAAAGCATTATATTGAATGATTTTTTGTCATATTCCTTGTGCCGTGTGTACTGCCTTCCATGTCATTTTTAATTGAAACATATAAACACGGTTTACAGTCAGTTAACCAGGTTTTATTGTCACAAACAGTTCACATAGGGGCGCGGATCCTAATATGCGCAGGTGTCACTGTTTACAATAGGTGACGATATACAGTAGCTGTGTGAGTTCTGTGTGGATGTGTGGATGGTGAAAAGCTATAATAAACAAATACAAATATACAAATACAAGCTACAAACAAAATCACTACAAAGACACAAAGTTTGAATGAACTCGATCAAGTTACATTCCTGACAAATTAGATACACAGATTTACTCGCTAAAAGTACACATGAACTTTTACAGAGGTATTTAATGTCGCTTTACATTAGCCTTAAAGTTGCAGCTTTAAAAACAATAAACTGAAAACTTGTAAAACTTACATTGTGATCGGCCACAGTTTCTCCGAGAATAATAACGTCTGGACATGTATATTTCTGAGTCTTTTACAAGAATGAATTTTGTGAGTGAAAATACAGACTAAATAGTAAATCTACCACAGGCACTTGTTTCGTATACGGGGCACCCCTACTTATTTTTACCACAAGGTACCTAACTCAATTTCAGGCACCTCCGCTTCAAACTCGTATTTTGTTTATATATTAATCATTAACCTACTTTAAAAGGACATCGTTCGCTTCGAAAGACTTTTTTCTTGTCAAATTAATCGTTTCGGACGTCTCTGGTCGAGCCTCTTTTTTGTAAACCACTCATTTCTTCCTCAAAAATTATCTCGATACAAAATAAGACTACGGATCGGATACATTAACTTCCGGTTGGGTTATAAATGTAGGATAAATCCAGAGACTTACGAGAATTCCTTTCCAAGGTCTCTGGTTTTATCCTTCATTTATAACCCAACCGGAAGTTAATGTATCCGATTCGTAGTCTTATTTTGTATCGAGATAATTTTCGAGGAAGAAATAAGTGGTTTACAATAAAGAGGCTCGATCAGAGACGTCCGAAACGATTAATTTGACAAGAAAAAAGTCTTTCGAAGCGAACGATGTCATTTTAAAGTAGGTTAATGATTAATATATAAACAAAATACGAGTTTGAAGCGGGGGTGCCTGAAATTGAGTTAGGTACCTTGTGGTAAAAATAAGTAGGGGTGCCCCGTATACGAAACAAGTGCCTGTGAAATCTACACAGGAAACAGCATAGTTTCATAATTAAAATAAATATCAAACTGCAGGCCCTCCCAAGTTAAATAAACAAAACGCAGCAAATTTTGACTTTAACATAAACAGCAGACGGGACTTTATGGTCAGTCAGCAAAATTCAAGCGTGAGAATATGATTATAAAAACAATTTGAACAATGAACAATGTATTTAGTCATACAGATATTGACACATTTGTGACTGTACCTAAAAATGCATAATCTGCAAATTTCTAAATAACAATGTACAGAATGTAAGACATTACACCGTGTCAGAGATACACCCGAAAGAATGTACAAAATATATAAACAGAGGAAAGATTTGTAAACATACCAGATCAGATTTACTTTCGATTTGTTCTTTATCTTCCAGTCAACACCAATGGTTTAAAGTACAATTATTTTGAAGGAGTTACCTCTCTTCCTACGACAACTGATTAAGGAACCTTTCAACAGTTCTAACCTGGTAGTTTTATGCACATAGAATGACCTGCCCTTTGATAAACAAAGGATTAAGTGGAAATCTACTGTAAGTGACACGATTCAAAGTAGGTTATAATATTCTTAACATATATTAGACCAAGATAAAGTAATTAAAAACATTATTCGCATATATCCTCCCGATGTTAGTAGTAATTTCTCTACTTTTTTGTCTTTGAGAAATATGGTCACCTCTGTTGAAAATAAACTAGATTTCAGTATGTACACCTTCATATGATTCAATTTTCTCAAAGTCAAAAAAGCTTGACCAACCCGTACAATAAAAGTTTTAAAATGATGCCTTATTTCTTAAATACACTATGGTATTGGCCTGTAATTGACTTTTATGTTGGTAATTAGTGATTTTTTTTTATAGCTCAATGTTCTTTTGTTGTCTGATCATCTAATTACATATGCATGTAAAATAAAGTTGCATTATAATCTACAGACAACCTAAAAATTGACTTAATCTTTACAACGTACTTGATATTCTTCTCCCGAATGAAATGGGTTGAACAAGCTTATTAAGTATTATTAAAAATCTCTTCTTCCCTAATCGTAAAATGCATATGGGCTCGAACTCTAGGTCAGAAACATGTAAGAATATTGAGTTGTTTATAATAAAAGAGAAGAACTTGCGTGCATCAGTATCATCCAACAATCTGTCGGAATTTCCATGGGTACCAATTGCGACCCGTTATTAGCAGACCTATTTTTGTATTCATATGATGCAGAATTTATTCAAGATCTTATACATGAGAAGAAGAAAACACTTGCTGTGACCTTCAACTCGACATTTAGATATATCGACAACGTATTATCAATTAACAGTAATTACTTCCATTCATATGTCGACTCGATATATCCCAGTGATCTTGAAATAATACCACAGAGTCTGACACATCTGTTTCATATCTGGATATTTACTAGAAAAAGACGTTAATGGTAACCTTTAGAACAACAAAAAATTATAATAAACGTGATGATTCAACTTTTCAATCGTCAACTTCCCTTACATACCCTTATCACCTGCATATAGGGTTAATGTCTCTCAGTTGATTCGATACACAAG
This sequence comes from Saccostrea echinata, assembly GCF_033153115.1. NCBI lineage: Eukaryota > Metazoa > Mollusca > Bivalvia > Ostreida > Ostreidae > Saccostrea > Saccostrea echinata. The sequence goes on from NW_026889764.1 coordinate 3,428,752, forward strand.
AGCTTGCTCTATTGACGATCAATTTCTAAAACGAGGCGAGCTATTGACAAATAAGTTGATGAAACAAGAAAATCAACAATTCCGTTTAAAGTCATCAGTTCGCAAGTTCTACTGTGGAAACAATGGTCTTGTTAGCAAATACAATCTCTCATTAAGTCAAATGCTGACTGACATTTTCATACTAGTTCTTAGGCCATTACTTACACACTGAATTGTCCAAGGATTTTTCCGTTTTTCCAGATCATAACAATAAGCACAAGGCGGGTGTTACTGGTCGGCAGAGGATGCTCACTCCTCCATGGAACACGATCCCGCCTCTGATGTTTTTGGAGGTCCGTTTTTTCTCTGCTCCTGATTTGTATCGTTTGAATGAACTTTCGAGCATGAATACTGTTCGTTACCTCCATATTTAATTAATAAAACAAAACAAATGATACAAGCGTTATAATCAGGGCATTTAGTATATAATATTTTCTGAGTTTGCAACAAAAAGCTAGAAGCTTCAAACAAAAACTATACATGTATTACGGTACAATTTTTTAAAGCTCTACTGTTGTGCAACCTTAGCAGTTAATCCGCTTTTAGTTCAAAGCTCACAGTTCACTTTCCAAAGAAGAAATTCTTCAAAACCATATTTCAGTGTTTTATACTTTTAATATACCAATCAACCAAGGTGAGTTCGATCTACCGTACCTGTACTGGATTCCTAAACTTCATCAAAATCCTTACAAACAAAGACACATTGCTGTATCCAGCAAATGCTCTACAAGCACTTCTTTTTACTCCTTACAAAAATATTAACTGTTTTAAATTAGAAACTTCAGACGTACTGTGCTACAGCTTATTCTAAAAGTGATGTAAATCAGATGGGGATCCTCAAAAACTCGAAAGAACTTTTAGAATCTTTAAAATCACCAAGTTTTTCAAAAGTTTATAACACCAAAACTTGCGATTTTCTACACTTTATACAACAATTCCTTACGATAAATAAAATCTAGACTATGTGATATCATAGACAACGACTTCTTAAATAAAAACGGTACTCCAAAATTTTCACATCTTGTGACTGGTCATCAGTAAAATTACTTCATTAAAACCATGCACTCTGATTGCACACACAAGTGCTCTGAAGTTGATATTAAAAGGATGCTGGAGTTCCTCATTGACAACATTTATGTAGTCTTCCAAGACCAAGTTTTCCAACAAACTGTTAGAATTTCGATCGGCACTCATTGTGCTTCTTTATAAGCTGACTTGTTTTTATATTTCCATGAAACAGAATTTATTCAAAAACTTCTACACGAGAAGAATATAAAACCCTAGCTGTGGCCTTCAATTCGACATTCAGATATATCTACGATGTTTTATCAATTAACAATAGTCATTTTCATTCGTGTGTCGACTCGATATATCCCAGTGAACTTGAAATAAAGACACAACAGAGTCTGTCACATCTATTTCATATTTAGATGTTTTACTGACTATAGACGACAAAGGCCAATTAACAACTAAATTGAATGACAAACGAGAGGACTTTAGCTTTTTCATCGTCAACTTTCCATATCTATGTAGTAGTATTTCACTATCGCCTGCTTATGGTGTTTATGTCTCCCAACTTCTTCGATACTCAAGAGCTTGCTCCGGTCCGTGTTTATGCCCTCTTCACATATTTGTATTGTTTCTGGACATTTTGAGATCGATCAATGGTCGTTATCTTAACCTTATACATTAGATCATGTTTTTGTCACTTTATATAGATTCAAATGTATGGTCTTTGCTGAAATTTTTTTCCAGCACATATCTTACCGGGTGGAACTACCAAACATGGATTTTTAGCAATGAAAAATATCTGCATTACTGTTTTTCCCATGTATCTAGTCACTTTCAAGTCGATAGAACCTTTAAGTCTTACCCATAACCTCCCAATACTAACTAAACAAATTACACTCAATCCACTAAGCTTATCTAGTCTATGATACAGTTGTCTACAAAGTACACACATCAGGAACTTCCCATTCTGATCTAAAATGTTTGAACAGTCATTGTATTCATCTGCCACTATGATGTGTCCCATAGAATCTGTTACTATCTGTAAAGGATCAAGTGGTTCCTTCCTCTTAGCCAGTGAACCGTCATAACGAAATCGGATTTTTATGTTTGATCAACCACAACCACGTTTCCAGCATTATTATCAGAGATACAAATGTCTCCATTCCAATTTTCAGCTACATAATAATATTTATATAAGACCCGGGGCTAAGGATTTGGATTGCATCTTCATCTTCATTTATTTGCATATTACTGCTGTTGTGGCTACTATCGGCGTCTAACGTACTGACCAAAATATCTCTTTACCTAATACAACACAGTCCCCAAGGACTCTAGCCATTTGGTAGGGTGATAAGTGTCTCTGACTTCCCATACCTAGGGAATATAGCCATTGCCCAGTTTTAGTAGTTGTGATTATTAGTTCTCCCTGTCTTGTCAATGACTGTCAATGACTGCTAAAGCATATCAGGATGATAAAATATTCCACATCAGACCACTTTATGGTTCTGTTATCACCACTAGACAAATCTTTATCCTATTTAATAAATAGTCTACACTGTACGTAGGTTTAACTTTAGTAGAAATGGTAGCAATTACTTTGGCTTTGTGTAGCAACACTTATTTTATGGATAAGTAACATGTTTCGTCTGTCAAGCTAAATGGTGAACTCTGTTCATAAAGTGAAAATTTATTGTAAAGTAACATTTGAAAATTAAAATAAACAGCATGAAAGGGAATAAATTTTTGATAAGATTTATAATTTTATGTGTTTTATTATAGAGCTTTAAGGCAAAGCACAGACTTTACTTAAAATTACCTGTATAAAACTGATTCATGATCCCAAGGCTTGGTGCTTAAAGTAACACTTACCAGATAAAATACAAATGGCAGTCAAAATACTTATATAATAGTGTTGTACTTTGCATGCACTATGCCTAAATAGTAGTCACGGTTTGACACATGGTGCACGAACCGGAGGCGAGTTATTATTATGTTGACTGTTGTATAAAAACGACAATATTTCTCCATTTCAAATGTTTCATCACCTCTTACATTCATGTTAGTACACCCCTATTATGATGTCACGTTGTGCTACATGTACGTCATAATCTTTTTTTCTTAAATTTTGAATGTTCCATGCATTAGGTATATGTAGTTTCAGAGAATTTTAGTTGAATGAAGGGGGGAAATTGCAAGAAACTATTTTAGAAAAATTATTTTGTTATTCTTTTCTTTAAGTGTAAAATAATTGAAACTAAGTTTACATATATTATAATAATTTAATTTCGTTTGTATTCTTGCCTCTGATTGGTTAATATCCAAAAAGGAACACAAATTATTTCTGTATAACCTGGTTTGGTATGGGGACACCCCCCCCCCCGACAACCAGCTGAATCATCTGTATCCATACACTCCTCTCACTTCCAGTCCTCCGGATTCATGGAAAATTCCAGATTTAATAAATGTACTTTTAACTTCAAACAATAATTCGATCTTACCACAAGTAAACAAACAACAAGGCTGCTAGGCCTATGTATCAGTTTTTACCTCCCCTCGCTTCCCATCACTTCCGTTACTACGGTTTTATTATTGAGCAGCAAATTTGAACTAATTAAAAACCTCGAAATTTTACACCCATAGTTATTTAATGATTTTAAAATTAATTTTTTTTTATTATTTAAAAGAATGTTATAATGTTTACAGCATCTATTTCTTTTGTTGGCAAATTTAATTTAAGTTTAAAGGAACCGACGTGTTGAGTCAGAATTACTGTATCTTCCGACACATGTGGTGGCGTAAAGAGTCTGTGATGGCATTATCCGTAATCACAAACACTAGCTTACAAGTATTCTGCAGTTGAAGAATCTAAGTATGGACTTGCTTAACTCCTTCAAATAGTCCATTCAAAAATTTCAAGGGAACCGAGTAAAGTCTAATGCGAACGTGATGAAGACCTACACGAGTAATTGTTTATTGATATAAGGCAAAAGTGAATCAAGAGACATCATGTACATGTATATTTGGTCTATTGTATGATTGCTATCCATTTCTACGCCTACCTCTAGGTGTATTGTTTAAGGACATACGCAACGAAGTTTGAACTTTATTGTCTTTTTCCCTGGAGTTGAAGAGTTCCAATACTTAAAGGAACGGTGTGCTACATTTTTATGTCTATATGCTGTTGTACACTTCTTCTTAAACAAGTTTGGATAAACAAAACATCTAGAATATATTTAGTAATTTTTGTATATTTTTCTGTGAATTATACAAGAATTTTCATCAGGCCATTATTAAAAATATCTTTGTTTCCCCTAACCCGACCCTTAAATTTCAAGTTGAGTGGGTAGGTAGGTAAATTATTTTTTTTTTTCTGACAGCAGTTTTGAAAATACATTCTGAAAAATTAAATAATATCTTTATAAATAAGAAAGTACAAAAGAAACCGATTTTTAAACTGAATATCATACAAAATGAAATTTAAAAACAACATGTATGGTAAATTAATTCACAAATATTATTCATTTGAACTTGTGAAGTATCTCAGGCCAGTGTAAATTTATTGAAATCGAATTGTTACAAAAAGACAAGATTCGCAAATACTCAACCATCGACCATCGGCATCCAAGTATATTTTTTTCAAACCTACTATCATCTTCGAGTGCTTACACAGACAAAATGTCAAGGGCCCCGCGTGGCGCAGTGATTCTAGTGCTTCGTTTGGAGTTACGACGTAATTCAGGAGCTTATTGTAAGTCATAGGTCCCGACGTGGAACGTGGAGACTGGTCAGTCGAATGAGACCGTAAAATAACGTAGGTCCATGCAGTGTCGCAGTATACATGTAGATGTTGGCACGAAAAAGATCCCTTACTGATGCTTTATGATCAATAGCCATAAGTCTAAAATAGGAGCCTCCACTAGGCAGGTGTTCAAATGTTGTCGACCCAACAATTCATAAATGTATTTTAAAGCAAAGAAACAACCTATTTTCAAGGGCCAAACTAAAAGAAAAATACACTGGACGTCTCAGGAAGCCGTACCATAAGCCAATTTTAAAGATTTCAACACTATTTGAAAAGAGTGTACCTGAATAAACAATATATAATTCAACCAAACCATATCTAAAATGATTAAAGTTTCATATATCTAATGTTAATGGTCACGAAGTTTACCCCTTAAATAAAAGGAAGGAAGAAATGACATCTGAATTATATTTATCAAGATGAAATAATTATACAGACATATTTACAGATCCCATGGTCCTATCAGGAACCTATATACTAACACTAATATATAGGTCCCTGGTCCTATAGAGTAAAAATAGAATCATACATGAAGTGTTTATTAAATCGAAATGAACGAAATGCATTGAAATTTATTGATATGCATACGCAAGGTGGGCCCCTCATCTGCTCATGAGGCAGGCTTTGCCATGCTTACAACATACGTTAATTTTAAAAGACACATTTGTAAATACCATCTTAACACTCCTTAGCCATGGTATATTTAATTCACGAAATGTTTCAAGAGTGTAAAATTCTAATAAGTTAAAGCTATATTAAGATTGATACATCGCCTTTGTTTTATAACACGATGTTGTGGGCGCCAAATGAGAGTAAAACAAAAAAAAAATTTGAATAATCTTTTTAAAAAAACTTTTCAGTCGGCACGATTTAAGTGGGTCGATCGCGTTAAGGGAAACAAAGTTTTTTTTTTTATTTTGGCCTCAATTGATCTCTTTTCAAAACCCCTGGTAATGCATTCTGATTTTTTTGTCTACGAACATCTGATGGCACTATAATCTTAAATTAAGAATATCTTAAAAAATTATCAGTAGGAAAGGTACGTTGCATATGTCCTTAAAATCCCATCACATTCACGGTGGACTTGAAAGATTCCCTACATTATTTATGTAGTTGTTGAAACCACACAGAAAGGTCGTGCTTTATAGTTTCTTTATCCAGTATTCTTCTCGTTGTCTACGAAAAGGAGAATTTAAAATGGGACTATTAGTTGAATGATATATTTTTTCTAGATTTCTAACCTTTTTGAAAGAATAAAGTGGTCAGGCGAAATGTTTATAAAAAAAATTGTCGTCTTCTATAAATACAAAATCTACAGAAATATTTTTTAAAAATTCACGAAAAATGTATTAACATTCTTTACCTCACGTGGAAATATTAGCATAAATATACTTTTAAAGTTTAAACTACTGTACGAGGGGCATTTCAAAAGTTCTGGCAACTGGTATATAAAATATTAACTACGTCACGGATTAAAATGACTCTGATACCACTGTAAAGCTTAGGCAAATATGCATTAGTAGTGACGTCATTTTACATTCAAAATGACGTATAGGTCTGCGAAAATAACGTCATAATTAGGTATACTCTGTATACTGAGCGTAAAAATGACTGATAAGGAGAACAATTTTTTTGTTGAGCAAAAACCGTATTGCAAAATTCGCTCATTGCTTGGCTTTACGGCAACAGAAATAAAAGCCGATTTAGATGTAGTATATAGAGAGCATGCTCTTTCATATCGAGCAATAGCAAGATGGGTAGTTCAATTTAAAGAGGGTAGAAAATCAGTTGAAGATGACCCCCGTTCGGGGCGTCCAGTTTGTGCATATGGCGAAAAAGAAATCGTCGCTGTTCAAAATACGACAGCTGATGATGCTAGATATACAGTTGAGGAAATAGCAGACTTAACTAACATTAATTCGTCAGCAGTTTTTCGTATTTTAAAGGAACACTTAAAGCTTAGGAAAGTCTGTGCTAGATGGGTGCCGCATCTTCTCTCGGAAGAGCAAAAGCGTATCCGGGTAGAAATGGCTTCACAGTTACTAACAATTTATGAAGATTGTGACCAAAGGCGAATAAATGAATTATATGGAGATAACAAACAGTATTCAAGCTCAAAAGTCCATTATACAATACAAAATAGGAGCAGAGCAAACACGGACCTCCAAACATCAGAGGTGAGATCAGGTGCCATGGAGGAGTGAGCATCCCCTGCCGACCGGTCACACCCGCCGTGTGCTCCTTGTCATGATCGGGAAATAACGGAAAAATCCGTCGACAATTCAGTGTGTAAATAATGGCCTAACAATTAGTATGAAAAACGTCAGTCAGCATTTGACTCAATGATAAATTTGCTGACAAGGTCATTGTATCGACCATAGAACTTAACGAAATGAAGACCTTAAACGAGACAGCTGATATTCTTGTTTCATCAACTTATTTGTCGATAATTTACCTCGTTTTAGAAATTGTACATACGTAGAGCATGCTCTACGTATCAACTGAGAGATATATACCCCGTATGCAGGTGATGAAGGTATATTGCTGCATAAGTAAGGGAAGTTGACGATTGAAAAGTTAAAGTCATCACGTTTATCATAAAGCTTGGTTGTTAGATTACCATTAACGTCTTTTTCAAGTAAAATATCCAAATAGGAAACAGATGTGTCAGACTCTGTGGTATCTTTTATCTCAAGTTCACCAGGATATATCGTATCGACATAAGAATGAAAATAGCCATTGTTAATTGACAATACGTCGACGATATATCTAAATGTCGAGTTGAACGCCACAGCAAGTGTTTTTCTTCTTTTCACGTACAAGATTTTGGACAAATTCTGCTTCATATGAATACAAAAAAAGGTCTGCTAATAACGGGGCGCAATTGGTACCCATAGTAATTCCAATAGATTGTTGGAAGACCTGGTCTCCAAAAACCACATAGATATTGTCAATCAGAAACTCAAGCATCTGTTTAATGTCAACTTCAGAGTACTTGTGTGTACAATCAGAATGTTTTTTAACAAAATAATTTTGCAAATGACCAATGACAAGTTAAGTATATTTACGAGTTCCATTTTTATTGAAAAAGCAACTGTCAATGATATCAAAAAGCCTGGACTTTAATTTATCGTGGGGAATGGTTGTGTATTAAGTTGAAAAGTCGTAAGTTTTTAAGCTGTTGATTTTGGTAAAATCTTGTGATTTCAAAATTTCCAAAAGTTCCTTGGAATTTTTAAGTATCCACATCTGATTTACACCACTTCTCGAATATATTGTTGCACAGTACTCTTGAAGTTTCTCATTCACCACTGTTAATATCTCAGTGAGGAGTAAAGATAGAGGCTTGGTTGAACATTTACTGGAACCCGCTATGTATCTTTGTTTGTAAGGATTTTTATGAAGTTTCGGAATCCAATATAAATATGGTTATTCGAATTCATTTTGGTTGTTAGGAATATTAAAAATATTCAAAACTGACATATGATTTTGAAGAATTTCTTCCTTAGAAAGGGAACTATGAGTATAAGTTGGATAACCACTTGTAGAATTAAATCCAAGTTCCTCTAAAATACATTTAATATAATGAGCCTTACAAACAAAGACAATGTTGTTACCTGCTTTGTCAGCAGGGACCAGTACGTACTGATCATGTAATCTATCTAATTCTTTTTTCACTTCTGGATTATTGAATACAGAAGGATAGATGGTTTTCATATTGCCTCTCAATCTTTTAATGCGCGATTTTAACATACATCTGATACATTTAATCCATTCTGACAAAGTGTCAAGGTCTTCTTTTTCATGTCTGGCCCATCGCCTGGCGTAGTCCTCTACAGAACCCATAATATTTATGAAATTCTTACGCCAGTTGAAGGATCTGGGTTCCCTAAATTTAGGACCTTTTAAAATTAGTGATCTAAGGTCCTCATTATTAACTATATTTACGTCACCAGTAATAACGTGTCCAGTAGGACTATAGTTATAGGGCGAAGAAGAACATGAACACGATTGAGGATTATGTTTCAGATATTCGATATCCAGGCCCTGTAAAGTTTTCTTGTAATTAAAAAGTTTGGAAGCAATAGTCGATGTATATTTGTAGGAAATACAAGGTGTAGTCTTTAACTTGAAATATGGTGGAATACAAGACTGGACCCTTTTGTGATTAAGGATATTACTTATATTAACCGCGTCAATTCCTTTGTTGGCATATTGAAGTTTAAGGAAAAAACGGATTGTTTTAGCTGCATTTTCTTCAGTAAAACGCGGGGGTTTAAAAAACCTATGATTGGCAATATCCATAACTACAGATCCGAGCCTATATTCTGGTGTCGAGGAATCAAAAAATGGACTTTCCTTGACCTTTTCAAGAAGACTATTTAAAAGTTTCAAAGGGACAGAGTAAAGTTTGGTGCGAATATGATGTAACCCTAACTGTGATTTACGTAAGGTAGTAATGAATCAAAAGAGACATCGTGTATTAAAGGTTTATTGTAAGACCAATGCCCATGACTACGCTTACGTCTCTGTGTATGGTTAAAAAGTCCCATCACATTTACATTGTTACACTGTGGACTAGAAAGATTTCCAACACTATCGACATTATCATTACATCCATAGGGAAAGGCTGTCCCTAGCTTTCTTATCCAAAATTCTTCTCGTTGTCTACGGAAAGGTGTACTCAGTGATGGACTGTTTGGTGTGGTGGTAAATCTTTTCCAGAATTCTGACTTTCATTGACAAAATTGAATGATCAGGTAAATTAAAATGTTTGTATAAAAGTTGCTGACCCCCATTATTTATCTGAAATCTATGACCTGATGTTCTTTTATTGAGTGATCCCTTGGTTTCACCAACATAAACAAGTCCACAAAGATTACATTCTATTTCGTAGACAACATTAGAAGATTTGCAGTTCAGATTTTCCCAAGTTTTGGTACAGAAGCTCTGTCCAGTAAGATTACTGGTAAAAGAAGTGTTAGTTATCAAAATGTCACAGGTTTTACAGTTTTTCGCAGAACATTTTGAAATAGAAGACATGGGATCGGAAAAGGAGTCTTCGAATATATCTCTAATAGAAACTTTACATTCTTTCAATTGTTTGTATGAACTATTGGTTTTACATCAAAACTGGGAATCTGAAGACTGTACATATGACATATGATTAATATCCCTGAGGATTATCCGAGGGGCACCGAATGAACTCCTTGAGTCTGTGTCCCTTATAGACTCAAAAGAGTGATGCCTTTTTATACTGGGCGACGCGTCTGCCAGTATTATTTCGTTATTCTGTGTACTCATGAATGAATAGGCACCGAACGACAAGTATCCTCGGGGACAGACTGTCCACCAGTAGAGATACATGTTCGGTGGTTAAAATGAATTATATGGAGATAACGAACAGTATTCAAGCTCAAAAGTCCATTATACAATACAAAATAGGAGCAGAGCAAACACGGACCTCCAAACATCAGAGGTGGGATCAGGAGATTGTAACTGGTGATGAAACATGGATATATTTTTTTGAACCGGAAACTAAGCTCAATAATAAAGTTTGGATCGGTGAAAATGATACAAGGCCTCAAATTGCACGCAGAAACCGGTCTGTCCGGAGAGTAATGTACGCCTTATTTTTTTATTCTAAAGGCCCTGTTGCTCAAGTTCCGGTTCCAGAACACAGCAGTGTTACTGGTCAATTTTATACAGAGAATGTCTTGTCTCAGGTTGTGGAGCACTATAAAACGACCCGACCAACAACCAGTACTAGAGGAATAAAGCTCCTCCATGACAACGCACCTGCCCATAGGTCAGAGGTAGTAACCAAATATTTAAAGGAAAATGGTATTGCCGTTTTACCACATCCACCCTACAGTCCTGACCTAGCTCCATGCGATTTTTGGTTGAATGCCGTTATCAAAGAAGCCCTCCGAGGACGGTGATTTGAAAGTCGTCATGCAGTCGGAAGTGCCGTATTCCAGTGTATGAAGCGTATACAGAAAGAGGATTATAGGGCAGCATTTTCCACGTGGATTTCAAGACTGAAAAAGTGTGTCCAGGTCAACGGAGACTATTTTGAGGGATTGATATAATTTAATTTATGATAATGACGCTCATTAATTTACCGCACACCAGTTGCCAGAACTTTTGAAATGCCCCTCGTACATACAAAAATCAACGTCTTCTAAAAGTGACTCTAAATGATAAATCAGAAAATTGTTTTTAAATTCTACTAATTCATCACAAATTGAAAACAAATGTAAAACGTCTTCTGACAGGTTACGCATACTACTGAACTATCATCACTACACAAACATTGTTGATTTTAAAATGACAATGACGCACTGCATTTACACAATTTTTTAAGGTCTCTGAGTCTTCTTTCCTTTTTTACAAATGTTTACTCGTTTTAAGATGCACGCAAATAACCTTTCAAAATCATGGAGAGATGACCCAGATAGCAAATTGTTTAAAAATGAAACATTTTGTACCAAATGACTCATCTAGCCAATTTTCAAGTTATTCTTTTTAGCAAATCAAAACACAATATCAGGAAAATATTTCTTTTTCCTATTTCACTGCAACCCGATACATCACAAAGGAATGCTAAAATTTCATGTGATGTCAATGAAATTTTCACTTTTCAAGTGTTCCCATATTCCTGCCGAATACTAATCTAATGTGCCCTCGTTCTTTTGTCTTATATTAATGCTTCAGCTTCGAATGACGCAATGATAATTTTTATACACTTCGTGCTTAGTACACTTCACTTTTTTATACACTGCATGTAGAAATCATCATCATCATTACGTGACATAGATCCAGTGAACTTCACGTCCTTTTGTTAGGATATCGATCATTGAAACATTTTTTATTATAATTTTTGGGTAAAATTACACATGTAATTTTATTTTGATAATACATTTCCATATCGATGGATTGATTTATTTTGAAAAATAAATGCACTAAAAAAAATGAGTTCCCTTTATACTTATCTTGCGATTTGTACATCACTGAATATTTATATTTGAAATATTTCATACTAAAAATTCATATTAAGTGTTTTCCTTGAACTTTCTTGAGGAAACTTTAAAAATCGTAAATCTTTTGCGACCGATTTGATATTTTGCATCAATATTATCTTGTCCAATATGATTATCATGTGATTTCATATGTAAGTTAAATAATCAACATCGACAAACAAAACTGGCATTTGATCTTAACAACGGAAACTGTAATTTTCTAGGGGAGTGGATGGGATGATATTCATTGTATCAAAGATGGAGTGTACATTATAATAGATAAATACACTTCATTGTACCTGAATTATTTAATAAAAGAAACAAAGCGATAACAAATACTATAATCACCATTTTCACTGATGATATTTTTTTGATTGTAACAACAAGCTAGAAGCTTCAAACAAAAAGTTGACGAATTTAAGGCTCATCATTATTAAGTATTATGAAACTATTTACAGATTCAGATGTATTGATATTCAGTGGTAGGAATAGGGAATCAGATGTTGGAATTTTTTTTTCGTTGTACGCCTTTCGAGTCCAATATAGATATACCAAATCATCTGATGTATTGAATCACTTTCAAGCTTCCTGAACATTTGAATCCTACCCATAATCGTCCCATACCATCTACACTCAATCCACTAGGTTTATCTAGTCCACATTGGTCTACACACATCAAGAATTTCCCATTCTGATCTAAAATGTGTAGACAGCCATTGTTTTCATCTGCCACTAAGATGTTTCCCATAGAATCTGTTACTATTTGCATAGGATCAAGTGGTTCCTTCCTCTTAGCTGGTAAACCGTCATATCGAAATCGAACATTTCCTCTTTGATCAACCACAACCACGTTTCCAGCATTATTATCAGAGACACAAATATCTCCATTCCGATTTTCAGCCACAAAATTTATATACCGCCCGGGGCTAAGGATTGGGATTCCATATTTATCTTTATTTATTTCGCATTTTACTGCTCCTTCTTGATATTGGACTATTTTTTTTAGGCGACTATCGACATCTGACATACTGACCAAGATGTCTCCTGACCTGGTACAGTACAGTCCCCATGGACGCCAGCCATTTGGTATGGTGATCAGTATCTCTATCTTCTTATGTCTGACTATGTTTACAGTGTTATTGTCGGCGTCACTGTATATCAGATCTCCTTGTCTTGTGAGTGTGATACCCTTGAAAGTGTTTTTGACATCGATTCTGACAGAGTCTATTTCAAATCCATGTATGTTAAAACGCCTTATGATATTGCTGCCACCACTTACCCAAGCTTCATCTGCTCCTAAACAGGCCACACTGTATGTAGATTTTACTACACTAGAGGATATAGTGGCAATCACTCTAGCTTTGTCTAGCAACCTTTTCGTGGATAAATGCAGTGCATCATCTGTCAGGTCTGATGGAGATCCTTGTCTCAACATAACCATGTATTTTCCTAATTCTAGGCTTAGTTCTCTTCCTTGGTCTGTTTTGGAATTCAGTGGAGGTATTTGAACATCAATATCAGCAGGCATATCTCTGTATTCCTTCAGTTTGGATTTGTAGTTTTCTACATCAGACACTCTGTTTGTCTGCAGGATGTCTTTGTTTTGTCTTACAGTTTGGATCATTTCTGAAATCAGGTTGTTACACTTGGCCTTGTAAGCTCTCTTTGCTTCCATATCATTGTCTCTCATAGATTTGATCAAAGTTCTGACATTATTAAAGATGGTGTCTACCTCTTCATTCCAACGTGTTCTCAGCTTTTCTGTTTCCTTTTCTAACTGGTCATAATCCTCAGCTGATTTTAAAATTTTACTCTCTATTTCAGCATCATTGTTTTTAAACTTTGGAATGATAACAGATTCAATTTCTTCCATCTCTCTTCTAATTTGCTGTTTCTTCCCTTGAACAATTTCTGATATCTCAACAGCATCGTGACCCTTATGTTGACCGAGAAAACACTTGATGCATACTGGAACATCACACTTCTGGCAATGGACTTCACATCTTTGGTTGGGATGAAATTCACACTCGGGAAAAATTAGTTGTACCTTTCTGTTCTTGAAAGGAACAATATCATGTGTAAGAGACTTGTGTTTGTTGACATGCTTGTTGATGCAGTCTCCACATAAATTGACTTGGCAGTTGTTACAGAACTGCTGAACGGCTTTGTCACAAAAGTCACAGATAATGACCTCTTGTGCCCAGGAAGTAGGACTGGAACTAGTCATCTTAGCTGTGTTTATTTTAAATCTGCAAAACATGCAAAATAAAAGCATTATATTGAATGATTTTTTGTCATATTCGTTGTGCCGTGTCAGAGATACACCCGAAGGAATGTACAAAATATATAAACAGAGGAAAGATTTGTAAACATACCATATCGGATTAACTTTCAATTTGTTCTTTATCTTCCTGTCTAACACCACTGATCATCCTCGCAAGCCAGCTGTCCTGAGTCAACATGTTGCCGTTGGACCCCTGGCATATTTCATTCAATATTTGTGGACTGACTATGGCGACGTCTTTCGGAAAAATTACAAATCTTGATTGTTTTTCTTATCTCTCAACCAATCACATTAAGCATTCTATGATAAACAACTTGTAACACGTACATTTGAGGTGTCAGCTGAATCCTTATCTAACTATTTATGAAAGCTTTAATTTGATTGGTGCTTCTCAATGAGAGAAGCAAGCCCACGAATATTGAATGAAATATGCCAGGGGTCCAACGGCAACGCGTTGACTCAGGACCCCTGGCTTTCGAGGATGACCACTGATTTACATACCAAGGTTAAAGTACAATTATTTTGAGGGAGTTACCTCTCTTCCTACGACAACTGATTAAGGAACCTTTCAACACTTCTCACTGAAAAGTTCTAACCTGGTAGTTTTATGCACATAGAATGACCTGCCCTTTTATAAACAAAGGATTAAGTGGAAATCTACTGTAAATGACACGATTTGAAGTAGGTTATATTATTCTTAACATATATTAGACCAAGATAAAGTAATTAAAAACAGTCATTATTCGCATATATTTTCCCGATGTTTGTAGTGATTTCTGTACTTCTTTGTCTTTGAATATTATCCTTGAGTAATATGGTACCCTCTGTTGAAAATAAACTAGATTTCAGTATGTGCACCTTCATATGATTCAATTTTCTCAAAGTCAAAAAAGCTTGACCAACCCGTACTATAAAAGTTTAAAAACGATGCCTTATTTCTTTAATACACACTGGTGTTGGGCTGTAATTGACTAAATTATGTTGGTTATTACTAGTACATGTACCCGTTATTGATATCTTACCTGAAGCCATTGAATGTGTCTCGTCAGTGACCCGTGATTGTTAAAGAATTACAGCGTAACTCTTATAAAACAGAGAGCTTGTGATAAATTTTAATTATGAGAATTTTGCAAACAATCAATACAATTTTAAAATGATTGATATCAATATTAGAAAGAAACACCTTTAAATTACGCTCATAACTATCCCCCAGTTTACATGTATTTACAAATTTGTAACAGCTGTTTAATTATTCTTCATTAATTGATAGTTGCATTATACAAGATCATACCGAATTGCACGTTGAAACTTTACAATTTGGATCTGACATCTTTTGAAGTATGCTACTGCATGTTTGCCGGAAAAAAAAATCCTTTGAACAATAAACGAAGACCGGTTAAGCCTTTCCCTGAGTTTTACTCACGAGAACACTGAACACTGATACATTAATAAATGAAGTCAGATCCAATTTTTTACCTTGAATTTAAGATTACTTTTAAATAGCAAATTTTTAACGAATAACCGACTAAAAAATTTTTAGTTGATAGTCGGTATGATCGAACGATAGTCGAGTACTCGAATATTCGTTGACATCCCTAGTAATTAGTGATTTTTTTAAGGCTCAATGTTCTATTATTATCATCATCTAGTTACATATGCATGTAAAATAAAGTTGCATTATAATCTACAGACAATTAACCTAAAAATTGACTTAATTTTTACAACTGTACTTGATATTCTCCTCCCCAATGAAGTGAGCTGAACAAGCTTATTTTAATACCATTAAAAATCTCTAATCCTAATTCCTAATCGTAAATGCATATGGGCTCGAACTCTAGGCCAGAACCATGTTAAGGATATTGAGTTGTTTATTATAAAAGAGAAGAACTTGCGTGCATCAGTATTATCCAACAATCTGTCGGAATTTCCATGGGTACCAATTGCGCATCGTTATTAGCAGACCTATTTTTGTAGTCATATGATGCAGAATTTATTCAAGATCTTATACATGAGAAGAAGAAAACACTTCCTGTAACCTTCCACTCGACATTTAGATATATCGACAACATATTGTCAATTTATAATACTTACTTTCACTCATATGTCGACTCGATATATCCCAGTGAGCTTGAAATAATATCACAGAGTCTGACACATCTGTTTCATATCTGGATAATTACTAGAAAAGACGTAAATGGTACAACCTAACAAAAAAATTTATTATAAACGTGATGATTCAACTTTTCAACGGTCAACTTCCCTTACATATGTAGCAATATACCCTTATCACCTGAATATGGGGTTAATGTCTCTCAGTTGACTCGATACACAAGAGCATGCTCTATTTACAATCAATTTCTAAAACTAGACGAGCTATTGACAAATAAGTTGATGAAACAAGAATATCAACAATTTCGTTTAAAGTCATCAGTTTGCAAGTTCTATGGTCGAAACAATGGCCTTGTCAGCTAATACAATCTCTCATTTAGTCAAATGCTGACTGATATTTTTCATACTAATTCTTAGGCCATTACTTCGCACTGAATTGTCCAAGGATTGTTCCGTTATTTCCCGATCATGACAAGGTGCACACGGCGGGTGTGACGGGTCGGCAGGGGATGCTCACTCCTCCATGGTACACGATCCCGCCTCTGATGTTTTTGGAGGTCCGTTTTTGCTCTGCTCCTGATTTGTATTGTTTGAATGAACTTTCGAGCTTGAATACTGTTCGTTATCTCCATATTTAATTAATAAAACAAAAACAAAAAAATGGTAGACGCGTTATAATCATGGCATTTAGTAAATTAGTAAATAATATTTTCTGAGTTTGCAACAGAAAGCTAGAAGCTTCAAACAAAAACTATACACGTATTACGGTACAATTTTTTTTAAAGCTCTACGGTTGTGCAACCTTAGCAGTTAATCCGCTTTTAGCTCACAGTTCACTTTCCAAAGAAAAAATTCTTCAAAACAATATTTCAGTGTTTTCTTCTTTTAATTTACCAGTCAACGAAGGTGAGTTCGATCTACCGTACCTGTACTGGATTCCTAAACTTCATCAAAAAATAAAGACACATTGCTGGATCCAGCAAATGCTCTACCAAGCCCTTATCTTTACTCCTTACAAAAATATTAACTGCTTTAAAGGAGAAACTTCAGATGTACTTTGCTACAGCTTATTCTAGAAGTGGTGTAAATCAGATGGGGATCCTCAAAAACTCGAAAGAACTTTTAGAAACTTTAAAATCACCACAGTTTTCAAAAGTTTATAACACCAAAACTGGCGATTTTTCTACCCTTTATACAACAATTCCTCACGATAAATAAAATCTAGACTATTTGATATCATAGACAACGCCATTTTAAATAAAAAAGGAACACGGAAATTTTCAAATCTTGTGATTGGTCATTAGCACAATTACTTCATTAAAACCACTCTGATTGCACACACAAGTACTCTGAAGTTGATATAAAAAGAATGCTGGAGTTCCTCATTTACAACATTTATGTAGTCTTCCAAGACCAAGTTTTCCAACAAACTGTTAGAATTCCGATCGGCACTAATTGTGCTTCTTTATTATCTGACTGATTTTTTCATTCCCATGAAACAGAATTTATTCAAAAACTTCTACATGAGAAGAATAAAAAACCCTAGCTGTGGCCTTCAATTCGACATTCAGATATATTGACGATGTTTTATCAATTAACAATAGTCATTTTCATTTGTACATGTATGTCGACTCGATATATCCCAGTGAACTTGAAATTGAAATAAAAGACATAACAGAATCTGTCACATCTGTTTCCTATTTAGATGTTTTACTGACTATAGATGACAAAGGCCAATTAACAACTAAATTGTATGACAAACGAGAGGACTTTAGCTTTTCCATCTTCAACTTTCCTTATCTATGTAGTAGTATTCCACTGTCGCCTGCTTATGGTGTTTATGTCTCCCAACTTATTCGATACTCAAGAGCTTGCTCTGAGAACGATCTCATTTTAAAGCGAGACAGACTACTCACTGATAAGTTGATGTTTCAGGGATTTTAACAGCCTCGTTTGAAGTCAGCATATCGTAAACTGTATGGCCGTTATAATGACCTTGTTAGCAAATATAACCTATCCTAGGGTCGTTTTTTGGCTGACTTGTTTAATATCAATTGTTAGGCCTTTGTTTTTGTACTGAATTGACTACGGATAATTCCGTCTACCTGATCAATTCATGGGGCTCATGGCGGGTGTGACGGGTCAACAGGGGATGTTTATTCCTCCTAGGCACCTGATTGCCCCTCTGAAATTTCCAGGGGTCCGTGTTTATGCCCTCTTCACATATTTGTATTGTTTATGGACATTTTGAGATCGATTACTGGTCGTTATCTTTACCTTATACATTAGATCATGTTTTTGTCACTATATATAGATTCAAGTGTATGGTCTATGCTGGAATTTTTTCCAGTGCATATTTTACAGGGTACAACTAACAAACATGGAATGAAAAATATGTGCATTACCGTTTTTCTCATGTATCTATTCACTTTCAAGTCGATAGATCCTTTAAGTCTTACCCATAACCTCCCAATACTAACTAAACAAACAACACTCAATCCACTAAGCTTATCTAGTCTATTATACAGTTATCTACAAAGTAAACACATCAGGAACGTACCATTCTGATCTAAAATGTTTGAACAGTCATTGTATTCATCTGCCACTATGATGTGTCCCATAGAATCTGTTACTATTTGTTAAAGGATCAAGTGGTTCCTTCCTCTTAGCCAGTGAACCGTCATAACGAAATCGGATTTTTATGTTTGATCAACAACAACCACGTTTTCAGCATTACTCTCAGAGATACAAAGGTCTCCATTCCAATTTTCAGCTACATAATAATATCTATATAAGACCCGGGGCTAAGGATTTGGATTGCATCTTCATCTTCATTTATTTGCATATTACTGCTGTTGTGGCTACTATCGGCGTCTAACGTACTGACCAAAATATCTCTTTACCTAGTACAACACAGTCCCCAAGGACTCTAGTCATTTGGTAGGGTGAGAAGTGTCTCTGACTTCCTATATCTAGGGAATATATCCATTGCCCAGTTTTAGTAGTTGTGATTATTAGTTCTCCTTGTCTTGTCAATGACTGTCAATGACTGCTAAAGCATATCAGGATGATAACATACTCCACGTCAGACCACTTAATACCACTTGCCAAATCTTTATCTGCTCCTAAACAGTCTACACTGTACGTAGGTTTAACTTTAGTAGAAATGGTAGCAATTACTTTGGCTTTGTCTCGCAACTCATTTGATGGATAAATTAGATGTTTCATCTGTCAAGCCAAATGGTGAACTCTGTTCATAAAATAAATATTTATTGTAAGTAACTTTTGAAAATTAAAATAAACAGCATGAAAGGGAATAAATTTTTGATAAGATTTATAATTGTATGTGTTTTATTATACATCTTTAAGGCAAACACAGATTTAACTTAAAATTAACTGTGTAAAACTGCTTCATGATACCAAGGCCTGGTGCTTAAAGCAACACTTAGCAGAAAAAATACGAATGACAGTCAAAATAGCATTATACATTTATAATTTTTAATAGGTTTTTACAATTTTATTCCTATTTGAAATTTCATAAATATAGCAAATAATAGAAACCGGAACTAGTTCAAAATTTTCTACTAGCAAGAGTAAATTGTCATGTTTAGAACTTCAGTTTCAATGAGAAAAAGGGAAATAGATTAATTAAAGTCATTTTTGCGATTGAGGTGGGATCTTTAAGACCCAGGTAGTGTGAGATATTCAGTATGGATACAATTAGAAACATGATCCTTGTGACACATAAGTTTGGTCACCCAGCAAGTTCCACCCTGTCCTCGAAACGGTTTCAGTCGAGATCTTTTGATGCTGAAATTCTCCTTTACCAACCTACTCGAGTATTTCTTGATATCAAAACATACTTGCTAATATTAATTAGTTTTGTTGAAATATATTTTAACATTTTGAACATCTGAAAATTCCAGAGGTGATATTAGGTGCCTAGTAGGAGTAAGCATCCACTGTGGATTAGTCACATCCACCGTGAGCCCTATGTATTGATGAGGTAGACGGAACTTTCCGTAGTCAAATTCGGTATAAAACAAAGGCATAACAATTATTGGTATGAAACAAGTTAGCTTAAATACGATCTAATTATAGGTTATAATTGCTAACAAGGTCATTATAACGACCATAAAAATTACGAAATGCTGACTTTAAATGAGATTGTTGAAATCCCTGTAACATCAACTTATATGTCAGTAGCCTGCATCGCTCTTCAGTATCGAATAAAATTGGAGATGTAAACACGATATGCACGTAATACCCTAACAAAAAATACTATAGTTAACTATAATAGTTAACTATATTTTACTATAGTTAACTATAGTGAATCAAAGTGTCAAAGTGATCACTATAGTAAATCAAAAGTGATCACTATAGTGCCAAAGTGATCACTATAGTAAACTAAAGTTTTCAAAGTCATCACTATAATAAATCAAAGTTTTCACCATAGCAAATCAAAGTTTTCATAGCGATCAGTATAGTAAATCAAAGTTTTTATTGTTATCACTATAGTAAATCAAAGTGTCAAAGTTATCACCATAGAAAATCAAAGTGTCAAAGTTATCACTATAGTAAATCAAAGTGTCAAAGTTATCACTATAGTAAATCAAAGTGTCAAAGTTATCACTATAGTTAATCAAAGTGTCAAAGTCATCACTATAGTTAACTATAGTTTAGTGTAACTATAGTAAAAAAAAAATCAAACAAACCATTCTAACGAAAACATTACGTCTTGTTGCCCCTTAAGCTATAGAGAAACTATTCAGAATATATATTTTTAAGTAAGTTATAACCATGGTTCAATTTGGAATACATTCTAAATGCTGAAAAATGCTAAAAGATGATCTATATTCACTTAAAACTTAATAAATAACAATAAAAACAAAGCAACAAATATTTGACTTTGTGTACTGAGGTAATGGAAATATTATTCTAAAAATAACTTTCAGGGTTGCCATGGTAACACAGTGTAGCCTCACAAAATTTGTTGATAAGTAAAATTCAAGACTGGCAAATATACATTGTTAGGACCTTATAACACAATTAGCATAAAAAATGTTTTGATTTGTACCATTGTAGTGCAACCATAGAAACAACATAACAGGGGTTTAAAGTGATAATTTTTTTAGCTTTAGGAATTTAGTTCTCTTAGTCAAGAAACATATGACTCACCTTGGATGGTACTATTCTGATAGAACTAAAGATGAATATCATATATTGATAAAGTTTGATGAAGAAATTAACATTGTCGCTATGGTTACTATGATGGGGAAATACTAAATGTCATTAGCTATTGCTTTTTTGCATCAGGTTTTCGTTAGTTAAAACTGAATATTAGCTTAGTTGTTCTTCAGAAATCAATCATAAAAGTTTGGGGAATCTTCATACAAGGGTACATATTCATGGAAACGAAATATTTTTTTCAGCTTTTTATGCATAATTTCCCCATAATTTCCAAAGTGACGCTCTATTTTTAGAATTAAATTTGAAAGTTTTGAAGTTTGAAAATTTGGACCACATCATACCCTTTGAAAATTGATCAACAGTTATATAGAAATGTGCTCTTTAAAAATATAGGTTCAGATGAAAATATTACATGTACGTTGGAAAACTTTTGCTGTATGAAAACCATAGCAACCATTGTTAACTAGTAAGATATTTCACATTTCTTCCTTTGAATATGTTACAAAGATCTTTTTCTATTATTTGGTTGCATTTCAACCTACAATTGCCTTTATTTTTGAGTGCACGATTTTATAAAAATGAATGAATAAAAAAAACTACTAAATACTTTGTTTCCATAGTAACGTATGTAGTAGTTGATTTACCAGAAAAGTTTATTATGCATTAAAGACATCAAACTTTCAACTTTGGAAAAGGTCATTGCCACTTGTCTGTATTGCTGCAAACGTTAACCATGGGGCTCTGAACATGTTCAAAAATGCCATTTTTCAAACTTATGGGCATGTTGCCATGGTAACCATGACACATAGCAACCAATTTTAGCCCGATTTGAGTTAACAGTATAAAAGATTTTTAACATACAGAGTATATGGAGGAATTCTGAGATTATGCTTGCTACAGCTACTAAATAAACGTTCGAGTCATTACAAAGAATGGCTCTTAAATGAGCAAACACATAACTTATTGCACTCTGAAATACAGAAGATTTCAAATAAATATGAGAAAAGTTCAGTTTGTCTATAAATAAATGTAACAAACCTCATTTTACGACATCCAGCACAGCTTACAATTTTGTGCCATCTATTACTTCTTTTGAATTGAATAGGCATTTACAGTTGTATCAAGCTTTAATCATTTAACTTTCCCACAAAAGATTAAAATGTTAATGTGGAGAAACGTTTTAATTTTGTAAAAATTATCTGTTTAAAAAAGTTTGCATACTGCTATGGGCAGACAAGAGCTTTTTTCGCCGAAATAAAAGTTGGTCAAGTTAATGAAATGTCCTTTCATAAAGTTTATAATGTCATAGAATTCATACTGTACTTATGATATCTACATGAGCAAATGTCCGAAATATCAACAATTTTAATACTGTGTCAATTGTGCACAATTTTTTTTAATACATGAATATGTGCATCAAAGAATTAAGGAGCTTCCAATTCTAGAAAAATATTTTTATAACCGTAATAGCTCTTAGTAGCTCTGTACATTAAGGAAGAAATTTAAAGCTCGCCAATTTAAAGATTTTGACAATTTTGTGCACTTTGGGCCTTGAAACGGACATTGATGGAATAAAAAAAAAGTACAATTTCACACGATAATATGCAGACAGTAAATAAAAACGGAGAAATATTCCAAAAGCAGAATATCCAGTTATATATCTATACAGCAATTTTGTAAGATTTAAATCTTGTCTCGAGGTTTTAATCTGTGGACACATTATAAGAGAAAAAGACTTATGCTAGTATAGCCGGAGGCCTAAATCTGGATATTGTTAAAATAAAACCGGTACCATGCTGTGGACAGTTTTCTCCGGTAATGAATGTCTTAATATTCTAAGATACATCTCCATTTCTTTTCATACGAATCACATGGGTTATATCTTATCATCATGGAAAGTAAGAACCATAATGAAATAACCTAAAGCTATAGATGAGTGGTTGGTAGAAATGTCGGGGTCGCAAAATTTTCTTTAATCTTATACGTATATTTTACCCTTTTCCTAAAGATTTGAAATTGTCAAATTTCTGAAGTACAGAATATAAACTATGAAGGAAATGATAATGTTTATATCGATTACTGTTTGCTATTGTTATACCGAAAAGAAACCTACCGAATCACTTTAACTAAACACTATATATGCTTTTACGGTGTTCAAATCGCAGATAGATCTTGTTGCCAAGATTAATTTATTTCCATTTCTTTAAATGCAAAGATCATTTGAAAGCAATTCATCATTTTCCCCTTTGATATATTCACAAATATTTATTTTTGTAAGCCAGTTTATCCCATTTAAACTTTTCAGACATTGAGATAAACAGAGGGTCAAATGGTCATTATCATGGTTTGCCAGACACAAGTCCTTTTTTTTTTTTTTTTAAATTTTATTTATTTTGTTTTTTTTTTTTTATTCGAGATCGACAAATAAAAGGGACAGTAAATAATAGGCTAAATACTGACCAAATATTATGTCACCATTTAGTTATTTGTTTTAAGGTAGTAAGAAACACACATGAAATCTGTTTTGACCAATTTTTTTAAATATACTAGAAAAAAAAAAGAATAATATTACCAATGTGTCAATAATCAATGATCTTTGTAAGGAAATTAATAACCTGTGACATGTGTGTGTGTGTGTGGGGGTGTGTGTGTGTGTGTGTGTGTGTGTGTGTGTGTGTGTGTGTGTGTTTTTTTTTTTTTTTTTTTTTTTTTTGCCATATTTATAAAAAATAAGAGAATCCTATATATCAGTCATTCGACAACCTACATTTTAGAATGTGTTTATGCCGTCTACATGCGATATGACAGTCTGTTATTAAATGCAAAGTAACTTTTGATCCCATTACAGTAGAGACTTGGAATTTGGACATATTTATAAGGAGTCCCCATTCTTTATACACAATAAAGGTCAAAGTCATATTTAGAGGTCAAAGGTAAAAATTGTGACGGCATCTACTTATTCTTTTAACTTTTTGCATTGAATATTTTTTTTCAATCGCCAAAATATATATCTGAAACTGTCGGTTCAATTCCTCATTTTGACACATTTTAATCTGTGTTCCATTTCAATCAATCTGTTGATTTTTTGTAAAAATTGAATTATACTTTTTCTCTTAAGAAAACTTGTGTAGCATTCGTACTTGTGAATTTCAATTCCTGGGCTATGCATGTTCTATTTTTTCATCACATTTTAATTAAATATACAGGTATAAATATAATTTACTGAAATTTTGTACCCGAAAGGTTGTATTTATAAAAAGCATCACACAAATTTGCAATAGATCAATCAGTAATTTAAAAAAATGCATATTCTAAAGTAAAATGTCTGATTTCACAATCTTCTTTCAGAGATCTGATAAGCGGTATTTCAAACTATGAAGGCGAAAAATGTGCGATTGAATTTCTTTCAAATCACATATAAAGAGAGATTTGTATTCTAGAACAAAATTTCAAAGTTTCAAAAAATTGAATTTGAGGAAAAATTTGGCCTATCTGTTGTGTACTACCTTAAAGGAGTGTTTAAGTTTCGGAGGGAATAATCACTAAAAGACAGAGAAAGGGCAAAATTACAGATGAAATGACCCATCTACGCCATCTTTTCATCTCAAGACCTAAAATGCAGAGCTAGTGGTGGTGACAAAATCAAAAATATTTGTAGTTCTATTTGTTCATTACTAAAAATATTCGAACACCCGAAAAGCGTCCATGTCTATACACAGTTAAACGATGTCATTAAAAATGATTAAATAAGTCAGCATTTAAATTACTAGCATTATTTCGCAATTGACAATGCAATATATTCATTTTACGACTTCCATAGTTGTAATATTTCTTAGGTTTTAAGCAGTATATATTCTTTATGGCAGTCTTGAATGATGAAAGTGTAGAAAGGTTTCAATATTAAAGGAAGATTAAAGTTGTGACATGTGCGGATATAGTTCAGAAACATCATTTCACTTTTTTATGAAATGTCCAAAATATTGTGTTCAAAGGCAGAACCTTTTGCAAAACTTTAATACTTTGCAATTACCAATGCCTATATCCTTACAACTTATTTTGAATGGAGACAATAATCTTACTTACAACCAAAATATTGCCGTATTTAAAATTGTTCAAGAATTTATTGCATGTACAAAGAGATTTGCATGATATTGATTCTTCTTTTTTTTAATTTTGTCAAACCACAGAACCAACATCTATTTATGTGTTCTTATTAACTTTCACGTTTATACTTGTATTATCCTCTCCATAATACAGGTCAAAGTCATACATGTTACAAGTAAATATTAATTACATAACATTGAAAAAATATAAATATGTACACCTGTATATTCTAAAGAGATTTATACAAAAGACAAAATAAGCAGGAAAAAATATAAATGAGCTGATGATACTATATGAGTTTGCATTTTAACATATATGACTGATAATTATGACTTATATAGGCAGTGCCTGCTGTCCAGTCCTGTTATGTTTAATCATAATAAAATATTGTTTAAATTTTATATGCCATTAGCAATTTTATCATGCAGAAAAGACTAGTTTGTCTGTTTGTCCCAGCTCCTTGACTCTCTACAACATACAATATCGCTGATACTGTTAAAAGCTTCATATTTTTCCTTAAAATATGGTTGGTATTTGAAAGGTTTGGCACAATCTCGAATCAGTCAAGAAAGTGAAGGTCACCGGAAATGAATTGTGAAGTTTTAGTACTTCGTTCAATCCATCAGCAATTTTTAAAAATAGAAAACAGGCAAATTCACCTCCAGATAAAAGTATTCTTTTTTAATTATTTTAATTCATCTTCAGGATTGTCTTTGAGTAATCGAATTTTTTCTTCTTTCCCTCTCATTTTTTGTTTGTTTGTTTGTTTTAACGAACAACGGATCTAGAAAGCTATTTGAACGCATTTGGGAGAAAATTATTTTGTTTTCTTCAATATCATTTCCTTCTTACCACATGAAGAGTTTTATTTCTATTCATGCATTCCAAATGATGACTTAGCTACTTAAGTAAATACAAATTCTCCAGTCTTTTGAAATTTATTTTAAAACCAATTGTAATCAATTAGGAAAAATGGATTTCAGATAAATATATATAATTTTTTTTTAAAAATTCAGTATTTTGGGGTGTTCTGTGTCTGATACTAATTAAGGTCTTTTTAGTTCCCCTTCCTTTCCAAGTAAGCAAGCAGTTCCCGGACAACTTTATCGTCAAACTCACGGGCGGGGACGACACTGGAGGCTACAGGAGGGTTACCAGTAGAAGGGGGTGGTGGTGGGGGTCCTGTTGGTGGTGACCCTGAGGGTCCTGGAGGTGTTGGTCCTGTGTATCCATCACCTACAACATTGTCCAAAGGTTAATGTCTTGTGAGCTTCTGACAGTGATACACGGATAAGAACTGCACTCAAAGATACATTGTAGATTATTCCTATCAGAAGCATACTTTTTCATGAGTTAATATGAATCAAATTACAATTCAAATTTATTATTTACATGGCAACCCCTACATCAGTACTAAATTCAACAGTCCGAGCATTGCATACTTTAAAATTGAGTGACCTGGATACTCGAAAGGTGCAAACAACGTATGAATTAAGTAATAGATAAAATGGACTAAACCGTGCGATTATCAGACATGTTTCATAGAAGCAACGGTCAACGTCATCGTTTCAGTAATGAATAAACATAGTGCATGTTGAACGAATGAGCAAAACACTTTAAGCGGACACCTTTGTCGCGTCCATTCCAGGTTTTGAATATGCTCCAACTTACCACCGGGCCTCTCAGGACCTTGAACGTATTCACTTAGTTAGAAACGGACAAGAAACATCCGAACAGAGACGAACGGATTAAAAAATTTGCCATCCGTTTGACGTCCGTTAGCTATCCAGTAAGTTGTGACTGAGCGCTAATTAGAACAGTTGAGGTATTGATAATGTCAAATATGCAGAATCAACAGCCTCGAAAAGCGGCGGGAGTGTTTTTCATTTCAAAGGATAACCAACGGAATTACGATCTTCTGCCCTTTTTCATCCGTTTGTTGTCCGTTGGTGTTATCCGGTAAGGTGTGACCCAGCCTTACGCAGGAGATACCAATCTCCCATGCAGAGTTGTCGTTCGTTACTCTCTCAGACACGTGAATGTATGAGCCCGATGGTAGAGAGTGAGGAGATACATGTAGGTATAACTTAACAGAGGAAGAGTACAATTAATAAAAAATAAAGTGGGTTGACTTACCGCTACAGTCGGCGAGGAGAAGCATAGATAAACCAGCGAAAGCATCTGTAAAGGAAGGAATCGATCATTAATAACGCTGGGTTAATTACTCTGCCTTTTCTAAATCTCGAAGGAACAAAAAAGTAGTTTTTTTATTTTAATGATTAGAAAATATGTAGGCTGTAGTTTTGTTCTGAATTAATTAGTATTTCTATGCTAGTATCTTTTGATTCTGTGTCGGTGATGTTTTGTGGGACATTTGTATGACGTCACAAAAACTTACCTCTATATGTCGTCACAGATTGCTCCAATTCTGTATAAAACAAATCAATACATGTAAACATTTACTGCCATTAAACATTAAGATATGCATTTACTTTAACATCTTTGCTTACAACGATATTAGTAAAACTAAAGGGGTTGCACAGAGCTTTGCTAAGTTTAATTCATTGATTGAAGGAATGATTGCCTTATTGGCACATTTGAACATTTAGAAGGGCTATATATCAGCCTATATGCTGTCACACATCCTCAGTGTTTTTTCATACCTGGTGCGCTGCATTCTTGGAGCTGTTGTTGAATTCTTCTGGCAATCACCTCAACTATAAGTCTAGGGAGACGTCCCCGACGTCCGCCATCGTCTTCCTCTTCCCCATCATCTCCGTCATCATCGTTATCATCATCACCTCCTCCCCTATTTCCTCCTCCTCCACGGCTGCCTCCGCGATTTCTTCCACGGAGCTGAAAAATAAAACAATCCTCATTTTGATGTCATTTGCATGAATTATGACTCCGAAATTTAGATAAAGCATTACAGTCTTACGTATACTCTAGTACAAACACAACTATGTTTATAAACAAAGGTGTGCTTTTGTTTTTATATTTTTTCCTTATTTATTTTTTTTTGTGCGCCGTCTCCAAACTTTGCTCTTATTTTCAGTTGATTTTTATTGGGTTTTTTCATTGTTTATCAAAGAAAAATGCTTTAGAAAAAAAGGATGATTAAGAAGTACTTGATACATGTAGTACGTATTAGAGCTAAGTTGGTGGTCACATAAAATATTTTGGACTTTCCGAGCAAAATTATGCTTTGAAGTAGAAAAGGATCTTTGGTCATTTGCACGATGTTTTCTAATTGTCCACGATCCCTACGTTTTTCTCATCGTTTTTCTTTCTTAAGGCTACTGGTCTCATTTAAATCTACTGAAGCAATTAAACCAATTATACTAGATCTGGCTAGATATATAAACTACCCGAGGCTCTGATATTATTCCCCACCTTTTAAATCCTTACAAGAGCGAAAAATTTATTCAGTAGTGATCTTCTCATGCTCATTTTCGAAGGTCCTTAATTTTACCCCGTCACATTATTAAAATACAGGTTCTATGAAGGGTCCACGGCATACATCTTCCCAAGTCGAGGATTTCTGATCCACTCGGCTCCACATAAGAGCGGAGTGGATCAGATACCCTTGGCTTGGGAAGATGACGGCATACTGAGTATTTCATCTAGGGATAAATGGCAGGCATTTTTATTTGCTTTTTTTTTTTTTTGGGGGGGGGGGGGTCTCAGACCTTATATCTTTAAATATCAAAAAATATGGTGAAACATATTAAGTCAGAGGTGATATATTGTGTTAGAAAACCTTTCTTAAAACTTACTTTTTTCCCGTAAATTGACAAGCTTTTACAAATGAATTATAATAACACTTATATCAGATTACTGTGTGACCCCCCCCCCTCCCTTTTCTCATTAAAAGGGGGGGGGGTAAATATTCAAAGAAAAAATAAATTATCCATTTAGAGTACTTAAACGTCATACCAAACAACCATTTATCTAGCAGTCTTTTTGTTTCAATTTCTGATCGACCTTTATCCTCTGCCGGTAGATTTGTTAGCGCTTGTTTTTCAATTAAATTTGTATCTATTTAAAAAGTCTCTAAGAGCTTAAATTCAATTTTTATCATTCAAATTTCTTTTTAGTATTTTTTTTTCAGATTGTTTTCATATTTAACAAAGCGCTTTTAATTTAGAAATGGGTGCTTTTTAATGTGGAATAATGTATGCTGCATTCACAATATTTCCCAGTCATGTTAATAAATTTCTAGCTTAAAAAATAAATACTTTACGGAAGCCTTCATAAAATTATATTTTAAAATTTACAGAAAAGAACAAATATAGTACATGTATAATCTATAAAGAAAAAGAAAAAATGTAAATCAAATTTTTAAAGTTGAAATATTTTTTTGATAATAAGAAAAATAAGTGAACGAACCTGGAATCCATAGGATACAGCCAATAGCCCCAATAACAAAACAAGTAAAAAGTTAATCTTCATGTTGCCTCCTCTGAGCGACTTGCGTAGGACCCTTGACGCCCGAGTCCTTTATACCACCCCGCTACGGTCCGCAGGCCTCGGACAGAAGATCGTGACTACGCTCGTAACGGTACGTTACTTTATTTGTTTGGTAGAAAAATAGATTTTATTTTCTTTACATGTTTATGTTCAATTACTGGGTAGATGTAAAACGTAGGCCAGGGGATGACGGACAGATACGTGTGTAAATGTTTATATTAAACCTGTTTTGACAGGAAAGATATTCATGGGAGGGAGGTCACACTTTGGCAACTTTTTAAAACCAGTTGTCGTAAAAGATTTACCTGAATTATATAGTCATTGATTAAAAAACAATGTTTGTTTTTTAAATATTGAAGGTGTAAAAAAAAAGAGAGAGAGAGAGAGAGAATTATTTCGTGTATTTTTTTCTTGAAAAGTACATGTATTTGTGTACAAAACACAGAAACCACTTTGAAAATATTATAAATTTTTAAAGAATTTTAAAGTTTATATACATAATTTTAATCAAGTTTAACAGTGTTTAAATATGATAAGTTCCAGCTACATGTAAAAAACACATCCCCGTGGGTCATGATTTAAATAAACTTGAATTTACACTATGTCAGAAAGCTTTTATATAGTTTCATCTTTTCAGGCCTATTGAATTTATTTACATTACATTTTAATTAATTTGAATTGTGCAGTATTTGATATTTCACAATAAATTTGGATAATAAGGTCAATTTGTTGATTTTTGTTTCGTCTGTTTTTGGGGCTCTGTTTTTTTCTCTTTTCATTCACTTATCAACATGAATAAGTTAGACATTGAAAAATTGATCATGCATAATGTAATTCACATAGAAAATTGAATGTGGATTCTACAAAGCAAAAGAATATTTTTTTTTTATCCAACCACATGGCTGAAAACAAGACTTTCTGTAAAAGTAGAAATATATAGTTTTTGAAGACCATGTATTTAGTTTAAAATTAGATTTAATGGAATAGCATGTGGTAAGGCTTAATGACATCTGGACACGACATAATGACAGAAATTTACATCCACTGTGAACACCAATAACATTAAAAGTGCCATCTAGAATAACATTTGTATTTCCATCAGAGGTCAAAATGGATAGCTCTAACTTTAATGTTAATATTGATTTATGGTGGCATATTTCTGCCCCATGTGTGCAAGTTATTTTTCTGTCAAATATGTTGTCATGCAAGATAAATATGTTGACATGCAAGATAGGTATGTCAACATGCAACATAACTACGTTGACATGCAGGAAAATTGCAATCAAATAAGAATGATAAAAAATCTTTAAAAAATTTCAAATATTGCCCACATGTGACATCCAATATGCTAGATGCTACTTATTTATGTCGACATGCAAGTTATTTATGTTGACATGCGAAATAAATATGTTGGCATGCAAGTTATTTATGTCAACATGCAACTTAGGTATGTTAACATGCTACTTATTTATGTCAACATGCAACTTAGTTATGTCAACATGCAACTAAGTTATGTTGACATGCAACTTAGTTATGTTGAGTAGCGGATATATATATAATTTTAAAAGAGTAAATATCCAAAAATGAAATCACAAATCAATGAAAATGTCTGAAGACCCAGGAATGGCGAAAAAGTTTACAGTGAATATGATCGATTTTTTTTTTTTTTTTTTTTTTTTTTTTTTTTTTTTTTTTTTAGATATGGTCGATTTTAAAAATGATAAGATTTTGAATTAAATGATCGAATTTAAATGCAAAAGAAATTATGTGATACACAATTTGAACATTTGTGCGAGCGTGCAGATTCGTTACTACCCAAGACACGTGCATTGAGGCACGTTCTGGGTTTTTTTTTTGTCGGTAAAATTGAAGTTGATTTTAATAATCGAAAATTTATTCAAGCAGATGTTGCAGTTTTAAGTATTTTCTATAATACGGACAACAAAGTATAAATTGAATTTCCTTAGATAAAATGTCCTGGCGATTCAGAAACGTGACCGTAGATTATAAAACATTTTTATGGCCCCTCTCTGCGGGCGACCTGTAGTAATTAGTGTGTCCGTCCGTTCATCTGTTCGTCTGAGGTCTCCTTTTAAAGGGTGTGCAGTGACCTTGAACTATGTTTCAATGTCTAAGGTTAAGGTCATAGCAGAACTGTATCTGAAAAATGCATGTAAACATAAATAAGTTGCATGGTGACATAATGTTGCATGTCAACATATTTATCTTGCATGTCAACATAACCAAGTTGCATGTCGACATAAATAAGTTGCATGTTGACATAAATAAGTTGCATGTCGACATAAATAAGTTGCATATCAACAAATTTATCTCGCATGTTAACGTAAATAATATGCATGTTGACATAAATAAGTAGCATCTAACATGTTGGATGTCACATGTGGGCGATATTTAAGATTTTTGAAGATTGTTTATTATAATGATTTTTATTTGATTGCAATTTTCTTGCATGTCAACATAGTTATGTTGCATGTTGACATAACTATCTTGCATGTCAACATATTTATCTTGCATGTCAACATATTTGATAGAAAAATAATTTGCACACAAGGGGCAGAAATATGCCACCATATTGATTACTACAGTACTGGATGATTTTTTAAGCTATAAAAGATTCTTTTTTTTTCATTGGATGAGAGGATTACGTTGAGTAAGGAGAATTATTGTATTTTTTACGTGTGCTCTGTGATATTGAGGTCAGATGATGATCACGTACTGTCCACATGCAGTGAAATATTTTAAAAATCTGTTCACTCAACCAAACCTTTATAATGATCTGTCAACTGACCATTTAATTCTGACCCGAAGACTAGTATGATGACTTGTGAAGTCGTAAATTGAAAATACATCAACCAGCCTTTAAGATGGTTACGTACTTGACAAGCTTTCAATGTCTACGTGTATATCAAAATGACTATTCAACCAAAACAGCCAGATATTTAACACAGATAACTAACGATACATACGTACATCTCTTGTATGTTGACGAAACTAAAAGTTGTACGTATATACCATCACTGACGGATTTATGGAGGATACCCCGGGAATTTACAAACATATTTATTGTATGTATACAAATTAAAGAATCACAAATCAATTTTTTTTTCGTCTCAAAATGGAGTAACCCTCTGATACAGATTAACTCCCAAGTGAATAATTCCAGACTATCCGATAGTTTGTCTTACCAGGAAGTCCAATACATAATTTAAATGTCACAACCATTTAAAATTCCTGTTTTCTTCTGCCAATTTTTTTTTTTATAATTACTAATACTATTTTTTTTTAAAAAAATAATTATTTTATGATATTTGACCTAAAACATTTGTACTTAATTGTTTTTTTTACTGTTAAAATTGGGATATTTCTTGCCAATGTCCTTAAAGTTTTAGGGATATTTCTTGCCAATGTCCTTAAAGTTTTAGGGTTATTTCTTGCCAACGTCCTTAAAGTTTTAGGGATATTTCTTGCCAATATCCTTAAAGTTTTAGGGATATTT
Source organism: Saccostrea echinata (assembly GCF_033153115.1). NCBI lineage: Eukaryota > Metazoa > Mollusca > Bivalvia > Ostreida > Ostreidae > Saccostrea > Saccostrea echinata. The sequence continues at coordinate 3,462,300 of NW_026889764.1, forward strand.
CTTGCCAATATCCTTAAAGTTTCAGGTTGAAATGATAAATCATTGCTCTTTTTATTCACTGTGTCAAAATTTTCAGATTTGTCAATGGTAAGACATAACATTCATTTCTGAAAAAAAGGAAAAGAGAGCTTCATACTTCATACTATTTTCCATTTGAATATAATGCTTTTGTTGTAAATGAAAATCTATATTGGGAATTTTAATTTTTTAAGGAGTCGTTACTCCTTTAAGTTTTCCTCCAATTAATTATATCACAATTGTTATTAAAAAATAGAAAAACAAAATAAACAAAAAGTGTTTGTAAAACACTGATGTCCCCTTTTGACAGGCAGCTCATGTCCTAGATGAAAGTTTTTGCAAAAGTAGGTCAAACTCAAAGGTCATGAGGTAAAAATATGATGGCTCTCAAAGAAAGGCCTTGTCACAAGAAATACACATTGAAATATGAAAACCCTTCAGAAATTATTACCAACTTAATTTTTTTTCAAAAGTACTTGTGTAGGTCAGACTCCGAAGTTAAGGTCATGAAGTCAAAAACAGAGGTACCAAAGATAGGTCTTGTCACAAAGCATGCATATAAGACATATGAAAGCCTTATCACCAGTAGTTCCTAATAAAACATTTAAGGTCAAACTTTAAGATCAAGATTAATAATATTGGTATCCAAAGGTCTTTTCATGAAGTATATACACATGGAAAATTTGCATGACGTAGCACCAACTGTTAAGAAGTTATGACCAAGGTTTAAGTTTTTCAAAAGAAAAACAAACTCCAAGGTCAAGATCAGAAAGTAAAAAATGTTGGTACCCAAGGGAAGGCCTTATCACATGGAATGCACAAGTAAAATATGGAAGCTGTAGCACCAATCATTCAGAAGATATTAGCAAGGTTAAAGTTTTTCAAAAGTAGGCCAAACTCCGAAGTCAAGACATCAGATTAAAATTAATGGTACATGTACCCAAGTAAAGGTCTTGTCATAAGAAATACACCAGAGAATTACATTAAAGCCCTAGCACCAGCGTTCAAAAGTTATAAGCAGGGTTGAAGTTTTTGCAGATAAACAGATTAACAGACATACAGATTAGAGCAAAAAGTATATGCCCCAGAATCTACGATTACGGCGGCATAATAAAAATGTATTGAAATATAAGAACAAGTTCTGTTGAAGTTTAAAAGTTTTACACGCATGATCTGCATCGTCTAAATAATTCTTCCACTTAAACGTGCATGTGGGTAAACAGAAACGTCTAGATGATGCACAATGATTAGAACGACTGTGCAGTATGGCATGTCAAACGTTGCAATATTCGATCTTTTCCATTTGCATTGTATAATTTTCCATTTGTATTGTATAATTTTTATTTGTATTGTATAATTTTCTATTTGTATTGTATAATTTTCATTTGTATTGTATAATTTTTATTTGTATTGTATAATTTTCCATTTGCATTGTATATTAATTTCTTATTTGTATTGTAAAATTTCTTATTTGTATGCGATAATTTTTCATTTGTATTGTATCCGCGGACTGTTTATTTGTTTCGTTACGAAGGATTTCATTGGTCAAGTTTCAGCCTGTATCGGGTTGAAGATGTTCCGGATGCTCAAAGCAAACTGGGCTCATATTATTTGCTTGCTTGATTGATTGGTTATTGTTTAACGCCGAGTCGGCAATATTTCAGCCATATTTCGGCGGCATATGTATTTGCGTGCATGTTAGACGGTCATTTGATTCTAAAAAGGGAGCGCTGGTAGATGGCAAATAAATAATCTGTCCTTAGAAATGCTGACTGAGAAAATAAATAAATTGACCTTGAGTGGTGGTAACTACCCCCACCCCCAAAAAACTGAGTTTTCGGGTTTGGGCGGATTTTCTTCTTTTTGTTTTTCTCCTTGTCTCTGGTCATATTGGAAATAAATATTCTCTCCTGCGAGAGAATGAAAATAAATAATCGGATTCGACACCCCCCGAGAATCAAATGGTCGTCCCTTAGCATGCACCGGAAATAGAGGAGCCGAGTTTGTGTTTGTAGAGAGTGCGCGATCGGAATTGTGGGAAGGGTACCAGACTAAGTTTGTGATGGGCACCTGAGACCTTTATGCAGACTAAATTTATGACCAATGACATCCTTCGTAACGAAATAAATAAACAATCCTCGGATACAATACAAATGTAAATTTATCGCATATAAATAAGAAATTATACAATACAAATAAGAAATTATACAATGCAAATGGAAAATATAGAATACAAATGAAAAATTATACAATACAAATGATTTTTTTTACAACACAAATGGAAAATATAGAATACAAATAAACATTATACAATCCAAATGGAAAATTATAAAATCCAAATGGAAAATGATAGAATACAAATAAAAATTATACAATACAAATGGAAAATTATACAATACAAATGAAAAATTATACAATACAAATAAAAATTATACAATACAAATGAAAAATTATACAATACAAATAAAAATTATACAATACAAATGGAAAGTTATACAATACAAATGGAAAAGATCGAATATTGCAACGTTTGACATGCCATAGTGCAGCACCCCTCTTTCTGAACATGTGATTGGATTATTTTGTTCACTAAACATTTTTTTTACACCCCAGGAGCAAGCCTCTACAGAAATGATCCAGAGTTGTAATGAGAGCGCAACAAAAAGTTTTTCTTTGGGATGGTGAGCACAGAAATTGCACAAACTAGAGCAACTTACTACGCGCACTTTTTCACACTCCTAGCCCTCGATACTAGTTACAGTGGGAGTGATGGACTCATTTTCTTTTCTTTTTTTTTTATTAGAAATTCCCACTGTAACAAGGGTCATGTTTGTATATGTGTAGGTTTTATACAGTGTATATTACTATTGTTATAAAAAAAAAAATTAAACAATCAATTATATATGGATAAAATTTCCCTTTTTTCCAAATTTTTCTTCAGTCACTTTCTGAGTTTTATGTATCTATTACTGTGTATTGTGCATATATACATATATGGTTTATACAGATATTGGTGGAATTATTAATAATTTATTCCTTATTGAATATAGTAGTATAAACAGTTGAATTGTGATGGAAGAGTAATACGCCCTGTGTACTAAACAATGTTAATTAACGTATCAGTTTAGGTTGATATTATTTATTAGCTGATTAAGTGTATTGTCATATTATCTTGGAACTGTCTGTGTATATTATATAATATTACACAAATGAATACATACATGTTTTTAATAAAAAATAAAAAAAAAAAAACTGGATAAGAAGTGTAATTATACAATGTAGAAAATATAGTTAAACCGTATGACTCTTGAAATCATGATAGAGAATAACTGAAAATAACTTGAATTTAACCCACCTTTCCATTTATGAGTCATCATGCGTAGAGATGTATAAAGGAAGACTTTGCCCTTCTCAACAACATAGACAAGCTATTTAATAGAGTGCTTCCCTCACGTTTCTGGATATGCTCCCTATGCATATTTATGAATGAAGATAAAATTGTGGGGACAATTGATGAATTTTGGACTACATGTTTTTTTGAAGTGTGGTTATTAATGTTTAGTTGTATATATACATGTATACCATGAATGTAATGGGTACAAACACGCTGTATTTCAGAAGTACAGACGAGTATATTTTCCAGTTTATTTAAGCCACGAGTCTCTCTGTCTATTCCGTTTCAGTGAAATAGAATGGAACAAAAATTCGTGCCTTGTAGAAAACACTTGCTCAATCAATCCATTAACGCTTAACTAGTTATAATGAAATATGATGATAACGAACTGTAATCAAGCTCAAAAGTCCATTGGAGCAATACAAATTTGGAACAGAGCAAGCACGGACCTCTGAAAACATCAGAGGTAGGAGCAGGTGCCATGGAGTAGTAAGCATCCCTTGTCGACAGGTTACACCCACCGAGTGCTCCTTGTCAGGAAAATCCAGAAAATTCAGTGTAAAAATAATGGCCTAACAATTTATTTGAAAAACGTTAGTGAGCATCCGACTTGATGATACATTTTAATTGCTAACAAGGTCATCGTATCGACCATAAAATTTGCGAAATGTTAACTTTAAACGAGACTGTTGATATCCGTTTATCATCAACTTATTTGCCAATAGTTTGCCTCGTTTTAGAAATTGTTCGTCCATAGAACATGCTCTTGCGTATCGAATCAACTGGGAGAAATAAACTCCAAATGCTGGTGAAAATGGTATATTGCTACATAAACAAGGGAAGTTGACGATAGAAAAGTTGAAGTCATGTTTATCATAAAGTGTTGTTGTTAGTTTGCCATTTATGTCCTTTTTTCTATTAAAATATCCAACTACTGTAGATTCCTTATTTTAGGCGAGTACTTAATATCACGAATTGGCCCAAGGACGTCAAATCGCGAGAACAATAATTCACGAATGGGTGATTTATCTAGATATTTTATATACATTAAAGCATCACAAGTAATAGCTTTTCAAAAAGCTTGCCTGACTAATCAATCAATATCTATGGAACGTATAAGCAAGACAGGTGCTAAACGTTTCCGTCATCAAGGAGCGACATAGTTGCGATACTTCATTACACAAGATGTACAATTGACTTTCTCAAATCTCATAACCAAATACAGTAAAACTTGTTGAATCCGGATGTTGTGCATTCCGGCATGTTGTTCAGTCCGGCGTAATATTTTAGTCCCCTGAATTTCCTTTATAATTTATGTTTAATAAATGTTGTTCAATCCGGATCTTGCCTATTCTGCAAACCGGCCGCTATTTAAAGAACTAACTGCTCATAATTAGTACAAATTATCTCCTCTAATCCGGCCACTTATTTTTACCTGTGCCCGCTGGTCATTAGAGAAGTCTCGCGTGGGGTAATTATTGTCCCGTTAATGATCTATCCTGTATCGACAGTTTAGATTTTAACAAACGTGATAAAAAAATCATTAATGGCTCAAGTAAGGCGAGGAAATTAACTCGCAAAAGAACGAGTAATAGTGATGGTTGGGTAGAAAAACTTGGAGACTTGTTCATGACCAGTCCTCCTTTCTACTTTCGTTTTGTGTGCACGACGTGCAATTCGAATTACTTCCCTTTGTGTCGCTAGTTTACAACGACCATAACGACACAAGATTTTGGTTCAATATTCATTATAACATTTGAAGTGTCTTAATATTCAATCATATTAATTTTAAAAGAAAGAAATTAATTAGGAATCTGTCCCTAACAAAATAATATTTACAACGACGATGAGGTTTTGGAGTGTGTTTAAAACATTTAAGGATTTTCAAATTTAATAAATGACCAAGAGATATTATATTTCGTTACTGAATAAAAAACTTAAACAGAAATGAAAATTCTGAAGAACAAAAAGAGTTTAAAACAAACGGAAATAGAGGATTTTTTTTCAAGTGAAAAGTAAAAAATGACACATTTGATCAAGTATTTATTTACCACTCTATGTTTATGTAATTTTTAACTTTCTATAATGGTTCAATTTTCTCCAATCCGGATGTTGTCTAATCCGACCAAAAATTTTGGAACCACTGGTCGCCGGATTAGACAAGTTTTACTGTACTACAGATTAACGAATATCTAAGACATGCCACTGTTCAATCATTTATTAGTTAGCCCACGGGCTGACAAGTTACGTTGAGGTGAAACTCTAAGTGCGCTAGCGTAGATTATAATTTTGGGAAAAATAGTTAGATGATTCTAAAGAAATTCATATTACATGTACTCTCTTACTAGAGGGCGCGCTTCTCTGGTCAGTGATAGATTGATGAGACGGCCTCTTGGTCTGTTTTCCGTCGTTCTCGACATCGAAGTAAATAATGAACAGTTTTAACTGCCTTTTCTTGAAGTGTTTGAGACAAAAATGCTTCAATGCTGCTCTAGAACTCAAAGTAAATGGACTGTACACTTTATAACTAGAGCAAAACAAGATACTAATAACCCCCCCCCCCCCCGGACGAAACTCACGCGCTGATGGTCTTACCATATACATGTACATGTATTATAAATGAGCTTAAAAATACATCTTTATGGGTAGTTTTAAAATTGTTAAGTTTTTTCTTTTCAATCGATTTCAGGACCTTTCTCATAATTATAATAACGTGCTTTTATGTGAAATGAAAACTAGTACAGATCATGATGTCTTCTGCATTTTGCCGATTCTTTGCTTAGAACATTAGGGGAGTTAAGCCCATTCCCCTATGGGTACTGACCTACTCTTGTCACTATCCTTGCATGTTCATCACTATGCTACTGGCTGACTTTCTAAGCTTTTTTAAAAACCTAACCTTGTAACGTACATTATTAATAAATGTAATATTGAAAGAAAAGGTGGAAAACATACTGAATCAAGAAGGGATGTCCCATTTACTAGGTCGAGGGAGTTTGTTTATTATTGGACTAGTTCACTTATGGGATAAATAGTAAGAATAATCAGCAAATCCATTGCTTTAGTGTTGCCTGCCCATATACACTGTGTTCTTTTAAAAATGAGATAAAATTTACTGTTAATAAAAAATCTGAAGCTTAAGAATCAGGTTAAAAGAATAAACGTTATTTATTTCCATAGAAGTTATCACACCCATTCATTAGAACAATCCAAGAAAAGGCGCGAAGATAATTTACGTGACATTTGGCGCGAAATGATTGTGTCACCCCTTTCGTAGAAGGCAAATGGACTGATCCAGTAGTTTAGAAATGCAGAAAAAATGTTACGCGGACATGCCCGTACAAAGAATCGCAAAGAATAAACATGTGCATGCAAAAAACTTAAGGAATTAAACATAACATTATTTTGCATCAGTAATATGATTCTTTCTTCTGCAAACTGTATTTGTTTAAATGCAGGTAACAAATTCCAGTGTAAATCAGCTTCCAGAAAATCTAGTTCATTAAGAATGATCGCTTAGTTTCGGATCTTGAAAAAATTAATCCTTATACTGCCTGACGCACGTGGCGTCAGGCAATAAAAATTTAGAAAAGCGAAAAAAATTATTTCGCGAGCGGTGCTTCTCGCGTAATTACGCGATAATTTATTCCTCGCGTATATGTAGGAATCTACAGTATGTGTAAGACTCTATGGTGTCTTTTATTTCGATTTCAAAGGGATATATCGAATAATCTAGCTGCAGAACTGTAGCGTTATGGTTTTACATTTTAATCTTTGGCGAAGCCCCCTTAAGCTTCTGGATTCTAGAGATTTTGTAGGGTAAAATGAGGTCTACCGAGTAGATACTTTTACATTTTCTTGATGAAACTATGATTTACGCTTTGACAAATTAAGGGAGGCGCCGGGTGCACCCCCTTAAATCCGCCACTGGAACATTTACTGGTACCCGCCATGTATCTTTGCTAAAACTGGTTTTCAAGGCAACCTGTATAAAATTTTTCTTAAACATTGGACTCTTCTATCAATAAAACATATGATATACAAATCAATGATACAGTATTTTAGCATTGAAACCTATCTATACAGAGATTAATATAAACAATAAAAAGTCTTTCTTTATTTATTAATGCAGGATTTATAGTTTAAATCATTGCAGAAAGAAATTAAATACATATGTATGTTTTTCTGCAATAGTTGCAATTGCAACGCAATCTCGGGCTTTCCGACAAGCGGAAAAACAACCTCGAAAGTATTACGTAGGCGTCCATGACAACTTCCCTTTTTATAAACATTGAAATAAACATAAGTAGCTGTGGAGTTTAGAGCTAACTTCATTGACTGTAGAGATATAACCTTACATATCCTATAGAAGGGACAATCAGCTCTGTCTAGCCAATACTTCAACTGACATTTTGTAATACATTCAATTTGGTTTTTTTTTCCGAGCTTGCTCGAAAGGCTCAAGAAGATGCATGGCCATAGGAACCGGGGGGAAGGGCGACAGGTCTGATGACCTTTTTTTTTTGTTTGCTTGTCAAGGAATTTTGGAAGTAGATAGTGCAACCCCAATTGAAAATGTATGGTTGTGTCCCCTCAAAGTGAAATTGCTTCCTACGGGCCTGAGATATGTTTGCAATTATTGTAATCGCTTTAAAATTCCCGTACTAAAATTAAACAAAGAAGGCATTTTATTGTTTAAATGAAGAACAGTATTTACAAACTTTAACTCCTCCAGTGACTAATTATAAAACTGAATTTTTTCTTTAATTTAAAATGGCATGGAAGCGCAAAAAAGCAACAGGCAATTAAAAAAAGTAAACATATCAAGTGAAAACTTTTATTATGCAATATTACGAAGATCAATTTTAGAACGTGTGGTTACACAAATCGTACAGAATGAAAACAGAACTTACAGAAGGCAAACATCTAATCTTATTACCCAATAAAACATTTTACACTAAACACTACATCCTGACGCTAAATATGGGTTACAGCCTCTGAAATGACAAAACTCGCTAATCAGAAAAGGAACTGACGATATTTAATAAAAATTTCACAGGACCTCTAGAAATTTCACTACTCCATTTCCCTCCTAGTGGATCCTCTTACGGAAATCATTTTCTGGTCTCCGCATTGTCTTTCGGTCGGAGATGCACTTCCTCTTTACGTCATCCTGTTCAGATAGATAGCAGCCACTAACAAATCAAAGGCCAAACTGGACACAACGCTTCTGACGGCGTGGCGTTTATTCCACACCTGAATTTTTTCTCTCACCCAAGTTTCACCTTAAGGAAACAAGTATTATTTTCATTAATAACATTATATATATTATAGATATACACAAATAAAATATCAAAATAATTAATAGTGTTGATTGAACAATAACCAATAATATGAATAATATACAGAACTTTACTGTAAATAATCTTTGACACCATAGTGAATTGATATCAACAATCAATCCGTTATTGGACTCTACCTTTTCTTTCCAGGACGCTCTCATCCAGTAGTCGGTTAATGTCCGGTATCATGACCAGTAATGTCCAAGGCCACACAGATATAAAGGTAAGACCACCAGCGAGCCACAACCACCGGTGGTCACTCGCGTTACTGAAGTACCACACAGCGGCCGCGGAGGTGGAACCCAGGATCGCCAGTTTTCCCTGTAAATTCAGAATTATTTCAACATTTCAACATCAAGTTTCCACACCGACAAATTAACTGCTGTATTCACATCTTATTGCATCATTTTGAAAGCTTATCTTTAGTATCAAAAGACAATTAGGAAATCATACAGGAAAATAAAAGAAATTGCAAGGTAAAACTGTATTATCTAGACTAAGTATATATCCAGGTAGGCTAAGCCTGTCAACTATTTTCAACCAGAAGTACAACATATTAAAGTGTTATACCAGCTGAACACTTTAGAAAACTTCAATATTTCAATTAAGGATATTCACTCCAGTCAGGAAGGATAACCTTCAATATTATAATATCTTTTGGTGCAACAATTTTCATTTCATGCATCTCGATATGAGTTAATGCTCTTTGAAATCTTAGAAACTGTCTTGTAATTTTTTTTTAGACATTTGAACACTATAAAAGAACAAAAATAAATACATTTTTAGAGAAATCGAATTTCCTTTAGTCTAGCATTAGATACCACTGCTTATTAGCATGATATGAAATTAAAAGTGATCTGTTAAGTCTTACAATGATAGCACAAACGTTTTACACTATGCATTAGGCCAAATAAAAAAATATGTGTGGTTCCGGTTACCCGACCGTCCCTATTTTATACCCCCGACCCTAAACTTTTTTTGGCAATTTTCATATTTTTTCCGGAATTTTCCCCAATTTCCATCAATGGCTCCGGTTTAAGTTTTAGCAATGACGGCCCCCTTGCACAACATAGTGCAAGTGTTTATTAGTGTTAAATCCAAAGCAAGCTAGCATGTAGGTGTACCCTACCAATATTGACTAGTATATTATCACACCACATGTAAATGTCATTTGCAAAGTAGTGATAAGTATTATTTAGAAAAATTAAGAAAATCATTTTGCTTAAAAAAAAAAAAAAAAAAAAAAAAAAAAAAAAAATCCCTACCTACCTACCCTCATTTTTTGGAGGTGTAACCGGAACCACACATATTTTTTTGTTTGGCCTTATATAACAATTGAAGTTAAAAGGACTTAAGTACCAAATTAAAAAACCTGCGATTTTCTCTAAATGCCTGGATACCTAAATTTTTTATCCTAAAATATATTTGTTGATCATTTTCCAATAAAAAAAAAAATGAAGAACAGGTGCTTTTATTCGCATTTCTGCAAAATATATTTGAAATTTGATAATTTTCCCTATATAATATAACTAACTTTAATGATGATACACATTAATGCGAGAATATTCAGAGACATTTTTGCTAGAATTTTGAAATACCCAACTCCTGGTTTTCAGAACCTGAGGATCGGACTACCTTAAGCAATAAATGCAAGTGAAACTATATGATCATCCCACCCACCCCAAATACATTAAAAATACGTGTTTTATAAGTATATGTATAAATATACTTTAATATAGTGGAGTTGGATTTATTACTTTTAAAAAAAAATATTGATAAAGCAGTGAAGCTTTCGGTATTCAGTGCCCGCTCCTGTTCCACTAAGTATGTTAGATCCGCGCCCTTACATGAACTACGCAAAAGTTTACCTGGTACTTCCTAGAGAGTGTGTAACACAATCTCCATTCGTTCAACAGTGTTTTGGTATCGTGGACCGTTCTGAAGAGTGTTGGTACATGTACCAGGTTGATGTACCATGCCGCCCCCGAAAAATAGGCGGTGCAGCCGACAGCGGCAAACCCCGCCAAATCCAGCAGTTTCTGTCGGTCCATCGTCAATTCTCTTCTGAATAGGAATCTCCGAGGAGTTGCGAACGTGCACTTAACTTTGTTTACATTATTTTGACCTTAAATGACCTAAATATTTTATCAGTTGGGATAACTCCTGCTTTCTTACGAAATACCTGTTTTTCCGCATACGAAATGATCATCAGCGTTTACCTGAGGTCAGATATTATTGATCCAAAGAAAGGCTCTGGACGATATGGCAGTTAAATCATTTATTTCATATCTGTGGATCGTGTTTGATGAAATATAATGCTCAAATTTCAAGTGCCAGTTACACAAAGAAATTCTGCCGGCATAAAAAAAATTCGGTCGTTAACCCCTCGTGTGTTCCAGATAATCTGTTATAAATAGGAGGAAACATGTTATCTTCGTTTTTTTTTCCTTACAGAAATGTTTTCTTACAATTGTCGACACGATTACTGGTAGCATTTGTCTCCTATACATGTATAAGCATCATTTTCCTATTTATTCAAAACAAGTACATGTATATACGTGTAGTATTGTTTCTAACTTTAAGAAGAAAGGGTCCTCTGCTCTAAATTTCTTTTTAAAATTTCCAACATTGACTTTTAAATTTAGCATTAAATTCGATCAATCAATTCTTAATTACATAAACTACAATATTCGCATCTTATTGCATCATTTTTGTGTCGCCTACAGAGCAGGGCGGCACTAAGAGATCACTTAACTCGGCGTCTGTCTGTCTGCCTGTCCATTTGTCACATCCTTTACCTCAAGAACTGTAAGAGGTATGGATTTGATATTTTGCACATATATTGCTTGGCACTATGGCCTTTGTAAATTATCATGATTATCAACTTTGTGACCTTTGTAGATTTATTTACATCTTTGATGAAGCTACAAAGTTGGCGACACCTGCGTTCCTTGGAACACTCTAGCTAAAATCAAATTTTTATTATTACGTAAGACTTAAATTTTATTTTATATATAACAATATAGGTGCAGAACGGTATCTCTTTGCTTGGGAAAATTCGGACAGTTAAAGCAGAGAGATACAGATCCAAGAGTTGTAAAAACCTTCGATTTACGCCGCCGCTTTTTTGTCGCTCGCTTCGGACATGATTTCTTGTATTTCATTCATGCTTTTCTCCGCTTTAAAAATGGTATTCGATAATTAACGATATATTTTATTTCTTTTCTTCAAAATACGTTGTCTGTCTAGCTACTGATTTAACTTTGTCTTTTCTGTTTTTATTACCTTTTATTTTTCAAAGTTCTTCCTTTTGTTTATCCTTTAACTTAAATACGAATTATTTTAACCAAGTCATGACTGTCCACTTGGCGATGGAAGGGTTGTTTTTCAAAGGATGGCTTTCTTTGCGTTGTACTCCTTGTAAGCCTTTGTTCTTCATGTCCATGGACAGTAGGACCGAAAATAACTTCGGCATCCCCAGACAACAGCAACAAATCACCACGCTCAATATCCTCAATTTCCGCCATGTTTTAAACCTTGCCATCTATATGTCTGAGTAGAAGAGTCTTTTCTTTTCACCTTTCTGCATGGATACACAAATAAACCGATACGAATTCGCCAATATACAACATCTATCATCTTACATACGTATTCTAAAACACAATACACTAATTATTTAAAATATTTAAGACTTTATAACCTATCTTCTTTTTTTCAACCGTATTTCTCTAAATCCCTAACCCTATCATTATTACTTCTTTTGATATAGAAACAATCGTGTACAATTTATTCCTGGTATTTTGTTTCTCATTGATATTCATAAAAATATAGTAAACGCAATAATGAATTTTATTTTGGAATTAAAAGGCAAGCCCAGTTAATTTAATTCGTTCTTCATACCTGGGTCAGTTATATGAATATAGTAGATATTTTGTAATAAACAGTTGACAATTCACGATATTCAAGATATACCCTTTTTAAATACAATATGTAGGTCACACTCATGCGCGAAATCGCCGTTTTTAAATTAAAAAGGCGGAGGTAACCATCATAATCTATCTGTGTTTCTTAGACCTTGCTTTCTCCTGGATCCATTAATTGGGGAAAGAACTCTATTTGTAATAAACTCTTACATTCATATGGAATCCAGATATGGTCATGCAGTTCACTATCGCACCTTCGAGAATCGACTAAAGGGTCGATGGCACGATAATGCAATGGCTCGATTACGATGAAACGATGGTGCGATGACGATGATGCGATAGTGTGATAATGATGGTGCGATAGTGAACATAGCTTCATCGTCATCGTGTCATCGCTATCGCACCATCGCGATATCGATTCATTGTTCCATGGCATCATCGTCGTCGTGCTATCGCACCATCGCTTCATCGTCATCGCACTATCGACCCAAGCCTCGATGGTGATATGATGGAATAGTGAACTATATGGCCCTATCAGGATTCCATACATTTCATCAGCAAAAAATGATTCTGTGCCCTTTCCTAGTTTCCTTAATAACAAAACAATGAATAATCAAATAAAAAATGCGGTCGATAATTTCACTTTCAAATTCTCATCAATCATGTACTTTCATATTACAACTGTATGCGAAATAGTTTGTATACGAACATTTGCCGATATTTGTATTTTTTTAATAAATAAACTTTTATGCAATCTGCCACCATTATAGTTCAAATAGGGCCAGTATAAATGAGCATCATTTCTCCATATTATTTTCATTGCATGTTTGTGCTTGAATATCGAAAATAAACATGAAATATTTCAAACACGTCCAAGTTCAAAATTTTGACTTAAGTCTGTTCTCAGTTTATGGTCTGGGACCAAAATCAAAGGCGGATTCAGTGCCTGCGCCCCCCTCCCCCGTTTTGATTTTGTTGTTGTTGAGATTTTGTTTGTATAACAAGCATTTACTTTCAGTTTAATCTAGTTTAGTTCATAAATTGATAAAATGATAGTACCCCCCCCCCCCGTTATGACATTCCTGGACCCACTACTTTAAATTTTCAAAAGTACTGATGATCTTGTCAAAATTGAAATGAACAAAAGTAACAATAATCAACCAAATCCACCTTAACATAGAACGACAGCTCTTGGATCAAATTTATTATAGGATGACACATAAAAACTTCTCCCCTGTTCAGTTAACATCGTATATATATATAAAAACAAATCAAACCTGTGCTGAGTACAGTTTCTTGAGACAGAATATGTAGATCTAGTACCGGTGTTGAAAAAAGTACGATCTAATTTTCTTGTAAATATACATTAATAGGACTGGTACAAGCTATAGGTAAATCACAATCCTATATTATAACTATGCTTAAAAATAGCTTTCATAAGCAACATTTCACTACACAATGTACTTCATTACATCATTCTATCAAGATAAACGGCTGCCATCATAAGGTTGAATGCCAAACCCGATGTAATTGTTCTGAAGCCGTGGAGTCTGTTCCAACGTGCGATCTTCTCACGAATCCAAGTCTCACCTGAAATAAATTTCTTGATTTGTTATTTTCTCATAAAATTACAGTTAAATGTCCAATGTGATAGAAAACAAACTGTGTCTTTAAAAAAATGATAAGACTATCAAATTCGAATACAAAATTATTCTTGTACTAAATACATCGATATAGTGGCGCAGTGGTTAGAGCGTTCGCTCTAGAGTCGCGGAGTAAGGAGCTGATTCTTACGTCGCGGGTTCGAATCCCTCTGTGGGACGTGGAGACTGGTCCTTCGGACGAAACCATATAAACCGAGGTCCCGTGTCGCAATAGGTGCTGGCGCGAAAAAGACCTCTCACTGCTCAATGGCCCTAAGTGCTGAGTATAGGTCAAAATTTGCAGCCCTCCACCGGCAAGTGGTGGCGTCTCCATATAAGTGAAAAAACTCTCGAGAGGGACGTTAAACAAAAAACAAACAAACAAACAATACATCGATATAAATTAATAAACCTTAGGTTAAGGTACATCTTTAAATATATCGTGAATTATATAAAAAACTAACATGTTGGTTGTTTTAAAAAAAGATAAATACAATAATCTATGAACATTTTTGCAATTTGTTTTGTCGCCATCTATATATATATGTAAGCACTACATGTAGTAAGCTTTCAAAGGTAGTAAGAGTTTTAAAGTATTGAACCTTTCCTTTCCAGGATGTCCTCTTCCTTTAATTTGTTGATATCTGGCATCATGACCAGTTTGGTCCACGGCATACCGGACAATAAGGTCAAGGCTCCAGCCAACCAGAGGTAGCGATACTGACCGCGGTCAGTGAAATAGTAAACGGTCAATCCAGAGGCCGTACCAAGTACAGCAAGACCTCCCTGTGTGTAGATAAAAAACAACCATGTAAGGCAATTCATGTTAAGTTTCTGAAATTGATTTAAACAGTAAGTGTATGTATTCAGAGCATATTTAAAAATACAGAACATGGAATAACACACAAATCTAATTAATGTTTTTTAAAATAACAATTCTGAACTTTCCGAGTTTTATTCTTATATTTTACCTAAGAAAAATATTTTTCATATGTTAAAATGGCCTCTACATAATCAACTGGGGATATATAATAATTATTTGGCGGTCGCCAGATAATGTGTGTGGCTGCCGCCAAAAACCGCCAGATAAAATATTTTTTTTCACTTCTCACTTACCGGCTTCCGTAGTGTATACACATGTTAAAGTGCACGTATACAAATAACATTCACAATATAGTAAATACATAAAGATCTGAATTCGAAAAAACTTAATAAATCATACAAAAAGAAAAGAACTTAAAATAATATCTTACAGGAGAAAAACTATGATTAGCACATGAAAAGCCAACATTTACAAACCTGGATAACACGGGCACGTGTAAAAGTCTCCCTCCACTCCTTCAGTAGCGTTTTGGTATCAGGCGCCACGGCAAACATCGTGGGCACCTGGACCATATTAATGTACAAAGCAGCCCCGGAAAAGTAAGCACTGCATCCTATAGCAGCGTACCCCGCCAAATCCAACCATTTCTGTTTATCCATTGCACACAGCTATACTCAATCGCCTCTCTATGTGTGATACGGCACTGACCTAGTTTCAATTTAAAGGTGCATATATCTGTTACCCGTATTTCTTTTTTCAAAGACGGTACAGATGACATCTATATAACTTTCAGGAATAAAATTTTCGTCCCTATTAAATAAATACATGTACATTGTAATTCTACCTCATTTTAGCCTATAAGATGAATAAAGCAACTCTTAAATGTTCGGGGGCCCCGGGGCTGGTACTGCTAATAATTTTACAGTTAAAAAAATTATTGAATAAACTCTTGGTTTTGAGACCAGCTTTTGTGAATAATACTAGTAATGGCTACAACAATTGCTCATCCATCTTTTTAAAAGGGTAAGACTGCATGGATCTTACATTGTTGTCTATGGAATGCTATCTTTCTACTGTGCTTGATATATACTTCACAAGTTTCAAATTCATATTGCATTAGAACTCTTTGAGAGAAGATTTTGCACTTTGGGGTAGATGAAGTTTACCATAATTACATAAAAGAGACTGATACAGGATTTCTAAATGGTAACAGGGACGGATATAAGATTTCTAAATGGTAACAAGGACGGGTACAGGATTTCTAAATGGTAACAGGGACGGATATAGGATTTCTAAATGGTAACAGGGACGGATATAGGATTTCTAAATAGTAACAGGGACGGATACAGGATTTCTAAATGGTAACAGGGACGGATATAGGATTTCTTAATAATAACAGGGATGGATACAGGATTTCTAAATGTTAACAGGGACGGATATAGGATTTCTAAATGCTACCAGGGACGGATATAGGTTTCTAAATAGTAACAGGGACGGATATGGGATTTCTAAATATTAACAGGGACGGATACAGGATTTATAAATGGTGACAAGGGCGGACATAAGATTTCTAAATAGTAACAGGGACGGATACAGGATTTCTAAATGGTGACAGGGACGGATATAGGATTTCTTAATAGTAACAGGGACGGATACAGGATTTCTAAATGGTTACAGGGACGGATACAGGATTTCTAAATAGTAACAGGGACGGATACAGGATTTCTAAATGGTAACAGGGCAGATATAGGATTTCTAAATGGTTACAGGGACGGATACAGGATTTCTAAATAGTAACAGGGATGGAGACAGGATTTCTAAATGGTAACAGGGACGGGTACAGGATTTCTAAATGGTAACAGGGACGGATATAGGATTTCTAAATGCTACCAGGGACGGATATAGGTTTCTAAATAGTAACAGGGACGGATATGGGATTTCTAAATATTAACAGGGACGGATACAGGATTTCTAAATGGTGACAGGGACGGATATAGGATTTCTTGATAGTAACAGGGACGGATACAGGATTTCTAAATGGTGACAGGGACGGATACAGGATTTCTAAATAGTAACAGGGACGGATACAGGATTTCTAAATGGTAACAGGGCAGATATAGGATTTCTAAATGGTTACAGGGACGGATACAGGATTTCTAAATAGTTATAGGACGGAACCAGGATTTCTAAATAGTGACATGGCGGATACAGGATTTCTAAATGCAATGTAGTAACAAGAACGGATATAAGAATTTTAATTAGTTACAGAGACGGAACCAGGATTTCTGAATAGTTACAAAGACGGATACAGGATTTCGAGATATTTGCAGGGATGGATACAGGATTTTTTAATTAGTTACAGAAACGTATAAAGGATTTCAAAATAGTAACAGGGATGGATAAAGGGTTTCCAGTTAGCGGCGGGATAGATGAAGCTAACCATAATTTACAGGGACAGATTCAGGATTCCAATTTAGAGAAGGGATAGATGAATATATATTAAAGGGAGGGTTATAGGTTTTCCATTAAGGGGAGGGATATATGAACTTAACGTATTTTACAGGGACAGATATAGGTTTTCCTATGGATGTGGTAAAGGTTTATCATATATTACAGGCACAAAAACAAATTTTCCAGTTGGGAAGGAATGAACGAACTTTACTAGATATAACAAGGAGGAATAACGTTTTAAAATTAAAGAAGGGATAGATGAAGTTTAACTAACATTACAGGAATGGATACAAGATTTTTGGTTAGGGGATAGATGATAAATTAAAGTACATGTATATCATGGGGACGGATACTCGATTTTAAGTACTGGGATGGATAGATTACCTCTAACAGATATTACAGGAACGGATACAGAATTTTTGTTTGGGGGTAGGATAGACAAAGTTATAATAATAATCATGGGGACGAATACAGGATTTTCAGTAAAATGTTTACCAAATATCACGGGAAAAGATGTAAGATTTGCAGCTAGGGATGAAATTTACCAGATAAAAGTGGAGGGAAAGGTGAAGTCAATCCGACATACATGTAACAGGGACGGATACAAGATTTCCAGTAAAGGGATATCAGTAAAAATCGTTTACCAGATATTACAGGGATGGGGGTGGATAAATAAAGCTTAGTATCATCAAAGGACGGATGCAGGTTTTCAAGTAAGGAGATAGATAAATGACGTTTACCAGATTTTACAGGGACTGATGCAAGATTTCCCATTATGGAAGATATAGATGAAGTTTTTCCAAAAACGAGAGATGAATATAAGATTTCCTGCTACGAGAGAGATCGATGGAGTTTACCGTATATCATTGGAATGGAAACAGGAATTCCAGTTTGCGTAGGGGGTAGATAAAACTTATCGGATTCAGGATTTCCAATTAGAGGAGGGATAGATGAATTTGCAAGATATTGCAGGGACAGAAAAAGGATTTCCAGGTAACGGAAGGATAGACGAAGTTTACCATAAAAACAGGCCTGGAGCAAGTACAGGAAATTTCTATTTCGGGCAGGGAATGATAAAGTGTACCTTAAATTACAGAGACCGATGTAGGAATTCCGGGTTAGGAGAGGGATAAATGAAGTTTACCAGATATTACAGAGACGGATGCGATTTCATGTTTAGGGGATGAATAGGTGAAGTTTACCAAAAATCATAATTATTACAGGATTTACAGTTAAGGGAGACGTACAAAAATGAATCTCCGTCCATCCCATGCTACATAAAGTTGTTAGCAACTGCCAAAATGTACAATGCATCCGTAGCCTCCCTGTGCATGTGCAGGATCATCAAATGATTCAGCCTTTCCTGGGACATAGTAGCACGAAGACAAGTCTTTACTCGGCGCAGAGCAGAAAATGTTCGCTCACTTGTGGCATTAGTGGCTGGTATCACTAAAGTAAGTCTCAATAGAGTCACAATCTCGGAAAATAGGCATCTGGAAGCTGGAGAAATCTGAGACACTTAATTTAAGTCACCAAAAAGGAAATGGACACAGTGGATGAATCGTATAAGTTGTTTCGTGCAAGCGTTCTGAAAGTACCCAGTTGTGAAGAAAGAGAAGTCTTGTCCAGATCACAATAGAACATTAAGACAAAGTCCAAATCTCCTTTGTATGTCTTGTCGCCACGCACAGATTTTAGAAGTAGGCGTCTCCATAGGAGTGAAAAATTCTCGAGAGGAACGTTAAACAACAATAAACAAACAAACAAACAAATATTAAACAGAAGAAGTCCTCTAGATGGCGGTACACTTGATAGCCTGGCTGATCAAAACGATCCTTGGCACAGTTCACCACAAGATCGAGAGCTTCGAAGTAGTGCTGTCTGTAGAGGTCTTTCTCTGATGTTGCAAATTCTGGAGGGGCCTTTCCGGTTTCAAATCGCTTAGGCATTGTTCTTCACCGTGGCAATGTTGGCTCAGACCCATGTAAGAAGATTATGAAATCGGACATTGCACTTTAGAATATGCATTTTTATTTTAAATTACCAATTTTGCAAATTTGTGTGGTGCTTTTTATAAATACGAGGGTTGTTCGGAAAGTTCGTGGACTACCTTCATAACTTTTTTGCTTGACGTCATGTTATATCCAAATTTGGAAGAAATATTTCAACACTAAATTCAATGATGTGTATTAAAGATCTTTAAAATATCCTGGTTTATTTCAAAATCGGATCACGAAACAGGTCAAAATTTTGTAATTTACAATCAAAACACTAAATAATGTCTGAAGTCATACCTTCTGTAAAATGAAAAAAAAAAAAAAAAAAAAAAAAAAAAAAAAAAAAAAAATTAAAAAAAGGAAAAAATTCTACACGTTCAAATTAAGAATTGTTTCATCGTTTCTGATTCCAAATTATGACTTAATGTTTTGCTCCGTTGAAAAGAAATCAGTTTCAGAAGATAGGTAGTCCTAAATTGAAAAAGGCAAAAAAGATGAAGTCGTAGAACGTCACGGAGCAGCAGTTTACCATACAATTTTGTATTGTACTCTGGAAAACTCCAGGAAAAAACTCTGAAAATGCCAGAGAATGTAGGAAATATGTCAAAAGCAAGCCATGCATGTGTGTGTACATAGTACAAGCGTTATCTGAAAGATAGAACTCTGCTTAGACGATGGTGATCTGTGAGGAAACGGATTATCTGTAAAAATCTTGTCAAAAACATTGAAAAATAGGTAACCTCATGCTTAAGAGTTTGGAGCCTCACAGATGCTGATCTTGTGAAAGCACACTTGTGCAGTGAAAAAAATATAACAATGACAAACAAAATAATGCTACTGGAACAATTGTTAGCAAAATAGATTTCAAGTGATGGAGAAACGTTTTTAATTAGCTCACTGGTATTGGGCAATACTGTGTGAAATGTATAGGGATAGTAGTTTTGAGAACCTCATGTCGGTATATTTTTGACGTTACAGTGTTGTTGAGTTTGCTCCGTGGTAGCAAAACGCGTTGATTTTAAAATTGAATAACATGAATTCTATGAAATCACATGGAATGAAACTTCACACTTAAACAAAATAAATATTTTTACATATGATAATATGTTCATTTTAAATTCCTTGAAGATAGTATAAGGAAGATTGGCAAAGTCCATGAACTTTCCAAACAACCCTCATACAACCTTTCTGTTACTAAATTTCAGTAAATTATATTGATACCGGTATATTTAAGTAAAATGTGACGAAAAAATAGAACATATATAGCCCAGGAATTGAAAATTCACATTTAAGTATGCTACATCTTTTAAAGGAGAAAATGTATACTTAAATTTTTACAAAAAATCAACAGATTGATTGAAATGGAACCCAGATTAAAATGTGTCGATTTGAAAAGATATTCAATGCAAAATGTTAAAAGAATCAGTAGATGACAACACAATATTTGACCTTTGACTTCTAAATATGACCTTGACCTTAATTGTGGATAAGGAATGGAGACTCCTCATAAATATGTCCAAATATCAGGTCTCTACTATAAGTGGATCAAAAGTTACTTTGAATTTAATAACAGGCTTTCATATCGCATGTAGATAGCATAAACACATTCTAAAATGTAGTTTGTCGAATGACTGATATATAGGATTCTCTAATGTTTAATAAAATACGGCAAAAAAAAAAAAAAAAAAAAAAAAAAAAAAACATGTCACAGGTTATTAATTTTCTTACAAAGATCACTGTTCATCGATATAATAGTGATGTTATTCTTTTTTTCTAGTGTACTTATAAGAAATTAGTTAAAACAGATTTCATGGGTGTTTTGTACTACCTTAAAGGAGCGATAGATGTACATGTAGCTTGATATTATAGCAGTGGATAGAAGATTTCCAGTTAAGGGAGGGATAGATAAAGATTGAAATCACAGAAATGGAAAGAAGATTTCGAGTTAAGAGAGGGATAGATGAAGCTTGATTTTAAAGGAATTGATAGAAGATTTCCAGTTAAGGGAAGGATTGATGAAGCTTAGCATTTATTATACATGTATACTGATAAACAAAAATCTAGAAAAAAATCTAAAGTTTTAAAGATCATTTTGTTCATTAAGTACATTACCGGTAAACTCCTAAAAGAAGTTCAATCCTGAACATTTGAGGTTTATTTCTAGAATTCTGCATAATATTTTAGTTCTTACATTAAATTTGGATTCTTCAATGCAATTTAAGCTATATTCAATTAAAAACTATTAAATTCCATACAAAAAGCATTAAGTGAGGAACTGTATTTTATGGCTGAAGGTTGTTAAGAAGAAAATGATCAATTTTTCTTTAAGTTAGAATTCCTACTTTTCCATGCAGGCTGAACACAGGGTAATTTTGTGCAGTGTAATGTTTTTTGCTGTTCCTGAAATATTTAATAAATTAACTTTTATGAATTCTATCATCATATTGTGACAAATATAGCAAATATGTACTGAAAGTCCTGGGAAAAATAGGGCAAATTTTAACTTAAAATTAATATTTTTCAGTAATATTTAAAATTTTACATCATAGACCCCCACTTTTGATTAACTTTTCTGAATATGTTAGATAACTTTTGATCATTCTGCTTAAATTCAGTAAACGTTTAAGACCTAAAAATAATTTTCCTCCTTGCTCAATTTTTAATGTCAGAAAAAAATGCATTTTGTTAGTGCAGAAAGGTCAAATAATTCATTATGCTTAGTAATTTGATTTTTTTGCAACAATCTTTAATGTGTCTTTCAAGATAGATTAAGGTATATTTGATCCCATTGATTTATTTGGGTAAAAAAAATACTGGAAGAAAAATATAAAAGTGATTCATGATTTCAGTGCAAAAAGGTCACATTAAATGTACCCTATCGCCAAAAGAATGATGTAATCAAACTTAATATATAACCAAACAAATGAAAAATTCTTAATGATTTTATTCACATCACTATGTAATACATAACGACGTTCAGTGTAAATAATATAAATTTTTTGTTACTGCATTTAATGCAATAATTGCAATAAATTTATGATAATGAAGTCATACTTCACAATGTATCAGGATCGCAATAAGATTTATTTAAATCATACCAGAAAGACACAAACATACGAAAGTAAAAGATCACATCAATCAATAATATTGGTATTCACTGATTTTTCATTCAAGCATCATAAAAGTAAACCTCAATTTGTCACAATATTGATTGGGGTTTGCCATTTTCCACTTGAAATCAGAGAGATTTACATCCGGGTCATGTAGACAGCTGCTAACATAAGGTTGGCACTGAGGTCAGACAGGAAGGTCCTGACACCATGACGACGGCTCCAAAGGCGGATTTTGTCTCGGACCCATTGTTCTCCTAAAAAAAATAATAACAAAGGACCATGCACAAAATTTAATTTTTTTATATGGCCCCATCTAGATCCCCAAAAGGAGTCGAACGTAAATCTGCACTTCACTTGAGTGCTTACATTTCAAATTCACTAATTATGGTGCTTGGATCTAAACGAGAGATGAACAATTTTTCTCATATTCCTGTTTAACTTTGAACCCTTAGCGAGATCCAGTCGAGGTCCGGCAATGATATAATCAAATGTGAAATGATGGTTCCATTGTTGATATTTGAAAAAAGATGACGGTTGATTTAAAAAAAAAAAAAAATATCTACTTTTGAACGTGCACCAGACATCTGCATATACTTAAATTCTTATGCATACGAATCCAGGTCATTATTTTTAAATCTCTAACATTTACTCGAGGACTCTACTTGGCAAGTTTGCATGGTTGAAAATTTACAAGTGATTTTCGAAAAGCTGTAAATTTGGTATTCATCAAATACAATGAACTGTGACATCCATGGCAGTATTTGAATAAATAGACACTATGTGTTACCAACCGCGTCAAAATCAAATATATTATTTCGTGATATATAAAAGGCATATTTCTGTTTCCCACAATTTCATTTTAAAAAAAGTCCAAAAATTCTCAATGTTAAACTTTGTCTTACCCTCTTTGTCGATCACGTCATCTTCCAAAAGACGCTTAATGTCTGGCATCATAACAATAAACGTCCAGGGGACCACAGCTATGATTGCGGCGGCGCTACCGAACCACAGCCAGCGATATTTTGACTGTTCGTGAAGTCCCACCAGAACTGCCGCGGCTGCTGATGTCATTGCAAAACCACTCTACAAGCAGACAAACAGGATACAAGAATGTAGGAATTATTTCTTTATTCTACAGTTTGTAAATCAATCAATGTCAGATCATTGTCTTTGATGATGAAATATTTCGCACAGTGGCGGAGGGGAGGAGGGGGGGGGGGGCTAAAATCGAAGAACGTCTTAAAATTTGTGCTATCAATCTCATATTAACTATAAGCATTGCGAATTTCTGTTTTCATATAATTCCCGCCCCCTTCAAGGAAATCCTGGATCCGCCCCTGGCAGTCGAATATTTACACTCTTTTTTTTTTGAAGTCAATGAGCATGATTTTTCCGTCTATTCTCAAAGCAAAACTAGAATGATTATCTATCAAGATGTCGGAAACAGATTATAATAACTGCATTATCGCTGACAGGTTCAGAAACAGCTCAGATCTGTTATCATGCATGTACGTGCACGTTAACTTACAAGCAGATATACTGTAACAGTCCAGTGATTTGACAGATTGGTTTTGAACAGAGTTATTGAACCTGATTATTGTTGACATTTGTAGGAAAGTTAAAAAGAGCTTGTATACATGTATGTGTGTATTTACTTGACATTGCAGGAATAAGTATAATTTATGCTTTTCATGTAGTTAATAGGTGATTATTGACAAGTTTAAGTGATTTACATGTGTTGATATAGTTTGTGCACATGTTTTGAGTTACGTAGAAATCAGGTGGTCATAGCTGCAGCAAAGTTGTAGTATTTTAGCTTACTTAATGTCAGGGACTTTTAATTGGTCTTCTGTAGTAGATAAACCATAGCTTTGTTGATGAAGTCATGTTTTCTTGTAGTTTAACGTGTTTTCAGTTGATTTTCAGCGATTATTGTCTCGTGAATGACCGTTGTAAAAAAGCCATAACTGGATTCTACAACGTACAGATACAGATACAGAGAATTGTAAAACTGACAGGAATATTGTTGGCAAACTTGGTCGTCGTAATTGCGGGAGGTCGAGCCCGATCGTAAATGTTACGATAGTTTGAGGATTTTGGAGTTAATCGTGTTATTTGTTGTATTAAATGGATAATGGTTTACTTATTTGGAATTAGGAATGTATTTGGTGATGACTTTGATTCAGAATAGCTGTCTTGTATGTAGGTATTAGATTTTTCTATAGACTTTGCCGCTTACGGGAGATGTCACGAGAGATTCTCCAGCATTTTCCGATGTTTCCAACATTTTCCAACTTTTACGTCATGTTTTTGTATAAAAAGGAGAGATTCAAGGAATTTTTGCTCTTCTGCTAGGTTCTTTTGTTTAGAGAAGCTGCGTTTTTAGGGGTAAGGATTTAGAAGTTAGTATGGGTTGGGCGTTTCGAATTTAGACTTAAGAATGACTTAAAATTTTATTTTAAGAAGAGCCAGGGTTATTTTCAGCACATTTTAGGAACTTTTGGAATATTTGTGGAATTTTATAGGAAGTTTCGGTCAATTTTAGTGATTTTTCTCTGAGGAATTAGACTCTGTCGAAATTTACTGTTTGTTTATCCCTAGTGAGTCTCGCGAAGAAAGTAGAGTAGAGAGAGAGTGAGAGGCCCGTTACAATACTTAACGTCATCAATGTACAATTTTTTTCTAAAGACGCTGTCAGAGATTCAGACCGAAGATTATTATGCCCTATTTATTATTATGAATTAGACATAAGCAGTTAGAATCTGCAATTTTAATTGCTTTAAAAACACTAACAACTATATTATTTAAGTTTTATTGATATTTACAAAGTAATCACTCGAACACAAGATTTGGGCTTAATATTTTCTCACTGCAGGACCATTCATACAAGAGAATAGTGTCAAGGTTAAACCGTTACAAGCCTTATCGTTTATTTGGTCTCTTGCAACATGTTTTAACGTATACCTGTCACACTTTAATTAAGCAGTCCTAATTTTATGCATTATAAGCAGTATTTACCTGGTATCTTTTGGCCCGTAGAAACATCTCCTTCCATAAAGCTCTCACCGCCTTTGTGTCTTTGACCTGCATCATAGCAGGAGTCTGCACAAAATTGACATAGTATGCTGAGCCCATGAACGTAGAGGCGCAGCCTATGGCTGTATAGGCCCCCAAATCCGCTAGATTCTGTCGGTTCATCGTCCCCGTTGGATTTTTTTAACAGTATTTTTACAAAGTCTCTCTCCAGTAACTGTGTCCTAATTTATAACACGTTCAGACGTAAATGTATTTTCGTTTTAAACAAACACATCTGATGCGTTCCGAGTAAATTTGGGTCGTTTGTCGATCTAGTACTAGTGAAATCGAAACAAATGATTGCGTGTTTTTTTTTACACTGACGAAATTTTACCTGGATCTTTCCTGTATGTCACAGAGCAAATATCACAAGTTCGGACCAATTCTTTATATTAAAGATTTGTGGTGTATTGTTGTAAATCAATTCAAATATTTATTTTTAGACTTGAGCGATCTGGAAGGAAGGCGGAACCTCTTTGTAGCGAAATAGAACGAACAAGTGCTATTTAGTAACTAAGTACTATTTCTGCACTTACTGACAGGATATACTTTGACCTACAGTTGTATATATATATTAGGGGTGTCAATTTTGTCAATAATTCATATTCGAATATTCAATGAAAGTATTCGAATATATTCGAATATTCGTTAGAATAAATAAAATCTGGTTTATTTTAAATGTACATCATCATACTCTCATGGCAGGTTTTGCGTCAGTATTTGGAAGTAAAATTGGATGTAGACTTTGGTAGATATAAAATAAGGAATTTACATTTTATATTTGTCTATGTTTAAAATAAATAGTTGATTTAAGTGTATACAACTGAAATATAATTTTGACAAATGATATCCATACAAGCTCAAACTGACGAACTGGTCAGTCGTCTAACCAGCGGCAAGATTGTCGTTTACTCTTCAGATTTAAATACACGTAATTAATTACAATTATCTGCTTAATAAGAGGTACACGTAAAATATCATCTTTGATACAATGTTTTGAAAATATAAACAAACACTTCTATAGACAATTTTCCTAGGTCATTAATTTCCCGATAATGATTTTAAAATTCAGTAATACATTCATCCTGCGATAATCGAATAATTGATGCATTATTCTGAAATTGAGCCCTTCACAATATTACAGGCTGATTCTAACAAAGATGTAATTCAATGATCAATAAAATTTATTTTCATAACTAAAATCTTCACGTCTCTTAGACATTCAAGAAGGTTTTCATTTCATTGTCCTCGATTCTAGATCCGATCATATTAAACTATTGAAAGTACTTTTTGTATTATGCATTAATAATTCTTGTTTATTTCTTTTATACCTTACTTAAAATGAAATACCCCTGGTAATTTAAAAGATCTAGAAGATAAGAAAGTAGCGAAAGATATCAGGGAATTGCTAGTCAATAAAACAGGGATAATTCCAGCACTGTTCTAATTAAAATTTATTACCTTTTTTGTGAAATCTGAAAAACACCGAATATTCGAATCTTAAATTCATATTCGAATATTAACTCATCGAATGAATATTCGAATATTCGTTGACATCCCTAATATATATATAATATATATATATAATATATATATATATATATAATATATATATATATATATAATATATATATATATATATATATATATATATATTAGGGATGTCAGTTTGTAATCGGTTAACCGGTTACTCGGTCGGAACGTTGGTAATCGGTTAGAAAATCAGTAATCGGTTAGTTGGAAAAAAATTATATATGTGTAAATTTGAACACAATATCCTGAAAATTCAATCACAAAATAAAAATATATGAAATGTTAGCATTTTCACCCATCTATTTCTTAGGCTGGTCTGGAGATAATTAAGACTCTCCTAATTAGCATCGTGGGGGTAATTAGTCAGACTTCGAGATGTTAATTGCAGTTTAAACACCATGTCGCTTCCCAGCCGGTCCTGTGTTTCTTTAATGATTAATTTCAATTGAATGATCGTTGAGTACCACGAACAGATTATAATGTGTACCCTACCCCTTTTATCTTTTGCAGTTACAAATCAAATTATGTTATTAAACAAACATTGTAAATTAAGCGATAATTCAGACTTAATTTTGATTATGTGAAAATGCAGGTTGAAATTGTGAGACATCTCTTCTGAATTTTTTTAAATACATGTATACCTGATTCTTCAGGCATGTTTCATGGGTTTCTTAATTTTTTCTTTTTTCTTTTCTTTTGCTTTAAAATTGAAATGAAAAATATACTCGTATATATTGTTCGGATAAACATAATATTACTACATGTAACATCTTGTTACATTACGTTACATTTTTGACTTACATTTTTTGATGAAAAAAATATATAAACCGAGCATGTTGTCAAATATACAATGCAGTCCATTGAAAATAATTAAATTCTCTGCGATTTTGCATGCATATTACGGGAGTGAATTATGAGCATAATTTGCCTCGTTTACTAATAAGCTCGGTAGAAATTACAAAATTTATTTGACATCATATTTTAAATTTACCTCCCTTTTATTTCATTGAGATACATTCAAAACAATTCCATTTCATATCAGCAGGCCCTAGTTCCAGTCCTCTGTTTTCAGTATAGTGTAGATATGTTGCTGATTTAGCATTGAATTTATTTTTTTTTCCATTCAAAGCCCCTATCCCACCCCACCTTTAACCCCCACCCTCGCATAGACTCTTACATACTGAATACTTCTTATGTCATTATCGAAAATTTCATTTTTAAATCTACAAATCAAGGAATAGCTTTTACGAAAATCTAACTTTAATAACACTTCCGGTAGCATGGGGAAGTGCATGGTAGAGGACTTTGAAAATGACCAGTTTTAAATTTTTCGGTATAATGCAGTGCAGTCCATGATTTGAAGAATCTTCAATCTGCATTGAGGATGCTTGCTTTTTAATATGTCTAGTAATCATTGTCCTGTTATTCTTAAATTGAAAAGATTTTCCCCAGTACCTGAAGACTTGTGTAAATCTTCGATTCCTTGTTTTGGCCTCATCCATCCCCAGGGACCGTGATTTCTGCACTACCAGAGGATGCTAGCGTATTAATATCACTTAGCATTCTTAAAAATTTTCCTACACTGGTATAACTTTGATTCCCTTTCGTGACCCTACCATACCCCACGGGCCATGATCTAAACTAAACTGAATATGCTCTACCTGAGGATGCGAGCACATGAATATCATTAATCTTGGCTTAGCTGTTCTTGTTTAAAGATACTCTATGTGAAAATGTGATCTGTTGTGCCCTATTAATTTTGCCGATATATAGTATTCTAGAAAACAAAAAAAAAAACCTTCAATAAATTACGTCTGCTCACTCAATAATTACGTCTGATGACCTTTTTTCAAGGAATTTTTGCTTTTTAGTGGCCATCCAAACTTAAACTTGTTTAGTTGTGCTCCACTCCTCTTTCTGAAATTGCTTCTTACGGGTTTGTAAATTTACACCACATGAGGATGCTTACTTATCAGTATGTGCTGTTCTTGACAAGAATTCTAAAGGTATTTCCTTTATATTGCATATAAAACTTTGACCCCATTTTGCGGCCCCATCCTATCCCCAAGGGGAGGGACAATTTTTTAGATAAACACAAATCTAAACTTTATCAGGTAATATTCATACCACATGCGTAACAAATATCAAAATAAACTTTAAAATTTCCTCTCAGTCTTTCATTGATGGGTACTTACATATAGATATGTTCATGTATTTTATTGCGACTTTGCTATACAACAAGTGATATATAGAAAAAATAAATACTAGTATATCGGCCTCATCATCCTAAAAATCCTACATTCTCCAAACACTTCAAATAGAACACATGATTGTTATAAAAAAAATTAAAACAGCACAATATTAGGTGCTTCAACAGTGTGGCACTTTTAACAGGCAGATACATAATTATGTTCCAGTGTCCATTCTGTCTCTTCCTTCGCAAGCTAATTTAAGAGTCAAATAATTATTAATAAATTAAAAGAAACACCACTGAATACTATCTTTCTTAGCATGGCTTTTATATTTAAGTCATTATTAACAACCACTCTTTTCAAAATGAATCCTAATAGTTAAAAAGTAAAAGGCTTATCCTCCAGAAACTGCTGAGAGGAATCCCTCATAGATTGATATCTTTTCAGATGTCAGACTAGATTCACTAATCACTTCCGCTCTTCCTCATGTTGCGTCTATTGAATAACATTCAAACTGTGAAGTCTCTGGAGCTTGGTCAATACGCGAAGTTTCTGGTGCTGGTTCAGTTTGTGAAGTCTCTGGTGCTGGGTCAATTTGTGAACTCTCTGGTGCTGGGTCAATATGTGAGGTCTCTGATGCTGGGTCAATATGTGAGGTCTCTGGTGCTGGGTCAATATGTGAGGTCTCTGGTGCTGGGTCAATTTGTGAAGTCTCTGGTGCTGGGTCAATATGTGAAGTCTCTGGTGCTGGGTCAATATGTGAAGTCTCTGGTGCTGGGTCAATATGTGAGGTCTCTGATGCTGGGTCAATATGTGAGGTCTCTGATGCTGGGTCAAGATGTGAGGTTTCTAGTGCTGGGTCAATAGGTGAAGTTTCTGGTGCTGGGTCTATATCCATACCCTCCTGTGAACTCATGTCAAATTCATTGTCTTCTGTCTTCATATCCTCTCTTCCACTAAGACCTATTGCGCCATTTCCCCCTTCTTCTAGAAATGACCGGACAGTTTGTATAATTTGCCAATCAGATGTAGAGTCCTGACTGGTTTCTACAGAAGCAGAGACTTCTGAAACAGTTTTGACAGTTTCTTGATCAGACGTAGAGTCCTGACTGGTTTCTACAGCAGGGAATTCTGAAACAGACTGGATAGTCTGTTGATCATGCTCAGAGTCCTGACTGGTTTCTACAGCAGAGACTTCTGAAACAGATTGGATAGTTTGTTGATCAGGCACAGAGTCCTGACTGGTTTCTACAGCAGCAGAGACTTTTGAAACGTTTCCTGGATAAGTAGCTGTGGGTTTGGAACTATTTTCCTGACCTGTCACAGTATCATGTGCCGCTTGTTGATGAGCTTCTCTTTTCTGATCTTCTCCCTCAGCAGACACAGTACCTGTGTCAGACTGCGTCCATTTCCTGGCTCGGTGCAGCTGTACGGAGTCGGTGTTTTGGACCTCCTCTAGGAACTGAGCCAGTAATGGGATGGCGCTAATAGTCGCCTCGTAACAGACACAGTCTTCTAATGACTGCTCCGACTCTGACACTGAAAACATACAAAAATAGATGAAAAGAAAAACACATACACCGTATAACAGTTTATAAACCATTCTGGTTTTTCACCCTCAAACTGGATTTAGTTATTGTTTCCAACACTTTTTCATATGTTATAAGCATTCTGAAAGCTTAAAACGCAGATAAATCTGACCAATTTTATCCCTTTTTTCTATCTGGAAAATTAGATAAAGGGTTCTGTAAGGTAGATTTTCATCATCATTTAGCAAAAGGTGTTCTTGGCTGACAAGAAACTGTTAGATTTGGTTTTGAACTCGCATTAAACGATTTAAAAATATAACCAACAAATAACAGAAAACTCCTCTGTAGAAATTAACCGTCCTCAAAAAATAATAGTAAGTAAATTTCAATTGCTTTAGTAGATGCATTTAACTTCATAAAACAATTCATTAACATTTATACCTTGTATTGGCGCCTGATAAGTAGAAAATACGGACAGGGCAGGTTCTCTGGTCAAAATGGTCTTTGACAAGCATCCTATCTCACCCAGTATCTGTAAACAAGTTATACAGCGAATATGAAAGAAATCACTTATAATTACAAAATAAAATATTCTGGATAACTTCTTAGTATTAATTTATTTTGTAAACGTCAGCATTCATTGTTAGGATACCTTTACTGATTAAATGTAAAATCATACCTCTTATTCAGTTCATTTTTAATAGTTTAAATCTGCTTATAATCGGTAATTTGTCAGACTACTGTGATGGACTACAACCCCCCCCCCCCCCCCCCAAAAAAAAAAAAATCAACTAAGAACGTACTAAAATGGATGTAGTCCTTTTTTAACTATTAGATGCATTATTATAATATGGCCAAGAAAAAGTTTTTACTTCTCAACTACATTGACTAAATTTAATCTGTAACTATTACATTATTTGAGTATCTGATATTTTGTGACACAGTACCCTCTTTTTCATATTTTCAGTGTTACATCAGTCTACTGTTATTTTCATATAAGGTTCACCGACCCTCTAATAAGAGAAATAACTCTTACTTTGATAAATCAGGTTAAAAGGCTTTTCTGTCAAATTTTGCAAAAAACAGATTTTTTTATTTTTTGAAAATTTTTAGAGTTTAAGCAGAATTTTACACAAATGGGCAAATAAAAAGAGGAATAATGAACCTTTAATATAAACTTACCTCCAATAATTCCCTCAGATGACAAGGCAGGAGGTAGGGTAGGTACCGTCCACATATGTTTGTGAAGGAGATTCCAGGGTTAGACACTATATAAAGCAGCACTGCCTGAAGCATTAAGGAGAAGACTGGTTTGTTAAGGTAACCCTCTGGTTTCTTCCACGGCATAATATGAAGGCGGATCTTCTCATACGTACTAAAGAGACAAAGCACATTAGCTAATCAAATGGTACAATACAGCTTCCCGAATCGTTTATTATCTTATCAAGATTCTTTTGAGGGGGTAGCCATTGATGTAAACTGACACTACAAAGCATTAATCATCATGTACATGTATATGCTTAAATAATATTAAGTATTTTTGTCTGATGATAGAAATTTCAAACGACTTTAATTTGAATATTAAAGACAACCGTCCTGAAAGAGACCTGAATGCTTTGGGTCCAACAGGAATAGAATCATTATCGTCCACCAACTTCTTTTTGGGTGACCTTGACCTTGTGTTTGGGCCTATTCTGGTGGTGATCAGCTCCTTTCCTTTTTTGCCGCTCAAAGTGTCTACTTCCTGCCCACCATTCACCGCCGTCTCTGACTCAGTATCCTGTTGACTATTGTTAAGTTCGGTTTGGGTAGTAACTGACGAGACCTTGTTGGTAGTCAATTGTGCCACGGCTGACTCATTTTCACAGACATTTTGTCTTACTTTGTCATCGTCTGAGGTTTTAGTTAAATCTGTATTTGTAGCCTTCGTGTCCACACGAATGGTGGAAGAGTTTTCCTCCACGAACCTTTGGTTATCAGATGAACTGTGTGTAGATTTTTCGGATGGCTGCTCCGCCTTTGTTTTTGTAGACCTCTCCAGTGTCCCAGCACTGCCATCCTGGGTATGATCCACGATTTCTTTACTTATAAACAGCTTGTCTTCCTTCTATATGAAAAAAAAAAAATATATATAATTGTGAGTTTTTGTCTCCATGCAAAACTTATTCATAACAAGTGCATACAATGAGTTATCTTTCTTCTTCTTTGACTGTCATTTAAAACAATTCCAGTATAGTTAGATATGACTAGTCTACATTATATTTATTTACTAGAGAATTGCAACAATGTACTGTGGAATCATTAGATTTCGTGGTAGCTCAATTTTTGTGGAATTCGTAGGTACCTCTCATCCATGAATTAAATTCCAACACGAATTAATAAACTATGAATACAAAGTCATATTTCCTTCTGTATGTATAAGAGAATACACGAAGTCACGTCCCCACGAACCAGTAAACTTTAAGCAATCCACGAAAATTGGCCCCCACGAATTTTAATGATTCCACAGTATTTTTAAGGAAAATTTAATTAAATTTTATAAAATTAAATTAAAAGTAACTAATTTTAGCTCAACTTATTCAAAAGACCTTTGAGCTAATTTTAAACACATACACGTTTTTCAAACATACCCATAAAACAAGAAATATTTTTTTCTTCCATTCTTTTGCAGGTGATCGACTTTAAAGACAGAGTAAA
Source organism: Saccostrea echinata (assembly GCF_033153115.1). NCBI lineage: Eukaryota > Metazoa > Mollusca > Bivalvia > Ostreida > Ostreidae > Saccostrea > Saccostrea echinata. Next base: position 3,496,030 of record NW_026889764.1, read on the forward strand.
TCTTTTAATAAATTTCGAGAAGACTGCAATTACAATAGTTTGCAGCTATGTTACAAGTACAGTGATCCTTAATTACATACAACGGGACGTTTAAAAACTATTTATTTTCACACTGAATTGTCTACGGATTTTTCCGTTTGCCTGAGCATGACAGGAGCACACGGCAGGTGTGACCGGTCGACAGGGCATGCATACTCCTCCATGGCACCTGATCCCGCCCATAATGTTTTCAGAGGTCCGTGTTTGCTCTGCTCCAAATTTGTAGTTTCAGTGGACTTTTGCGCTTGATTACTGTTCGTTATTTTCATATTTCATTGGCTAAAATGACTTTAGCTTTTTTATTTTCGACCTCCAAATCAATGAAGTGCAGCATTGTAATTTTACTCTATAATGACCATGTAAATAGCCTTAATCAATGTTCTTCGTTAACTTTTTTAAAAACATATATCATCTAAGAATTAATTTGGCAAAACTTGCTACAATGACCCTATTCCATGAAATATTTTTCTATCTTCCAGCGGAATTGCAATCTAATCATCAAATGTGCAATCAAATACAGTTTGCTCGAGTGGCCATAAAATCAATCTTTCCTTATGAATGTGTGTCAATAAAAATGTTAGCAGTCCGTTTCAAAGAATGTAATTCATAGATGTTCTTCCAGATATGATAAAGGTGCAGTTAAATACATTGCACATGTACCGATTTTCTTATGTGTTCCCAGAAATCATTGCAGTGATAAACCATGCTTTCTTCTAAGAAAAAACCCCCCTATATTTCTTAACGTACCGCGTCGGCCACAACCTCCCTGTGGTGTCCGCGCCCTCTGGTGTCTCTATAGTTGTGAATAATCCAGGGTCGACAATTGGGCAGGGAGACATACTTTATACTGGTTATTCCTACACGTAGAACCTGAAAAACATAAAAAAGGTACCTCATTAAAAAAGATAATCTATGTCCTAAATAAACCCAATCGAAAATGTCGACTAGAAGTAAATTAATTCGACACAAATAAATAACACAGGTAGCTATATGAAAATATTCATCTTTATTTCGAGAGTAATTATTACAAATAACTGAAATAAGGCCCCAATATGTATCATTATGAAGTATATTAAACTCATAATTTCTCAGAATCTATGTAGCATGTCGTCATTGTATGACTGGTCACCATTGTTTGTCCGGAGAAGTCAATGACACCAGATTCTCTCTGCCAGGTCTTTTTGACATCAGTTTAACTTCCATTCAAAATACACTCTAGCAAGACAGATGGAAACTCTTATTCCACTGAATGAAGCTAATGTAATAAACGTGATTTCCTCCGGTTATTTTTACTCCATCCTTCTGCAGATTTAAACGTTTATAAATATGGAGGTGGATTTAAACGTTGTCGTTTTTATATTCAAAGTGAAGTCATCTTCCGACTGTTTAGTTGCAAAGACATAAAGGCAGAAAAAGAAACTATCCCAGTCTTTTCGAAGACGACTGATTGAAGAGATGAAATCAATGACTCTTTGCTCAGCGCGACCTATTACTTTCTTAAACGGATCGACTTCACATCTAACCACATTAACCATTGGAGTCGGCGTATTTATCAATTATAACGATATTTTCAGTAATTAAAATACGTTATATCTATAATAAAACACCAGGAGTGCAATGCCTTCCAGTCAAACGGCAGTAATATCGAGGGTTCTGCACAGTCTAATTTCGAGCAAAAATTATAAAACTTAACTTTTTTTTCAATAATGATTCTTTACACGCATGTTTGTGTTTATGCGCCCGTTAATGGTAGCAATGACATTTCTCTACGTCTTCGCTCATACATTTTTTGACGTGACGCTTTTAGGTGACATTATGCTTTCAAATTGACCGTTGTGAAAAGGTTTTTCAAGAAAAGAATAAAAGAAGACTTTAGTCTCATAGCTCCACCAGCATATCCTAAGTGGGAAACTATGGAATATATACGGAGAAAGGACATAGACTATATAATAACAAGGAAACCATAATATCATTACGGGTCAAGGAAAACAGAATATTCTAACAAAGAAACGATAATATAAATGCATGTCAAGGACAAGCAAAATATTCGAACATAGAGACCATACAATAAATACGGCTCAAGGACAAATATACAGAGAAAGGATAATATGAATACATGTCAAAGACAAACATAATATATCAGCATAAAACCATAGCATACACTACAGTCAACGCGGTTTCCGTATTTACCGCGTGTCCTCGCGGTGTGAAATTGATCGCGGTTTAACACAGGTAACTCAGGTAAAACCGCGTGTTCTCGCGGTACGGGTTCTCAACTAATCCACACCATCGCGGTTTGCGTTATCCGTCTCAGGTGAAAAAATTATTCTCTTCATAGACGCGAGTTACCTCCCCCGACGAGAAAAAACACAACAGAGAAGTAAAAAAAAATTAAAAGGATAAAACCAGTCTTAGCAGTTATTTAGGTCTCCTTTTTATATTTGATTAATTTATCTTTTTATTTCACGCCTCTTTCAAAAATAAAAAAAAGGAAAGAAAGAATGCATGATATGGAGACAACTAAATATATATACATAGACATGTATATACATGTATATATTGAGTGTTCATTTATTGTTCTTAACTTATCCGTAATTATACATATGCATTAAATTTGTAGATCACAGTTATTGATCATCCGACAACTCAATGATTTAATTGTCAAATGAAAACAAATTTTCCTTCATTTAACCATTTTAAATACGTAAAATAGTCGCAATATTAAAAAAAAGGGCTCAGAATAAAATCTTCAAAGGAATGGATATTTTTTCTGTATTCCTTATTCGTAATTCAAGTTTCCTTAAAAATTTTAAACTTGAAAAAGTATGAACGTACAATATGTATACTAGACTTTTTTGAACATGACTTCTAATCTAGTGCGCTTTGTACAGTATTTATACAGTTATTACAAACAAACTATGATTCGGGTGTAAAATATCATTTAAAAAATATCTATCCTGTCTATAAATATTATCATTCAAACTTTAATTTACTTTAGATACATGTTTATTCGTAAATAGCAAGCTTCATCCTATTTTGATTTGAAAATTTAATTAATTTTCGGTCCATAATCAACTGATACTTCAAAAAATCAAAACTGATTCAAAGTTAGTTTAAGTTTTCATTAGTTGATTGTTCTCTAGTGACGGTTACCCTAGTGACTGCCTTCCCATGCTCTGGGCATCACACATTATCTTCATGCATGTGATACCCCTCCCTGAATTTACGGGGTTTTTTTTTATTTAATTACCTTCAATTACAGGCAAAAAACGTTATTAATAGCTCAGAGGATGTTACAGCATGTGCAAATATGCAACATTCGATTTTGAAATTTAATTTACACTGATAAAATACAATTGGAACAGAAGGTTCTATGTGCCCCCGGGCTAGGTTCGAGTTTGTAGTACGCACAGTCAGAACCTTGGCACTGACACAGACAGGAAGTGTTATGTAATACATATACACATACCTCTGCACAACAATAGATTAGATGTGATTTACCTGTGTTGTATACCTGGACATGCAAAATTTTGTGTTCATATTGAATTGCTTCGTGAAACTTGAAATACATCGCAAACTATAAAATAATTTGTCCATTCTATAAGTAGCAAATTATTTCATACAAAATTATCCATTCATTCAATACAACATTAAATTCCCAGCAACTATTAGAAAAATGAAACTTCATTCAGAATTCCTCCAGAATTTGAAAGTTTGAACAAACAGCAAGTGTTGTGCATTTATATGATATAGAAAAATAGATTTAATAAGTATCTCATATTTACATATCGACAACGATAGGAGAAGGGGGGGGGGGGGCTGGGTTTAATCAGGGTGTTCATATTTTCTGATTATTTCAGTAGCTAGTCAGATACAGATATGCTATGTACATTTTGGGCATTTATGAAGTGTGTTGATCAAATAAATATATACAGTATAGTGTAAACATATACATACAGACAAGTTTCCTGAAATGTGCCTCGCCGTTTATTTTAGATTTTTATTCTTATCCCCCCCTCCCACACACACTGCAAACTAATTCTCATGTTTCTCTACCCAAAATTAAACTGTGTAATTTAACACCCACTCCCTTAAACTGATTTAAAAGTTTCAGTTTCGTGGAACCTTTCTCTTTGGTTTCAATAATTACTCTGACAGTCCCAAGTTTTTGAAGATCGCCGACCAATAAAAAAGAAGACTTTTATTGTTTTGTTTTGTTTTTTTTAAATTCTTTATACGAGTATAACGATATTTTTGTGATTTCAGGATTGCCGTTTGATCAGTTGATATATAACCTACAGTTATGTATGATGGGTGATTTTGGTCAAGACTAGCTACTGAAATATGGTCATGTTATACATGCAGTTTTTACAGCTTGAAAACACGGTTATCGTAAAAGGGCTTGATCATCTCATGAATTTTCCGAGAACCCATAGTCTTATTGTGGGCGACCGATAGGATTAGCTACGCCCCACTGCACACGCTGTGATTGTGTAATACATGTACACGTGTTTGGTCAGTTTCAACTTATTTAATTCATGACTTCTCTGCTTAATTATCAGCTGAGAACGCAACCATTTAATTCTTTTAGCTTTATAAAAAGACTAATGTCGACTTCTTTTAGAATATATGAACATGATGAACAGAGCTGTTTTTTTTTTCATTCAGGCCCATAATTCTAACAAATTAGGTGGTGATCAATATCGTTCATTCAAATATTCGGGATTATTGTAAATAAATAACATTTGAACATGTTGGAAGAGGTATTTGGGCGAGATATTTTGTGTTTTCATTTTATTATTTTTTTTTCCAGTGATATACACAATGCAATTTTCAATTCGAAAAAAAAAAAAAAAAACTGCAGTAATACTATATGAAAAAACTATTATGATGAAAAAAAGGGCGTATTATAAATTGGATCGATATATACTACAACAACAAAAAAATTATGTTGAGTTATAGATCTCTTCATTATAATTCAGGTTACTTATTAGAAACTACAACAATGATAATATTTTGATAGAATAAATGCCAAGTATCATTCAAATATCACCCTTTAGACTAAAAAAAAAAAAGATTTTATAAATTATTTCGATAATTTTAAAGCTACATATGGCGTATCTGAGCTAAAAAATAAAAATTCGAGGTTGTTTTAAATTTCTAATATCTACGAAACGCGATTGATTTAAATTTGTAATTTACAGGAAAGTCCTATCTTTATATAAGGTAATAAAACAAATAGAAAGATCTTTTTAATTTTAGTAAGCCTGATATCAGAAATACGCCACATATGACTTTAACATGTTTGAGCCAAATTAAAAAAAACGATCTCATATATTCACGATTAAATATCCTTACTCAATGAGACCGTGACGGTATCCTTACTTTGACATTAAGGATTATCGACTTCACATTGAGTAAAATACGGTATAGCACACCGTCACGGTAATCTCGTGTCCCCGCGATCACCGCGATGAAAAAACCGCGACGGTGTATCGCGGAAAGGATTAAAACACCATCGCGGGGGCGCGGGAAAATACGGGATCCGCGTTGACCGTAGTGTAAATACGGGTCCAGGAAAAACAGAATATAAGAAGAAAGAAAGGATACTATTAATACATGTCAGACAAACAGAATGTACCAACATGGAAATCATAACATAAATACGGGTCAAGAACAGTTTCTCCAAATATGTTGTTGAAATCCCTGTTTACAATATTTTTTTAAAAATCCCACATTCGCTAAGACATCTCAACCGTTCAACTGTGATGTCACAGACTATGACACCGTGTGACCGCGGCAAAGGGAAAATCAAAGAAAATAATAAAGAGAACATTCAATATTTTGTAGTTGGATATGGAATTCATTTCACTCGTGAGACAGGATTTTTCCTGCTTCGCACTCGTGAAAATATCAAAACCTCTTGTTCCACTCGTGAAATACATTCCATACCCAAACTACAAAACATAGAATATCCTCTGGATCTATGTATGTTTCCGATTGCCCCTTTTCATTGAAGCAGTAATCTTTAAATAAAAAAAAAATTAAGATCAATTTCTCATGTAGAATGATTTTATAAAGTATGTCGTATATTCAATCTTGCAAAAAAGTTCTTTGGTTTATCATAATATCTTCATTATTAACACCACTTCCAAATTTTTCTGAGGAGTAACGATAAGGCTTTGCAGAACATTAACTAGATGTCACTATGTATCTTCATGAAATATGGAGATAACGAAAGTATTCAAGCTTAAAGTCCAACAACAATACAAACAACAATTCAAACAACACAAATCGAGAGCAGAGCAAACACGGACCTACAAAAAAAAAAAAAAATCAGAGATGGGATCAGGTGCCATGGAGGAGTGAGCATCCCCTGCCGACCGGTCACACCCGCCGTGTGCTTTTTGTCATGATCGAGAAAAACGGAAAAATCCGTAGACAACTCAGTGTGTAAATAATGGCCTAACTATTAGTATGAAAAACGTCAGTCAGCATTTCACTTAATGACAGGTTGTATTTGCGACATCGACAATAAAACTTGCGAAATGATGACTTCAAATGAGACCGTTGATATCCTTGTTTCATCAACTTGACAATAGCTTTCCTCGTTTTAGAAATTGTTCATACGTTGAGCATGCTCTTGCGTATCGAATCAACTGGGAGACAAAAACCCCATATGCAGGTGATAAGGGTATATTGCTACCTAAGTAAGGGAAGTTGACGATTGAAAAATTGAAGTCATTACGTTTATCATAAAGCTTGATTAGGTTGCCCTTACAGTCCTTAAAATAGTAAAATATCCAAAAATGAAACAGATTTGTCAGACTCTGTGGTATCTTTTATTTCAAGCTCACTGTGATATATCGAGTCGACATATGAATGGAAGTAACTATTGTTAATTGATAATACGTCGATATATCTGAATGTCGAGTTGAAGGCCACAGTAAGTGTTTCCTTCTTCTCATGTATGTTTTTGAATAAATTCTGCTTCATATGGATACAAGAATAGGTCTGCTAATAAGGGGGCGCAATTGGTACCCAGTGGAATTCCAGCAGATTGTTGGAAGACCTGATCTCCAAAAACGATATAGATTTTGTCAATCAGAAACTCAGGCATCTTTTTAATATCAACTTACAGTACTTGTGTGTACAATCAGAGTGTTTTTTTTTTTTCACAAAATAATTTTGCAAATGACCAACGACAAGGTTAGTATGTTTACGAGTTCCATTTTTATTGAAAAAGTAGCTGTCTATGTCAAAAAGGGTGGACTTTCAAATATCATGGGGAATGGTTGTATAAAGTGTTGAAAAGTCGTACGTTTTCATGTTATTGATTTTGTTAAAATTTTGTGATTTCAAATTTTCTAAAAGTTCCTTGGAGTTTTTAAGTATCCGCATCTGATTTACACCACTTCTCGAATATACTGTTGTACATTACTCCTGAAGTTTCTCCTTCACTACTGTTGATATTTTTAAGTGAGGCGTAAAGAACGAGGCTTGGTAGAACATTTACTGGAACCCGCTATGTATCTTCATTTGTAAGGATTTTTGGAATCCAGTATACGTATGGTAATTCAAATTCATTTTGATTGTTGGGAATAATAAAAATATTTAAAACTGACAAATGGTTTTGAAGAATTTCCTCCTTAAAATAGGAGCTACAGGAATAAGTTGGATTACCACTTAAACCCTAGTTCCTCTAAAATACAATTCAAATAATGAGCCTTACAAACAAAGACAATGTTGTTACCTGCTTTGTCAGCTAGGACCAGTACATACTGATCGTATAAGCTATCAAATTCTTGTTTCACTTCTGCATTATCAAAGACAGAAAGATAGATGGTTTTCATACTGCGATACAAAATCGCTTTATGTGCGATTTCCACATCCATACGATACATTTAATCCATTTTGACAAAGGATCAAGGTCTTCTTTTCATATTTGGCCCATCATCTGGCGTAATCTTTTACTGAATTCATAATATTCATGAAATTATGACGCCAGTTGAAAGATCGGGGTTCCCTAAACTTTGGCCATCTTATAATAAGTGATTTAAGGTCCTCATTATTATCTATATTTACGTCACCAGTAATGACGTGTCCAGCAGAACTATAATTGTTGGGTGAAAATGAGTATGAACACGTCGGAGGATTATGTTTCAGATGCTCGATATATAGGCACTATATTTTTTTTTTATAATCAAAAAGTTTGTGAGTAATTGTCGATGTATATTTGTAAGAAATACAAGGCGTGGACTTCAACTTGAAATGTGGGATACAAGAATGGACTTTCTAGATCTGTGATTAAGAATATTACTTATATAAACGTCAATTCCTTTGTTGGTATATTGAAGTATAATGGAACAAACGGGTTATTTAAGCGGTATTTTCTACCGTGAAACGTGGCGGTTTAAAGAGTCTATGGTTTGCAATATCCATAATCATAGATCAGAGCCTGTATTTTGGTGTCGAAGAATCTTAATATGGACTTTCCTTGACTTTTACAAATAGACTATTCAAAACTTTCAAAGGGACAGAGTTAAGTTTGGTGCAAATGTGATGAAAGCTTAATTGTTTATTTACATAAGGTAGTAGGGAATCAAATGAGGCATCGTGTATGATAGGTTTATTGTAAGATATATTTTAGAAGTTTTGGAATTCAGTACTTGGTTGTTCAAAATATTGAAAATAATTGAATTCAATATCTTCGTTTGAAAGTGAACCATATCATTTGATTGCGCATGCTTCGTTCGAGTGTTTTCACTCACGGTATCTATAGGGTGTATTTTCTTTTTATCACTTTAAAGGAGCAACAACTTAAGACGTACTGTGCTACTGCATATTCTGGAAGTGATGTACATCAGATGTGGATTCTCGAAAACTCCAAAGAACTTTCAGAAAATTTAAAATCGCTAAATTTGTCAAAAGTTAGTAACATGAAAACATACGATTTTTGAATACTTTATACAACCATTCCTCTTGATAAATTAAAAAATAAGCTCTTTGATAACAAAGACAACTGCTTCTTCAATAAAAATGGAAGTCGGGAATTTTCGTATCTTGTGATTGGTCGTTAACTACCTTTGTTGAAAATCATTCTGGTTCTGTACAAAAGTACTCTAGCTGAAGTTAATATTAAGAGGATGCTTAAGATCCTCATTGACATTTATGTAGTATTCGGAGGCCAGGTCTTCCAACAAACTTTTGGATTTCGATGGGCACTAAATGTACTCATTTATTAGCCAACCTTTTTTATATTCCTATGAAGCAGAATTTACTGAAAAGCTTCTATACGAGAAGAAAACACTTGCTGTGGCCTTCAACTCGACATGTAGATATATCGACGATTTATTATCAATTAATGTTAATCCCTTCCATTCATTCGCGACTCGATATATCCCAGAAAACTTGAAATAAAAGACAATACAGAGTCTACCACATTTGTTTTATACTGACTCATACTGAGTTTTACTGACTATAGACGATAAAGGCCTACTAACAACTAACAGTAAGACAAACGAAATGACTTCAGCATTTCGAACGTCAGCTTTCCTTATTTATGAAGTAATATCCCACTATCACCTGGATATGGTGTTTACATCTCCGAACTTATTCGATACTCAAGAGCATGCTCCGGGTACGATCAATTTTAAACCGAGGCAGGCTACTAACATGTACATTGATGTTGTAGGAATTTCAACAACCTCGTTTAAAGTCAGCATTTTGTAAACTCTATGGTCGTTATAATGACCTTGTTCGCAAATATAACCTATCATTGGGTCATATTTTGGCTGACATGTTTCATACCAATTGTTAGGCCTTTGTTTTTATACTGAATTTGACTACCTACCGAACACCAAGGGCTCACGGCGGGTGTGACTGATCAACAGGGAATGTTTACCTCTCCAAGGCACCTGATCCCACCTCTGGAATTTATGTGTTTTATGCCCGGTTCAAGATTTGTACTATCAGTATAGATTTTTCGAGATCTATTACTGTTCGTTATCGTCACTTTTTTCATTTACGTGAAGGAAAGGGAAATCTCGGGTTTCTGACAGAACATGTCAACTTTTGGTATTTTCTCACTCACTTTTAAAATAATATCTCTGAAAATATTACTGGTAATTTAATTCAAAGGATATATTCTTTTAGCATTTCGCTGTAATTTCGCTGTAAATGTAATAAACTACTTTGATTACATGACTGTTTGTAAAGGTGACCTTTCCTGGAAGCAGTTTGTTTAAAAGTTAAAATGAAGATAATTTATTATTACAACAGATATCATTTTAAAAAATATTAAAGTAGATAATTAATAATTGCATTTAAATGGACATTATCCAAAAAGCTAGACAAAGTATTTGTCCGAATCATACTCAACCAAAATTAAAAAAAAACCTATCTGCAATATGAATCTCATAAAAGGGGATTATCTTGTATAATCATAAGCCTAGATTACGACCAGTTACTAAGACATATTTCATTACTGTGTATTCATACGGATTACATTCAAGGTATAAATATGACCTAAAGTTGTCGTTTATATGTACATCTGATTCCATAAAAAGCATTTAATTTTAGTTTGTAGACCAAAGTAATCGTTAAGTACTCCAAATTCTCGAATTTTTAACAAAATCGGAAATATTGTACATTTACGACAGCTTATGCATTTCGGGGATTTCCCTAATGAGTTACTGTTCTTAGTTCGAGCCACAATCGCTCCTTATATCTAAATGTTCGATGTCAGTTTGCATCAGGATTAAAATAAGCTTCTATGCTTCCCATCATATTTTCAGTCTTGAATAGTCTATAGCTACATATTCAAAAAAATCCTGTATTAAATCTCGATAATGCATGGCGTGTTAAATTTTTAAATAAATAACGTGCATTGTAAAGGGACATAATACATGTAGGCCCGTCTGATATTATTTACCATAAACAGATAAGTGTTCATGAAAGAAAATCATGAGAACTTTGGTAGAAATATTTCAATTTTATCTCCATTTCTAATGTTTGATGTCCATCTCCTATGCTGTAGTTATTAATGAAAGAAAAAGTGAGCAAGCTCACATACCCCACGCCCCTCCCGCCCCCCCCCCCCAAAAAAAAAAACTCGACAATGCAACACGTAATGAATGGCACAGTGCATTTTAAATACACAGCATAATTCAAAAAGGGGCATTACTTGCAAAAAATCATTACATCAAAACTTCTTGCATATAAGGACATTCAAATCTTTGTATGTTACAAATTTAATTGGGCTGAAATGGAATCAAAATTTATTGGTAATATACAAATCTATACATTATGTCTGAAGTAAATACAAAGTTTCAGGAAATTCAGTGCAGGAGTTATGCTGACAACTGTTATTTAAATTCCTCAGTGATTTCGATTTCTTAATGAGTGCAAGTCCATGTCCAACATGACAATTTACACATTTAAATAATTGATGGAAACAAAATTATGATGTAGTCATATGAATTTGTTCATACACTATACTTATGAAATTATTTAAGGCAAAGCACCAATTTGAGGGGGGTGGGGTGGGGTGGGGTGAGAACTATCCAAGATTGTATGTGTGTGTGTGTGTGTGTGTGTTAAATCATTCATATTTTGATCTCAAAATCAATAGGGCTCTTTTAAGGTAATAAAATAATTCACATAAAATTTCATTACAAAAGCTGATTACAGTGGATTTCCTTATCACCTACCTACATGTACCTACCTGGAAAGTTTCTTCAATAATGGGCAAAACTCTTAAGGTCAAGATCTAGTAAATGAGTTTAGCCTTTCTTCTTGGTGCTTGATTCATTATGACGTCATAATTGATTGCAAATTAATTTTTCCCGTACTTTACGGCTTCAATTGAATTATGTAGAAAATAAAACACTTTTATGGAATTCAATTTGAAATCATGTCATATGTAACCCCGATACCCTTACTCCGTTTAATATCATTTTAAAGTAGAGATCAAGAAGATATGAAAAACCGTTTTCTGAGAGACTGTAGGCAATACTGATACATTTCCTTTGTCTGAGATGGAGAGGACTCCCATTTTTATACCCGACTTTCTTCATTTTTCATTGAAAATGGGCAGTTTATAATATGCTTTTTCCGATGAGTTTACCCCAAAAGTATGTCCGGATACAGCTTATTTTACCAAGCTATATTCGTAAAGGGTCATTAAAAGATTGTGTATCTCAAATTTGAGAAATCTGTGGGTACCTTTCATTCACTAGATCTTGACCTTAAGGCAAAAATAATGGAATCGGAATTTCCTGGTAATGTGCACATCTACACACTGTGAATTAAATATCTGCAAAGTTTAATCAAATTCTGTGTAACAGTTTAAGAGGAGTTGCACTAACAAACTGTTCATCTCTATATTCAAGATATGGCCAAAATGTAAGTTGAAAAGTGCCGAATTTCCCAGAAAAATAAAGGAATCGTAATTTCCTGGTAATATGCACATCTACATACTGTGTAATAAATATCTGCAAAGTTTGACCAAATTCTGTGCAGCGGTTTAAGAGGAGTTGCGCTGACAAACTGTTCATCTCTATATTCATGATATGGCCAAAAATCTAAGTTGAAAAGTGCCGAAATTCCCAGAAAAAATGAAGGAATCGGAATTTCCTGGTAATATGCACATCTACACATTTTGCCCTAAATATCTGCAGAGTTTGACCAAATTCTGTGCAGCGGTTTAAGAGGAGTTGCGCTGACCAAAAAAAAAAAAAAAAAAAAAACAAACAAAAAAAAAACCGGGACTGACTGACTGACACACTGACTGACGGACAGACGGGTCAAAAACATTTTACCTCACGCAACTTGTTGCGTGGGTATAATTAAAACAAAAAGGACTTCATAAATTTCTCAACTGGTCATGTCAGAAATGTTCAATCTGCAGCTTTGATCATTGTGTTGTTTATGAAAGATAAACAATGCCACTACCTTATAAAAACATCAAAATACTAATCATTATGTTTATACATTAAAAAAAAACACTTTTGCATTTGTCATCTTAATGATAGAGACATGACACACAGCAATTTGCTAATTGGTGGTTTGGATATAAACACGATTGAATTGATTGATTGTATGTTGTTTTACGTCCAGTTCGAGAATATTTCCCTCATATAGAGACGCCACTATATACCGATGAAGGGCTTCAAATTTAGACTTTTACTCGGCACTGAGGGTCAGTGAGCATTCTTTATCGTGCCTACGTCTACCTTGACACGGGGCCTCTTTTTTAAGGTCTCATAAAAAGGACCTGCAACTTTCACTTCAAAGTGCCGAGCGCTTGGCAAAGAAACAGTTGTAAGCTAAATTTTATCGATTTAGGTCAGGAGCGGCCGTGATTCGAACACACGACCTTCCGCTCATGGAGCGAGCGCTCTACCGACCGAGCTACATGATCGGCTGTTATAAAAACAACAAGAGGCCCATGGGCCACATCGCTCACCTGAGCACATTGGCTAGGAGAAAAAAAGCAAAAATCGGTTCAGTATTGAAAAATTTACAGGGGGGAGGGGGGAAATTTTAAACTACCTGATGATGCTTTCATATCAATATAACGAATGGCTTTGCTATCCTTGAGCAGAAGAATTTTTCCCATACATTCATTTGTAAAAATTTAATCCTCCATTGTGCCCCCACCCTACCCCTGGGGGCCCTGATTTGAACAAACTTGAATCTACACTACCTGAGAATGCTTCCATTTAAATATGACCAGTCATGACTTTGCTGATCTTGAGAGGAAGAATTTTAAAGTTTTTTCTATATACTTTTATGAAAAACTTTGATCCCCCATTGTGGCCCCATACTATCCCCCCGGGATAGTTGACTTGAATCTACACTACCTGAGGATGCTTCCATATCAATATGACCAATCATGGCTTTACTGTTCTTAAGAAGAAGATTTTTAAA